>NC_083239.1:42685110-42999753 GCF_032191835.1 Heteronotia binoei | reverse complement strand
GCAAGTTTGGCCACCCCTGTTCTGGAGGTATCTAGTTGACTACCATGTTAGATTAGATCTAACTGTCTTCACCCCAAAAGCTGAGGGGAGGGACAGTGGCTCAGTGGTAGAGCATCTGCTTGGTAAGCAGAAGGTCCCAGGTTCAATCCCTGGCATCTCCAAAAAAGGGTCCAGGCAAATAGGTGTGAAAAACCTCAGCTTGAGACCCTGGAGAGCCGCTGCCAGTCTGAGAAGACAAAACTGACTTTGATGGACCAAGGGTCTGATTCAGTATTAAGCAGCTTCATATGTACCACTAGGTGGATCACAAACCCCTACTGATCTGACATTTTGGGGCTGCTTTTTAAAATTTTTTTAAATTTTACTCAAAAATTAAAACTGGTGCAGCAAAACCAATAAAGTAGAAAAGGAGCTTAAATGAAATATAACAGGTATAAAGTTCTTTTGGAATTTCTCTGTTTCTTTGCCAAATATTTTAAAATAGGAGAGCAGGTTCTTTTAAACTTGGTAACCGTGGCTGGTGAAGGCAAGGAATTAAGATTAAAAGTTAGTATGGCTAAAACATATTGTTCCCAAAGTCTGGAGTGCCAAGCCGAAACTGTAGGAGCTGAAGGGGGGTTCAATTGAGTCGCGATTGCAAGTTTTGCAGCTGCTAGTAGGATACCAAGAATTGATTGTTTCTATGTTGATAGATCATCATTCTGAAGTAGTCCCAAAAGTAGATATTCAGGTTCAGGGGTGGAATTCTAGCAGGAGCTCCTTTGCATATTAGGCCACACACCTCTGATGTAGCCAATCCTCCAAGAGCTTACAAGGCTCTTTTTTGTAAGCGCTTGGAGGACTGGCTACATCAGGGGTGTGTGGCCTAATATGCAAAGGAGCTCCTGCTAGAAGTCCACCCCTGAACTCCACGCTGAAGATTTCTGAACTTAGCCTCACTAAAATTCACGTCCTGGTCCCCAGCTAGTACTTCCTGTCCCCAACTCTCTTGGTCTCCAGCCTGAGTTGTTGGTCTTTGATAAAATATTTGCATGGAGTGTTCAAGGGCACATGTCACGGCAGAATTACACCTGGTACGCATGCGCGCGCTGCTGAGGAAATAAAGTTACACACGGAGTCCTTTTGTGTTAGCAGACTGATATGAGTCCTTTCTTGGTAAGGGATTCCATTCTAGACAGACTAGAGCAGATACAGGATCCTAATTCAATATAACTAGGTTGGGTGGAAATGCAGAAAGCATGTCCTGCTCTCATGTAGCAGGATGGAGAAGAGGAGAGAGAAGGTGTGAGCTAGAAGGAAGATTCCTTAAGTGTAGCAATCTGTACATTAAAGGGATAGTAACAGAGCAGTAGAAAGGAAGCATGTACAAGTCCTAACCAGGGCTTTTTTTTTTTTTGTAGCAGGAGCTCTTTTGCATATTAGGCTACACCCCTCTGATATAGCCAATCCTCCAAGAGCTTACAAGGCTCTTCTTACAGGGCTTACTGTAAGCTCTTGGAGGATTGGCTGCATCAGGGGGATGTAGCCTAATATGCAAAGGAGCTCCTGCTACAAAAAAAGTTATGGTCCTAACCCAATATTCCCTCTAAGCCAGGGGTGTCAACCATGTGGCCCGGGGGCCAAATCAGGCCCCTGAGCAACTGGCTTTCATCTGCTTCCTTCTCCCTCTCTCTTGCTTCCTTCTGCATCACAGCTTGCTTTGCCAGGCTTGCTCAATCACACAGGAGCTACAGAGCAAAGCCTTCATTGGCTGAAGCTCCTCCTTTGGGAAGGAGGGGGGAGGAATAGCTTGTTTTGCCAGGCTCTCTCAATCACACAGCAGAGCTACTGAGCCAAGCCTCTCTTCCTTCTATTGACTGAGGCTCCTCCCCCTCCTGGTCCCCTGGGGAAAGAAGGAAAGAGCCAAAGGTTCCTTTGTCCAATTCCCCAGATTGCACGGGAGAGCTACAAAGAAAGCACCTTTAAGACCAACGAGTGTAATGTTTTAAATGTATTTTATTTTAAACTTTTTAAAAATCTTTGTGTTTGTGTCCTTTATAAAGTTTATATCTCTGCTACCTGGTATTGCATTTTATGATACACCCAGCCCGGCCCGACGAGGTCTCATTTATGTCAGGTCCGGCCCTCATAACCAATGAGTTTGACACCCTTGCTCTAAGCTGCAGAGTCTTGTGAGCAAAAATTCTAGTTTGTGAGCTACTGGCATTAAAGTTGTGAGCTACTGCATAAATTGTTTGCTCTGGGGCCATTTTTCCTGAGCTAAGACAAAAATTTGTGAGCTGGGAGGCTAAAAAACTGTGAGCTAGCTCGCACTAACTCAGCATAGAGGGGATGCTGGTCCTGACCAATACATCTCCCTGGCTTTCTATAGCCCCCCTCTGAAGTCTGAGGCTAAGAAACAGCTCAAAGGCCTTCACTTCCAACAGCCTTTATTTTGGAGAGGTCATAATGCTGGTTCAGCCTCTTGCTGTCATGTGACTGAGATGCCACCTGATTTCCTGCCATGTGCTTACAGCTCAGTGGTGGCCACGTTCATTGGGTCTGGAATATGGAAATACTGGAGACTAGAGCACGTGGATTAAATTTTAGAGATATTTCTGTTATTTTGAGATCAATTCTATTCTTAAATGGTTTATTGATTAGTTCTTGCTTTTGACTTGTACTGGTCGTTGGCCAAATAAATTGAGAGGCTAGGTCTTAGAGTTGCCAACCTACAGGTGGGATGCAACAGGTACACAGTAATAAGCCACAATACAAAATACAAACTGTGTGTATATAAGTTACAACGAATTTATCAATACTTAGAAAATATTGATGCACGCTCACAAAAAGACATAAGCTCTTAGAAGGCAAACAGCAAGGTGTGGAATTCACATTCAGGTATGTAGCTTACAAGGACATGTCTGTTTCCTCTTCAGAAGTCCATATAGGTGTCTCTTCTAGTTATCTTCATAAGGATACAATCCTCCGCTGACTGACCACAGAGAAGGATCCCGTGGTTCAAAGAACCTCCACACACAATAAACGACGATGGAATATCTCTTCTCCTCTTTGCGCTTATCAGCTATTTCCTTATTGCATTTCGGGGTTGCACAAGGTAACTGTAATGTACTCAGAGACGAGACGTGCTGAAGGCAACATGCTTTAATGGGTGGTACATCACAGAGACAAACACGCGGGCCGGGACCCGCTTTATATACAATAATCCCAGAACAGCCCCCTAGCTGGCCAGCCCAATCCTGGCCAGTCAGACTTCCCGCCGCTGATGTAGATAGGCGGAGTCTTTTTCCGCGCTGCGCAGGGTGACCAAGGGACTTCCCCTGGTCGCCTTTTACTGCGGGGCCGCGTGGTGCTTTGTTTAAGCACAAGACACTACAGTAACCTAGGTCTTGGTGGCATCACTTTGGTGTGTGAGAAATAGTGAATGTTTTTCCTCTGGATTTCCTGTTTGCTAGGGTTGCCAAGTCCTCTTCATCCCCTGGTGGGGGACATCGCATGCACAACAAAATGACGTCAACCGGAAGTGACGTCATCAAAATGGTGCCCGTGCGGGGCCACTCTAGGCATTTCCGGGAAAACTCTATGGATTTCCCAGACGCTGTAGCCATTTGGGAGGTTAAAATTCTATGGTACCTAGTTTTACCTCCCAAATGGCTAGAGCATCCGGGAAAAACATAGAGTTTTCCCGGAAACACCTAGAGTGGCCCACATGGGCCCCGCCATTTCGACGACGTCACACCCGGGTGACGTCATTGCACCAGCGACTCAGGGGGAGGTTCTCTGCCCGGACCAAGGGCTTGGCAGCCCTACTGTTTGCTCTTGACAAAGGCTAGCTTGCCTTGTGCAACCCTGAAATGCCAGCCGCATGGGTTCCTTTGACACTGAGACCGCAGGCTGGTTCTTCAGTGGTCTTGGAACTGACCTTTTTGGGACCTGGGTAGTGCCTGATCTTGCCTCCTGTTAATAGTAGTCATTGTAGTTGTGGCAGAACAGGGGTGGCCAAACTGCAGCTCAGGAGCCGCATGTGGCTCTTTCACACATATAATGTGGTTCTGGAAGCCCCCACTGCCTTGTCGGCTGGCTTGGAGAAGGCATTTCTCTCTTTAAATCCCCTCTCCAAGTCAAGGCAGCCGGCAGCTTGGAGAATGCATTTACAGTTAAAGTTGCTTTCTTTCCACCTCTTTCTCTCTCACCCTTCCTTCTTGTCTTGTGTCTTTCAAACATCTGACATTCATTCTGTGTGGCTCTTACATTAAGCAAGTTTGGCTACCCACGTAGTAGTAGTAGAAGAAGAGGACGATTGGATTTCTGTCCTGCCCTTCATTTGGAGTCTCGGAGCAACTTACAATCTTCTTCCCTTCCTCTCCCTACAACAGACACCTGGTGGGGTAGAAAGAGCTCTGAGAGAACAGCTCTGAGAGAACTGCGGCTGACCCAAGGTCACCCAACAGTTACATGGGGAAGGGGAGGAGTGGAAAATCAGGGCAGGATCTAGGGAGGGGCAGAGGGGGTGCTTGCCCTGGACGCTGCCAGAGGGGTGTGTGTGCCAAATTGGGTACAGAGTCCATTCTATTCTATGGGCCCATAAGATAAAATGGGCCCATAAGGGGGCATCATTTTTTAATTTTGCCCCCCCTCAAAAAAATCTAGATCCAGTCCTGTGGGAAATAGGGTTGCAAAGTCCCCAGCGTTCTAGAGTGGGGGACTTTCGCGTGCACGCTCTATGGTACTCTATGTATACCATAGAGTTTTCCCTCCCAAATGGCTAGAGCATCTGGGAAAACCATAGAGTTTTCCCAGAAATGCCTAGAGTGGCCTCTGCCACATCACACCGTTGCCACTGTGATGACATCACTTCCGGGTGATGTAATCGTGCTGGCGAAGTAGGGAGAGGTTCCCCCCCGCTAGCCCAATGTGGGCCGGTGGGTTGGGAACCTCCCCGCCCAGACAGGGGCTTGGCAGCCCTAGTGGGAAATCAAACCTGGTTCACCAGATCACAGTCTGTGCGCTTAACCACTACACCAGACTTTCAATGCTCTTTAGAGATAGCTTTTCACACAGTAAAATTCTGTTGCACAGTGCATTGAAAATGCATTCTTCAGCACGTGTGAAAGTGCCCTAAGCTTCCTGCCCATCCCATGACAAAGTCTGGAAGTTTAAAGCGGGACCTACCCCTTGCCAAAGTTGTCTCTAAGCTGTTGTGCAGCACAGACAGCCCAGTGGATCAGATTCTTTCCCTCTGCCTAGGTTGACCTCAATCTCTCCAGCCTGGCATACAGTAACCTTTCTGGTCAGACCTGTCCACCCAGATTCTCAGTATCTTCTGTGCCACTGTACGAAGGGAGGGGTGGTTTCAGTTGGAAGCGAGCAGCAATCAGAAGCAAAATGCAGCTGTTTTCTCATCATCAGAAAGAACTGCATCTCAGATCTTGGTTGTACTTTGATGCAAGGATCTCTGGACTGTGCGCTTAGATGTCATCAGATCTCCAGATGTGTATCTTGGCAGCAAAAGTGTCTGTAAGCAGCCAGGGAAGAAGGGCGTGTGTCTCCCTCTTAAGGGGCTTAAGAAGAAGAAGAAGAAGATATTGGATTTATACTCTACCTTTCACCCTGAATCTCCGAGTCTCAGAGTGACTCACAAACTCCTTTACCTTCTTCACCCACAACAGACACACTGTGAGGTGAGTGGGGCGGAGAGAGCTCTCTCAGAAGCTGCCTTTTCAAGGAAAACTCTGCCAGGGCTATGGCTGACCCCAGGCCATTCCAGCAGGTGCAAGTGGAGGAGAGGGGAATCAAACCCAGCTCTCCCAGGTAAGAGTCCGCACACTTAACCACTACATCAAACTGGCTCTCATTGGCATGTGTGTCAAATCAAAGAGAAGGACATCACAGAAGGGCACAACCAAAATCCCCTTCTCCAGCACAGCAGTCCCAATCAATTCCTCAAAGCAGATGGATAAGTAGGATTGCTGCCAACTCCAGGTTGGGAAATACCTGGGGATTTAGGAGTGGGGCCTGGGGAGAGGAGGGTTAGGGGAGCGGGCAGGATCTCAGTAGGGGTGAGCCATGGAGTCCAGCCTCCAAAGCGGCCATCTTCTCCAAGGGAAGTGATCTCTGTCGTCTGGAGATGAGTTGTAATTCTGGGAAATCTCCAGGCCCCACCTGGAGGCTGGCGACTCTATAACAGGATGGTACATTGAAGACTATTTTTTCCCAAGCAGCCAAATTATAATTTTCCCCACTTGGACAAGACATTTGTTGGCGCATATTAACACAGCGGCCAGGATTCTTCTGGCACAGAGATGGAAACTTCAGGAGATCCCCACAAGAATGGACTTGGTGGGGGAAATTCTGGAAACGGCTGAGCTGGACTACTTATCCCAGTTGTTGGCTGGGAAATCTAAGGAAGAAGCAAGAAAATATTGGGCGAAACTGTATATTTGGCTAGATACTCAAGACTCTTACGATTCTTTGGTGTGAACTTATACTTTCTTTCTCCTGTATCTTTTACTATAAGACTGCTTTCGTTGGAGATGTTAACTTGAATAGGCACTGCAACAAGAAGACTTACAACATAAAATGTATCAAAATGTCGATGATTTAGTTAAGAGATAATAACATGTGATAATATATGTATTCTAAGGAAGTATATTAGATGTAGATCTGTATTCTAAGGAAGTATACTACATGCCGATTAAGATATATTTGATAACTATAATTTTCTACTCCCTCTTACCCATTACCCCCAACTTTTGAGAAAAGAAGAAGATATTGGATTTATATCCCACCCTCCAATCCGAAGAGTCTCAGAGCGGCTCACAGTCTCCTTTACCTTCCTCCCCCACAACAGACACCCTGTGAGGTGGGTGGGGCTGAGAGAGCTTTGACAGAAGCTGCCTTTTCAGGGACAACCTCTGCAAGAGCTATGGCTGACCCAAGGCCATTCCAGCAGGTGCAAGTGGAGGAGTGGGGAATCAAACCCGGTTCTCCCAGATAAGAGTCCGGACACTAAACCACTACACCAAACCAATAAAACTTTTAAACACACTAATTTTCCCCACTTGAATTAAAGTGGAAGTCACACAAACACTCCGAAAGTTCAAAAGTGCAAATGAAATGAGAATGACGTGCCCTCAAAAGGGCACCCCTCTGGTGCTTTTGCATGAGACAGTACAATTTTCTAACCCCACATCCCCCCCGGAAATGTCTTTTTCCAGTTTCCCAGCTGGGCTGCTGGTGGCATGCAAGGAAGAACCAGCTGGTAGAAAAAGGGTTAATCACTTGCCACATTGCCTGATGATGCTCTTGCAAAAGGCCTTACCACCGCCCCCCCCCCCCACACGTTAATATTGTCCAAGCCTCAGATTCAACAGGAGCTCACAGGAGTGCAGCTCCTGAACCTTTCTGAGAGTTCCCCCTCTTCCTCCCCACCTAACTTGTCTACTGAATAGTAGGTGCAGCTGCATAACAATCCCTGGATTAGGAGAGCGGGCAGCCAGCCAGCCACCAGGGGCTTTGCTGCACCCCCAGCAGCGCTCATGAACTCCTGGAAAAGCCCACACCACCCTTTCTCCACTTCTTATGTGATTTTGGGTGGCAGGAGGCTTGCTGGCCTTCTTACTGGGGGTGGTGGCTCAGGAGTGATGCCGTGCTCCAAAGGAGCTTGGGATGGGGGGCACAGCACAGTGGTCTGCCTTGAGTGGCAGAACCCCTAGCACTGGCCCTGCATAGAGTCCACCCTTCCAAGCAGCCATTTTCTCCAGGGGGGCTGATTTCTGCCAGCTGGAGATGAGTCGTAAAAGCAGGAGATTTCCAGGCCCCACCTGGAGGCTACTTGACAATGAAAGTATTCATGCGTCAGTCCCAACGAAACACAAAATAGTCACTGTGGTTATAAGTACTATGAAATAGAAAGATATCCATACAAATTTATTACAGTCTTATTGCAATCTGTGACCTCAAGCAGTATGATAAGTTCCAAATACACAGGGTGTTTTCAGTCATTGTCTATATTGACCTTTGGAAGTTTGTAAGCATTTCTGTTCCGGAGCTTTTTTTGAGCAGGAACACACAGGAACACAGTTCCGGCTGGCTTGGCATCAGGGAGTGTGGCCTAATATGCAAATGAATTCCTGCTGGGCTTTTTCTACAGAAAAGCCCTGTGTGAAACCATGGTGACACCAGGGGGTGTGGCTTAAAATGCAAATGACTTCCTGCTGGGGTTTTTCCTACAGAAAAGCCCTGTGTGAAACCATGGTGACACCAGGGGTGTGGCTTAAAATGCAAATGGCTTCCTGCTGGGCTTTTTCTTCAAAAAATCCCTGTCTGTTCCTATTCTAATTCTTTTTGGATGTGTAGATAACATTACAGGCAGATGTTTATTGCTTTCCCGTGCCTGAGGAGATCATCTTTGAAACAGGCGAAGGAAGTTGACATGCCTGTTGCACATTTTTAAGGGCTTAATGGAGTACAATCTTACATCTTCTGTTTGATTTGAACTTTCTTACATCGAAGTTTGAAGCTGCCAAACAGAAGTAGTGTTCTCAATGGATTTTCCAATTTGCATCATGGTGTACCCAATAGTGGGGATTTTCTAATAGCGATCTATTTGGAACTTGTCATACCGCTTGGGGTCACAGATTGCAAAAAGATTATAATAAATTTGTATGAATGTCTTTCTAAAGGTAAAGGTAGCCCCCTGTGCAAGCACCAGTCGTTTCCGACTCTGGGGAGACATTGCTTTCACGACGTTTTCACGGCAGACTTTTTTATGGGGTGGTTTGCCATTGCCTTCCCCAGTCATCTACACCTTACCCCCCACAAGCTGGGTACTCATTCTACCGACCTCGGAAGGATGGAAGGCTGAGTCAATCGTGAGCCGGCTACCTGAACCCAGTTTCTGCCGGGATCGAACTCAGGTCGTGAGCAGGGAGCTCAGACTGCAGTACTGCAGCTTTAGCACTCTGCACAGTTCATTGCAATTATAATCACAAGTGACAGTTTTGTTTTTTTGTTAGGACCTACCTGGAGACTGGCAACTCTAGCTCCGCCCACTTCCCAAAAATACTCAGTGAGCACAATACAGTGGTGCCCACAGGGAACCCCTGCGTCACACATTTGCTTCCTTCCATAGCCGCGGGGAGAGAGGAAACTTTCCTAGGAAATATAAACGTCTCTGAAGTCCTGCAGGCTTTTTAAGAAGCCTCTTTAAAAAAAATCTCCCCTTAGGTCTTGCTTGACGCATTCAGATGTTCCTTGTGAACATTTAATGATGTACCTTCAGGGCTTTTTTTTTGAGCAGGAACGCACAGGAATGCAGTTCCAGCTGGCTTGGTGTCAGGGGGTGTGGCTAGGGTTGCCAATCCCCAGGTGGGGGCAGGGTATCCCCCGGTTTGGAGACCCTCCCCCCACTTCAGGGTCGTCAGAAAGCGGGGGGAGGGGAGGAAAATGTCTGCTGGGAACTCTATTATTCCCTATGGAGATTTATTCTCATAGAAAATCATGGACAATTGATCCATGGGTATCTGGGACTCTGGAGGGGCTGTTTTTGGGGGTAGAGGCACCAAAATTTCAGTATAGCATCTAGTGCCTCTCCCCAAAATACCTCCCAAGATTCAAAAAGATTGGACCAGGAGGTCCAATTCTATGAGCCCCAAAAGAAGGTGCCCCTATCCATTATTTCCTAAGGAAGGAAGGAATTGAAAAGGTGTGCTGTCCCTTTAAATGTGATGGCCAGAACTCCCTTTGAATTATGCTTGTCACAGCCTTGATCTTGGCTCTACCCCTAATGTCTCCTGGCTCCACCCCCAAAGTCCCCAGATATTTCTTGAATTGGACTTGGCAACCCTATGTATGGCCTAATATGCAAATGAGCTCCTGCTGGGCTTTCTCTACAACAAGCCCTTTCTGAAACAATAGTGATGTCAGTGGGTGTGGCCTAAGATGCAAATGAGTTCCGGCTGGGCTTTTTCTACCAAAAAAGGCCCTATGTAGCTTGAAGGCGGAGGGAGATATATAACTACTCTGAAGTGACAAGTTTTGACAAGGGAAGAGGTGCCGGTGGGGTTTGAGGCTGGGACACAATTTACAGAGGTTAAGTTCTTTCCCATCAATATAAAGTTGGCAACTTGCATAGAGAGAGCAGTGAGATAGTTCTGTGGAAGGAGAGATGGATAAGATCTATTCAACCTCCCGCAGGTTGTTTCAGCCTCTGGCTTCATGGAGTTTTCCACTGAACCAAGCTATTCCCTGCCCACCCAAAAGCCAACCACATACTGGATGTTTTTACATTCAGTTTGATCCAGAGTTTTAGAGTCTTCAAATCGCCTCCCACTGTTCCACTTTAATTATTTTCCTTTTACATTTAAGCATTTCAATTTTTTTTTTGGGGGGTGTTTGTTTCTGATCAGAGGGCAGCCAGAATACCAGTGCTTAGTTAAATGTATACGATTGCTTGGAAATCATGTCAACACTGCAAAAATAATACAAATTTAAATTACTAGATGAGGCAAGCAATGATGTATAAAAATTTCAAGCGCTGTCAGTTCTCATGCAAGTTACTGCACCTTGTGGTGGCTTTTGGAGGAGTCTTTTACAACTCATGAAAACTTCTATGATACAAGTTTGAAATGCCTGTAGAGAAAAGACCAGATCAAAACTAGTGTGGAGAAAAATGTTGCAGTAGCAGCTCTGAAACCCATCTCACCAAAACAAATGTAGATGCTTTGGGTAGCAATGATGCAAAACAGTTATGAGAACATTAGGTAATGTAAATGGTGAGTTTCCAATGCGGTGATAGAGAATCACAAACTGTCAGTGTAAAAACACCCGTAATCTATTTATTTAGATTCTCACCCCCTTTTCAGTGAGTGAGGGCCATAGAATGAATTAAAAAATCACTAACTAAAAATAACTAAGAGAACAGACGAAAACTAAACCACAGCTTAGTAGTATAGTGGTTAGTGTGTCAGACTAGGGCATGGGAGACCCAGGTTCGAATCCCCACTCTGCATGGAAACATGGACCGATTTCCCACTAACCTTATGCCGCTCTCACACTCCTCTTTTCTAAGGGGCTTCTGTTGGCTATCACCCTATCTGCCCCGGGGCTGCAACTAGCTTCACCTTTTTTGCGTTCAATCCCTGGCTTCTCCAGTTCGAGTTATCAAAGGCAGAGCTTCTGTTTGGCACACAGAAGCCAACCACACATGATTCGTGTGTGTCCAAACAGAACATTTCTAAACCGATGGCTGTGAAGTCGAGTATTGTACAATAGATGATTGAAGCTGCACCACCAAAAAAAAAAAAAAAAAGCTAGAGAATTTGCAATCTAATGCTTCTATTTATTTAGATTCCCTCCCTCCCCCCCTTTCAGCAAGCGGGGACCATAGAATGAATAAAAAATCAGGTTATCTAAAGGAAAAAAGAAAAGGAAAGGTCCCCTGTGCAAGCACCAGAAGGTTCCGACTCTGGGGTGACGTTGCTTTTACAACATTTTCACGGCAGACTTTTTACGGGGTGGTTTGCCATTGCCTTCCCCTGTCATCTACACTTTCTCCCCAGCAAGCTGGGTACTCATTTTACCGACCTTGAAAGGATGGAAGGCTGAGTCAACCTCAAGCCGGCTACCTGAAAACCCAGCTTCTGCCGGGGATCGAACTCAGGTCGTGAGCAGAGCTTAGGACTGCAGTACTGCAGCTTTACCACTCCGTGCCATGGGGCTCTTAAATAACTAAGACCGTTTTCGCACACAGCTTACCTCGCAGTCACAATCCTGTTCCCTCCGCAGCGTCTGGTTGGATTTCCCACCATCTGTGCCGAAGTTACAGGAAGTGCCACAGCTTTTGCGTAGCAAACGTAAACCGCTAAAACCCAGTTTACATTTGCTACACAACAGCCGCAGCACTTCCTGTAACTCCGGTGCAGATGGTGGGAAATCCGACAGACGCTGCGGAGGGAACAGAATTGTGACTGCGAGGTAAGCTGTGTGTGAAAATGGTATAAGAGAACAGATGAAAACTAAACCACAGTGAGTGTGGAATCGTGGTTAATGTATCAGACTAGGGCATGGGAGACCCAGGTTCAAATCCCCACTCTGCATGGAAACTTGCTGTGTGACCTTGGGCCACTCACAAGCTTCTAGCCTAACCTCTCTCTCAGCCATACTGGAATGGTTCTAGAACTAATTTAAGTCTAAACGGTTGCATTTCTTCCCCCTGTTTTTACAGCTGACAGCATCTTCTGCTTCAAGTGCACCAGTAGTCACGGTTATAACTGTAGCATGACCCAGCAAGAATGCACCTCTGCAGTCAACAGCTGTATCACCATTGCCCAGACTGAGGACACAGGTAAACTGCATGACTCCTGCCCTCTGAACCTTTCCATTCAAACAACATTTTGAGATCTGGTATAGCTAATGGTAGCCATTGCTATAGCAGGCTAATGGTGGCCTCCTGTATTCCCACGTCTTGATTGCTTCAACAAGACTCCTCCAAAAGCCACCACAAGGTGCAGTAATTTGCATAAGAACTGACAGCACTTGAAATTTTTACATATCATTGCTTGCCTCATCTAGTAATTTAAATTTGTATTGTTTCTTCCTTTATGGATTTATTATTGGGCAAACTGCTTTGGGATTCCTGGGTGAGCCAAAAGTTAAGTTGCACACACCATCAGTGCTAAGAGCTGAGTCCCCAGCCCAATTTAAGAAACTCAACAGCCAGAGGTTTAAGTGAGGTAGGGTGTTTTTACATTCAGTTTGATCCAGAGTCTTCAAATCGCCTGCCATTGTTCCGCTTTAATTATTTTCCTTTTACATTTAAGCATTTCAATTTGAAGGCGGGGTGTGTGTCTCTGATCAGAGGGCAGCCAGAATACCAGTGCTTAGTTAAATGTATACGATTGTTTGGAAATCCTGTCAACACTGCAAAAACAATACAAATTTAAATTACTAGATGAGGCAAGCAATGATTTCAAGTGCTGTCAGTTCTTATGCAAATTATTGCACCTTGTGGTGGCTTTTGGAGGAGTCTTTTAAGACGCTTGAAAACTTCTACAATACAAGTTTGAAATGCTTGTAGAAAAAAGACCAGATCAAAACTACTGTGGAGAAAAACGTTGCAGCAGCAGCTCCAAAACGCATCTCACTGAAACAAATGTAGATGCTTTGGGCAGCAACGATGCAAAACAATTGTGAGAACATTAGGTAATGTAAAAGGTGAGCTTCCAAAGCGGTGATAGAGAGTCACAAACTGTCAGTATAAAAATGTCCTTAGTCCAGAGATTCTTTTTATTGTGTATTGATAGGCAAGGAGGAAAAACAATTCTTATCTCTCTATACCAGCATCCTCCCTGAGTTTTCCCTCAGGTTTCCTTCACAAAACATAACATATTTATACAATTTTGATAACAAAGCGGATCTAGTTGATGGGTCACAAAGTTCTCGCTTCTAGTCTTTTAGTTTACCCTAGTGGTTTAAAGGTAACTGTAAAGATTTTGGCCAAAATGGTAGACTGTCCACTTGCGAAGCACCCAGTGTGTTACTTCCACGTGATGTCATCATGCTGACATAGACGTGGGAGGCAGCGATTCAGGGGTGGAGCTTCCCCTGCCGACAAGCTGGCCAGTGGCAGATTGGAGCCCCTGGAACTGGGGGAAAACCCACCCTAACTGGGGGACTAGCAACCCTACAAAGAGTCCAGTCTCAGTGAGCAGGAACTTCCCGGAACAGACCCGGGAGCCCCCTGTTGAAAGCCAGGTAAGACCAAGCAGCTTTCACTCGTGCCAAATAATGGAGCTTCAATCCACTTCAGTATCTGTTTGCAAGTGGATTTTGCCATTTCACACATTAAGATCCAGCGGCAAAGTGCATTGAAATTGGATTGAAAGTAAGAACATAAGAGAAGCCATGTCGGATCAGGCCAGTGGCCCACCCAGTCCGACACTCTGAATGTGAATCTGCGTGCTTTGCCTTCAGGAAATGCACATGTCTTCTGTACAGTACCTAAATGGTGGCCCTGGGAAGGGAGAATTCCCTTTTTGCCCTGCAATTGTATTCCCAGGTGCTGAAAGATTCTGCCCCAGCTTTAACAATGCCTCATTGAAGAGGATGTTCAGGGATTCTGTATACACCATTGCTGGGACTCAAAAGCACTCCCCCTGTCCATCTGCCACAGGAGCAGGGGTTTTTATTGTAGGAGGAGCTCCTTTGCATATTAGGCTGCACCCCCCTGATGTAGCCAATCCTCCCGGAGCTTACAGTAGACCCTGCACTAAGAGCCCTGTAAGCTCTTGGCGGATTGGCTACATCAGGGGTGTGTGGCCTAATATGCAGGGGTGGAATTCTAGGAGAGCTCCTTTGCATATTAGGCCACACCCCCTGATGTAGCCAATCCTCCTGGAGCTTACAGTAGACCCTGCACTAAGAGCCCTGTAAGCTCTTGGCGGATTGGCTACATCAGGGGTATGTGGCCTAATATAAAAAGGAGTTCCTGCTACAAAAAAGCCCTGCATAGGAACAAGAGTATGGAGGTGTATCCTTCCTTACATGCAAAAGAAAACTGCATGCGACGGGCCTCGCTTCCTGATCTTTTCCATTCCTAGGACCCCTGGACATAGAAAACCCAACTTATGAAAAGAAGTGCAATTCTGACGATCGTCTGTGCAACCAGTTTGGTGTAGTAGTTAAGTGTGTGGACTCTTATCTGGAAGAACCGGGTTTGATTCCCCACTCCTCCACTTGCATCTGCTAGCATGGCCTTGGGTCAGCCATAGCTCTGGCAGAGGTTGTCCTTGAAAGGGCAGCTGCTGTGAGAGCCCTCTCCAGCCCCACCCACCTCACAGGGTGACTGTTGTGGGGGAGGAAGGTAAAGGAGATTGTGAGCCGCTCTGAGACTCTTCGGAGTGGAGGGCGGGATATAAATCCAATATCTTCTTCTTCTTATCTTCAGTTCTACGGCCTGGTGGCTGGGGATTTCCGCCTGCGTTGGAACTCCAGCTGCTGCCGCTCGGATAGCTGCAACAACCAGAACATCATAGGTAGGACTTTGTGCCAGGAGAGCTGGTTCTCATGAGAAGGCCACATGAATCATTATACCAGCCCAGGGCTGTAGCCAGGGTTGGGCTAGTAGATGCCCTACCCTACTCGGAACACTGTATTGCTCCACCTAACATTTTTCTTCCCCAAAACAGGTTCTTAGATTTTGTGACATGACAGGTTCTTATTAAAAGAACAAGAACTTCTTTTTGGAACAGAAAATTTATGGTAGAGATGTTGGTGCCTCTCCAGAAATGCTTAGAATAAACTATGAGGGATTGTTGTCATAGAGTTCCCTCTTTGCGTCCAGGTGCAGTCCTAGGAAAAGGTAGTGGGTGTCAAGAAAACCACTTTCCGGTACTTGAGAAACCCCTGGAACGTTGCGGGAGTGAGAGCTTATTTGTTTCGTTTGTGTTCATTTCTGTCTGCAGTACAAAAAGCATCTCAAGTTCTCAATGGCGTTCGTTGCAGCTCATGCTTTGCTCGAGGCCCGAACGTGTGTCCGGACGCCACCCAAGTGAACTGTACCGGGCAGCTGGACCAGTGCATCCATTTTGTTACCATCGCTAAGGAAGGTAAGTAAAGCGAGATAATGTAGATGCAAGCCTTGCCCACTCCTCTGTGGAAGCCCTGCCCCCTGGCCAACAGAAATTCTGAAATAGGCCACACCCCTTGTGCAGTATGAAGATATATCATGCCCAGCACATGTCATGTTCCATTCATGTTCCGCCTCAAGCAACCCATGGAAATGCCTCCCCCCCAAAAATATTGCTGTCCTGTCTCCACTTATGGAGGGTCTCCACCCTCCAAAAGAGATCCAGAGTCAGCCTGTGTCACTTCTGTACCTCAAACAACTCACCAAACAACTCACCAAAACAGCTTTTGTCCTGCTTTGGACTGGAAATGTATATAAAAAAAGGAATTCTAATTGGCATTGGGAAAATAATTGTCCCCCTGGTTTGCTGATTTTAAGAGGCTTTTTTATGGTTATGCTAATCCTGAACAGTGGGGAGCGGTGCAAACGAGGATAGAGGTTCTACCCTTTGGAAGGGGAAATGTTGGCACGTGTAGAGCCAGTTTGGTGTACTGATTAAGAGCAGAACTGGGTTTGATTCCCCACTCTTTCACATGCAACTGCTGCTGTGACCTTGGGTCAGTCACCAGGGCCAGCGTGTGGGAGTAGGCAGGGTAGGTGGCTGCTTAGGCACTACCCCGCCTAGAGGCGCCACCAGGAGCACCCTTACTCCTCTTGCTCCTTCCCCTTCCTGGGAAGGCGCTGCTTGGCCGCTGTGCTCTTCGGTCACTGTGCTCTTTGGTCACTGTGCTCTTCCTTGGAAGTCTCTGAAGAGTGCGATGTTTTAGCGGCATCAACCGCTCAGCTGCTTTCAACTAGTGACATCATTGCGCCGTGCACGTACTTTGCACTCGCACAATATAACCTTTGTTAAGGGAGATTGGGGGGGGGGGCTCGATGCAGGGGTCTGCCTGGAGCAGCAGAACCCCTAGCACCTGGCCTGTCAGTCACAAGTTCTCTCAGAGCTGTTCTCTCAAGGGCAGTTTTCTCAGAGCTCTCTCAGCCCCACCAAGTTCACAAGGTGTCTGTTGTAGGGAGGGAAAGGGAAAGGAGATCGTAAGCCACTCTGAGAGAAGGGCGAGGTTTAAATCCAATCTCCTCCTCCTCCCCCGGAAGAGCATCCTTAATTTTCAGTATTCGCAAATGGGTATGGGAAAATTCGGGCAAACACTCTATGCCTACCCGTGAGGGTGGCAGTAACAAGATGGCGCCCATTCACTCAGCTGGGCTAACCTTTTTCCCTACCTTTCACTACAGAGAAATACAAGGACCAACAGGTGACCATCAAAGGCTGTGCCACCAAGAACATGTGTTCTATGGGAGCTACCGCGCTGTTTGCATCTGGCCGCCAGGTCTATGTCAAGACCATCACGTGCAGTGGGGCTCCAGAGGTCCCTTCCCAGCACAGCCTGTCTCTGTCTGCCCTCGTAGGATTATTCTTTCTTATCTACCAGTCCTGATTCCTTTTTAAACCTGCCCACTATTTTGCTCTTTGTATGCCTTCTCAGTTCATAGGAATGCAGGCCTCTAGCAGAGCCAGTTTGGTGTAGTGGTTAAGTGTGCGGACTCTTATCTGGGAGAACCAGGTTTGATTCCCCACTCCTCCACTTGCACCTGCTGGAATGGCCTTGGGTCAGCCATAGCTCTGGCAGAGGTTGTCCTTGAAAGGGCAGCTGCTGTGAGAGCCCTCTCAGCCCCACCCACCTCACAGGGTGTCTGTTGTGGGGGAGGCAGGTAAAGGAGATTGTGAGCTGCTCTGAGACTCTTCGGAGTGGAGGGCGGGATATAAATCCAATATCTACATCTTCATCTTCTAGGTGGGACCTGGGGATCCCCCAGAATTACAGCTCATCTCCAAACTATGACCTTGAACTCCAGTGAGGTCCCTGTCCTCCCCAGGCTCCATCCCCAAATCTCCAGGAGTATTCCAACCTGGATCTGGCAAACCTACTATCCCCTGGTGGTGGCCAGGGGGGACCTGGCAACCCTACATATGTCCCACTCTCTCTCTTGGAAGATGTGTTCTCCATAGGGTTGCCAAGTCCTTCACAGCGTCTGGCAGGGGACTCTCTTCATGTGTGCAAAGCGCACGCAGCGCGATAATGTCACCTGGAAGTGATGTCATCACGCCGGCAACATCGTGCGGTGGCCACTCTAGGTGTTTCCAGGAAAACTCTATTGTACCATAGAGTTTTTCCTCGCAAATGGCTAGAGTGTCCAGGAAAACCATAGAGTTTCCCTAGAAATGCCTAGAGCGGCCGCCAGGTGATGTCATTGCATCGGCAACATCAAGGGAGGTTTCTCCTGCCGGCCCAATGTGGGCCAGTGGGTTGGGAACCTCCCAGGCGGGGGAACCCCCGCCCAGACCGGGGACTTGACAGGCCCTAGTTCTCCACCTTTGTTTCCTCAACTGAGAGCCAGTTTGGTGTAGTGGTTAAGTGTGTGGACTCTTATCTGGGAGAACCAGGTTTGATTCCTCACTCCTCCGCTTGCAGCTGCTGGAATGGCCTTGGGACAGCCATAGCTCTGGCAGAGGTTGTCCTTGAAAGGGCAGTCTCTTATCTGGGAGAACCGGGTTTGATTCCCCACTCCTCCACTTGCAGCTGCTGGAATGGCCTTGGGTCAGCCATTGCTCTCACAGAGTTGTCCTTGAAAGGGCAGATTTTGGGAGAGCTCTCTCAGCTCCACCCACCTCACAGGGTGTCTATTTTGAGTGAGGAAGGTGAAGGAGCTTATGAGCCACTCTGAGATTCAGAGTGAAGGAAAGGTAAGCCGCTCTGAGTCTCTGATTCAGAGAAGGGCGGGGTATAAATCTGCAATTCTTCTTCGTCTTCATAGAAGATGGTGGCAAACACTCCCTGTTCCATAGTGTGTCAGGTTCGCCACGCCAGCCTAAGGGCTCTAAGCCCTGATGGAAAGCTGTTTGTGTTTTATTCATCACTTTTCCATCTGCCTAATAGATTGGTCACCCTCCAAATAGAGTTGCCCATCCCCAGCTGGGTAACCAAAAAAAGAGTCGCACAGGATTAGATTCCCTTTTAGAATTAGATTCCCTTTTAGAAATGCTTTGGGTTGAAATAGAGGGCCCAAAAGGAAATTTAACTATAGGAGTTTGTTATCGCCCACCAAATCAAAAGAGAGAGGACGATTATAATATGATGGAAGGATTAAAGATAGCGGCTAAACGTAAAAACTGTGTCGTAATAGGTGATTTTAACTACGCGCAGATTGATTGGGTCAATATGTGTTCTGGTCGAGAGAAAGAGATTGAGTTTCTTGATGCTCTCAATGACTGTGCTATGGAGCAGATGGTCTCAGAACCTACCAGGGGTGGGGCGATCCTGGATCTGGTCCTAAGTAATGCCCAAGACTTGGTGAGAGATGTAAAAGTGATTGCACCGCTTGGGAACAGTGACCATAATGTTATTGATTTCACCGTTTGTATAAATAGGGAGTTGCCCAAAAAGACCGCCACAACCCCATTTAACTTTAAAAGGTGTAAATTCTCTGCGATGAGGAGGCATGTGAGGAGGAAACTGAAAGGAAAGGTAAATACGGTCAAAACCCTTGGGGAAGCTTGGAGACTATTTAAAACTATAATCCTAGAAGCTCAGATAAAATACATATCACAAGTTAGGAAAGGCACAAACAGGTATAAGAAGAGGCCAGCATGGTTAACAAACAAAGTAATGGAAGCTGTAAAAGGTAAGAAGGACTCCTTTAAGCGGTGGAAAACCAGTCCTAGTGAGATTAATAAAAGGGAACACAGGCAGTGGCAAATCAAATGCAAGACTGTGATCAGGCAGGCAAAAAGGGACTATGAGGAGCATATTGCAAAAAACATAAAGACCAACAATAAAAATTTCTTCAAATATATTAGAAGTAGGAAAACAGCCAGGGAAGCAGTGGGGCCCTTGGATGACCATGGGGTAAAAGGATTACTGAAGGAGGATGGGGAAATGGCTGAGAAGCTGAATGCATTTTTTGCCTCTGTCTTCACCGTGGAAGATGAGAAGTGTTTGCCCGCCCCAGAACCACTAATATTTGAAGGGGTGTTGAAAGACCTGAGTCAGATTGAGGTGACAAAAGAGGAGGTCCTACAACTAATAGACAAATTAAAAACTAATAAGTCACCGGGTCCGGATGGCATACATCCGAGAGTTCTGAAAGAACTCAAAGTTGAACTTGTGGATCTTCTAACAAAAATCTGTAATCTTTCATTGAAATCTGCCTCTGTTCCTGAGGACTGGAGGGTAGCAAATGTCACCCCCATCTTTAAAAAGGGTTCCAGAGGAGATCCGGGAAATTACAGGCCAGTCAGTCTGACTTCAATACCAGGAAAGTTGGTAGAAACCATTATCAAGGACAGAATGAGTAGGCACATTGATGAACACGGGTTATTGAGGAAGACTCAGCATGGGTTCTGCAAGGGAAGATCTTGCCTCACTAACCTGTTACATTTCTTTGAGGGGGTGAACAAAGGAACAAAGGGTGGACAAAGGAGACCTGATAGATGTTGTTTACCTTGACTTCCAGAAAGCTTTTGATAAAGTTCCTCATCAAAGGCTCCTTAGAAAGCTTGAGAGTCATGGAGTAAAAGGACAGGTCCTCTTGTGGATCAAAAACTGGCTGAGTAATAGGAAGCAGAGAGTGAGTATAAATGGGCAGTCTTCGCAGTGGAGGACGGTAAGCTGTGGGGTGCCGCAGGGCTCGGTACTGGGTCCCATGCTCTTTAACTTGTTCATAAATGATTTAGAGTTGGGAGTGAGCAGTGAAGTGGCCAAATTTGCGGATGACACTAAATTGTTCAGGGTGGTGAGAACCAGAGAGGATTGTGAGGAACTCCAAAGGGATCTGTTGAGGCTGGGTGAGTGGGCGTCAACGTGGCAGATGCGGTTCAATGTGGCCAAGTGCAAAGTAATGCACATTGGGGCCAAGAATCCCAGCTACAAATACAAGTTGATGGGGTGTGAACTGGCAGAGACTGACCATGAGAGAGATCTTGGGGTTGTGGTAGATAATTCACTGAAAATGTCAAGACAGAGTGCATTTGCAATAAAAAAGGCCAACGCCATGCTGGGAATTATTAGGAAGGGAATTGAAAACAAATCAGCCAGTATCATAATGCCCCTGTATAAATCGATGGTGCGGTCTCATTTGGAGTACTGTGTGCAGTTCTGGTCGCCGCACCTCAAAAAGGATATTATAGCATTGGAGAAAGTTCAGAAAAGGGCAACTAGAATGATTAAAGGGCTGGAACACCTTCCCTATGAAGAAAGGTTGAAACGCTTAGGGCTCTTTAGCTTGGAGAAACGTCGACTGAGGGGTGACATGATAGAGGTTTACAAGATAATGCATGGGATGGAGAAAGTAGAGAAAGAAGTATTTTTCTCCCTTTCTCACAATACAAGAACTCGTGGGCATTCGATGAAATTGCTGAACAGACAGGTTAAAACGGATAAAAGGAAGTACTTCTTCACCCAAAGGGTGATTAACATGTGGAATTCACTGCCACAGGAGGTGGTGGAGGCCACAAGCATGGCCACCTTCAAGAGGGGGTTAGATAAAAATATGGAGCAGAGGACCATCAGTGGCTATTAGCCACAGTGTGTGTGTGAGTGTGTGTGTGTGTGTATATATATATATATATATTTTGGCCGCTGTGTGACACAGAATGTTGGACTGGATGGGCCATTGGCCTGATCTAACATGGCTTCTCTTATGTTCTTAGGATGTGGAGCTGGAGATCAAGCAAAAGCACCGTGTGCAACAGACTCCTGAAGCAAAATGAGCACTTAAAGATCTACAACTCAATAAATGTTTTGATAGAAAAATGTCCCAAACAACTTTGTTTATTCAATCCATGTGACTTGCGTCAGCAAATAGGTGTGGAAACTCCATCCATTCAATATATCATAAATTCATATGGGATAACTGTAAGTGGATCACTTATACACCTCATGGCACTCACAAAAGCACAAAGCTGGCAGGCAAAACTGGCCTATTCCCCTGCTTTGCTGTAAGCTTTATCTAAGAGGTAGCTTGTTCCTATAACAAAATACAAAATAGTTTACTTGTTACAAAATACACCTAAGGTTACATCATCGTTTTAAACATGAAGACAGTAAAAACATACTTACAATTATTACAGTTTATCTTCCACTCTCATATGTTTCACTTTTACACTTTCAAGAATCAATTTTCTAATACGTTATTACAAGAGTGCTACCGAAATGGAAACCCACAGGCGTGTTTCATTAATGCAACCCCACAATTAAAGCTACAACATATTCAATACTGCCCAACTTTACACAACCATATCTATTTACAGGAAACCCGACAAATCCCAGTTGTTCTTGGGCCCAAAAGGTTCTAATGTTTTTAAGTAGAAAATCAAACGCATTTCTTTTTGCAATAAAAGTTTGCCAACATCAGCATGTTGTTCATCCTATAATGCTGTTTCTCCCAAGACAAAAAAGGAATCAGGAATTTTTTTCCAAGACAAAAAAGGAATCAGGAACAAGTCCAAATTTAGAAAACTGGTCAAAAAGAGGAGCCTCAACTACAGAATTCTTCAACCTCGATCTGCGTTCCAGTACACATGCCTTTGCCATTCTCATGGTGCCTCCCATATAGACACGAGTAGCGGAACATGGACAAATAATTGCATAAATAGCCCATTCAGTGCAACATGAGGTATGCGGTCTTAATATGATTTTAGCCCATGTCTGAGGGTAAGGAAAGTCTTTTATCTGTAAGTAAAATGGACAAGTGAGGCAGGAACCACATTTTTAATTTCCTGGCAATGTATCACCATTCCTTTGTTTCTTAATGCACTAAGATATCCCAAAGGTGCCTAGTGTGTTTATATCAAATAGTAGGTGGTTTCTGACAACCCGGGATCTCTTCAACAAGGTGCCAATGCCTTCTAATAAACTTACTGACCTCATTGGCTATCGGGGAGAATGTCAAAGCCCATGAGAAATTACACAGTCCTTCCTGCTTTGTTTTATATTTTAAAAGATCCTTTCTTGGGATCTTTTTTTATTTTTATTTATTTATTTCTGCAGATTTATAGGCTGCCCTTTCTCACAGTGGGCTCAGGGTGGCTTCCAGCATAATAAAGCAATCAAAAACAGTTTAAAACAATTAAAACAGTTAAAACAATTTAAAATTAAAGCGATTAAGCCACCGCTCACATTAAGGCAGCATGGATGGTGTGGGCAGATCAGTGCAGGGGGGCCAGTCAAGATGGTAAGGATGTCCGCCCGCCTCAGCCATAGGCCTGGCGGAATAGCTCCATCTTACAGGCCCTCCGGAATGATAACAAATCTGGGAGGACCCGGACCTCTGTAGGGAGCTGATTCCATCAGGTTGGGGCCAGGGCCAAAAAAGCCTTGGCTTGGTCGAGGCAAGCCAGATGTCCCTTGGACCAGGGATGGTCAGAAGATGGTGACTGGCTGATTATAGTGACCTCTGGGGCTCATATGGGGAGAGACGGTCCCGCAGGTATGCCAGTTCCAGGCCACGCCAGGCTTTAAATGTCAGTACTAAAACCTTGAAGTGGATCCGGCACTCGATTGGTAGCCAGTGCAGATGTTAAGCAGAAGGTTAATAATGATCGGTGTGGGGGTGGGATGACCTGGCAATCGTGGTGGTGGGGGGGAATGACCTGGCAATCCAAAACAGTGGCTGGAAACCATTTCTACAGGGATTGTTCTCTTCCTACCAAAGAACAAGTCTCTTGTGAGTGAAGTGGAGCAGTTGTTCATACAGAAGATCTTGCCCACACGGCAGTTGCTTCTGGAGGGCTTTGGCCTAGCTGTCTCTGCTGCTGCTTTCAGAAGCAGTGCTTATATCATTCTGCAGGGGTCGCCAGCCCCCGCGTCCTGGATCAGAACCAGTTCATGGCCTGTTAGCAACCAGATCGTGAGTTGTATAACTACTTCATTATATATTGCAATGTAATAGGGTTGCCAAGTCCAATTCAAGAAATATCTGGGGACTTTGGGGGTGGAGCCAGGAGCAAGGGTGTGACAAGCAGAATTGAACTCCAAGGGAGTTCTGGCCATCACATTTAAAGGGACAGCACACCTTTTAGAATGCCTTCCTTCCATAGATAATAATGAAGGATAGGGGCACCTTCTTTTGGGGCTCATAGAATTGGACCCCCTGGTCCAATCTTTTTGAAACTTGGGAGGTATTTTGGGGAGAGGCACTAGATGCTATACAGAAAATTTGGCACCTCTACCTCAAAAAACAGCCCCCCCAGAGCCCCTGACACCCGCGGATCAATTCCCCATCATTCCCTATGGGAATCGTTCCTGGAGGTGCATAATGGCTGTGGGGGTGGAGCTTCCCCCGCCGGCCAGGTGGCTGGGGGAGGGGGGAAGCCTGTAAAACCAGGGGATCCCCCGCTGGGACCTGGGGATTGGGAAGCCTACAATGTAATAATAGAAATAAAGTACACAACGGTTATCATCCTGAAACCATCTCTCTCCCCCTGTGTGCCTTTAAAGTTGAGCAGGAAGCAGGAAATAGGAAGCACTTCATGGGGAAGGGTCAGCAGCAGTTTTGTCAGAGCACAGACCCTCCGTTTATTTTGCTTTCATTTTCAGAGCAAGTGAAGTTGTGGAGGAACCAGACCCAGTAAGTATGTGTATGTGTGTGTGTGAGAGAGGGAGGGAGGGGGCAAGGGATTCCCCGGTTTGGAGGCCCTCCCCCCACTTTAGAAAGCGGTGGGGGAGAGGGAAATGTCTACTGGGCACTCTATTATTCCCTATGGAGAATTATTCCCATAGGGAATAATGGGGAATTGATCTGCGGGTATCTGGGGCTCTGGGGGGGGGGATGTTCTTTGAGGTAGAGGCACCAAATTTGCAGCATAGCATCTGATGCCTTTCCTCAAAACATCCTCCAAGTTTCAAAAGGATTGGACCAGGGCATCCAATTCTATGAGCCCCCAAAGAATGTGCCCCTATCCTTCATTATTTCTAATGAAGGGAAGGCATTGAAAAGGTGTGCAGTCCCTTTCAATGCGATGGCCAGAACTCCCTTTGGAGTTCAATTGTACTTGTTCCAACCTTGCTCATGACTCCACCCCCAAAGTCTCCTGGCTCCACCCCCAAAGTCTTGAGATATTTTTGAATTGGACTTGGCAACCCTAACTCAGTTTAGAGATTATAACAGGTAACTTCAAGGATCCACTCTGTGGGTGGAGAAGCCAACAGAAATATTTAAATAATATATATGCATGTTGAATTGCTATTGCAGAATGTATTGGTGGCAGCACAAATTGATGGATGCAGTATTGCAAGACAGATACATCCCAACTGTTTCTAATTTGTTGATTCCAGTTTGGGGACTTTTTGGAATAGGAATCTTTATTCTCTAAAATAACGTTATTATTTGGTAGCCTCATAAAACAGGAGATGGAGAACCAGGATGACTACCTGGGGCTGACCCCAGTTCCAGTCTCCACCTAATGATGCCAACCCCCAGGTGGTTGAAAACACAGAGAGAGGTCACTCTAGATTGCAAAATGGAAACAACCCACAGGGCTATAATGACCACAATTACTAAAATGTCATGCACTATAATTCCAAATTTATAGGTGAAATGCAAAAGCACGCACACATTAAGTCATGGAACACTCTCAAAATTGTCTTAACACACTAGAAGTTCACAATACAAAGTAGAGTCCCATCGTCACAGGAGATCCAAAATAATTCATAAAATTTACAATCATATTACAGTCATAAAATACTGAGGTTTCCATTTCATACCCAATTAATTCATAATCATCATAAATTCATATTTACTTACACTACTCCAGTAATTTCAAGCACAACCCAAATGAAAGACAACTTCAAATTCTTCCTCCTTCAATTATTCTACTGAAACATAATATAAACCATTTACTATGCACCCACCCACCATACAGCCCTTTATTACAACCACATCCTCACCTAAACCTAAACAGAGATAGGCTTTTGGGCCCAAGCTCCTTATTGGTTTCTGAGGTTTGTTTTCTCACGTGGATGCATTTTTTGGATTATCCAGCAGATGGTGGCAAAGGACATCTCATCTGCCTTTGCCTGAAATTCTTGCTGTTTTGAGGGTTGGGGAGATTTTGGCTTGCAACCTGTTTTCCTTCCTGTTCTGTGGGACGTCAGCTGTTCTTAGAGAGGGGCTGGCAAGGTGGAACCTGAAGTTTGAGTGACATCTGAAAGAGCCATCACAAACTAAGTAATAATAAAGAAATTCTACTTTTGTGGGAAGGAAGAACTCCTCAGTCCCTTCTGCTGGTGGCTTTTCTGAATGTTCTGTAATAAGAGGACGGGGGACAAAATTCATTCTATTGTCTTTTGTGATGTGGGGCAGGTGGAACTGCTTTGAGGTATGTGTGTGTTGAGTCCAGCTGTTGACAAAGTTAAATGTTTCGAAGCAAAAAAGTCAGCCAAGGTGTTAAGCTGGATCCTAGGAAAATGAAGCATCCAAGAATTCAAAATCTGGGACTATGACAGAATGGAGTTGATATGTTGAGTCATAAGCAGGGGGTACAAACATAAGCTTTCGGGTATATTGGGTTAGAAGCTGTGAGAACAGGAGCATGCTTGGATCGGGAGTCATATCATGATTCTATAGACCAGGGGTGGTCAACGGTAGCTCTCCAGATGTTTTTTGCCTACAACTCCCATCAGCCCCAGTCATCAGCCATGCTGGCTGGGGCTGATGGGAGTTGAAGGCAAAACACATCTGGAGAGCTACCATTGGCCACCCCTGCTATAGACAACTGAATGCCCTACCCTGTGAACACATACATTTGGCAATCTTTGTCTAAAATCATGAAAGCTTAAAGCATGAGATTCTTTCAAACGAAAATTGAGTTCTTCCCAGTTCTACAGAAGCCGATCAATTCTGCAATGAAGGCCACATTGCTGTGCTGGTTGAATGTAGCATGCAGACCTAAGAACATAAGAGAAGCCATGTTGGATCAGGCAGCCAATGGCTGATCCGGTCCAACACTCTGCATCACACAGTGGCCAAAAAACTTGGGTGCCATCAGGAGATCCACCATGGTGGCCAGGACAGTAGAAGCCCTCCCACTGTTGCCCCCCCCCACCCCACAGCACCAAGCTCCTAGACATGCAAGCTAGGAGTGGAGAGACCTGGATTCAAACCCTCAGTCCTGAGCATCACTGGCAGTTCTGTCCTAAACAGAGTTATGCCCTTCTACTTCTTTTGATGTCTGTGAGCTTTGAAAGGCATAACTCAGCTTAGGATGGCACTGCCAGTGTCCTTGAGCCCAGTCTTATCCTCTCAGCTGAACCTCCGTCGTTGCTTTGTTCTCAGGAGGACAGAATCTGAGCTCTTGGCAGGAAGGGCAGAATATACATGTTATAGCCGGAGCTTTTTTTGTAGAAGGAACTCCCTTGCATATGAGGCCACACACCCTGATGTAGCCAATCCTCTTGGAGCTTACAGAAGGCCCTGTACTAAGAACCCTGTAAGCTCCTGGAGGATCGGACACATCAGGGGGGTGAGGTTTAATATGCAAAGGAGTTACTGCTACAAAAAAAAAGAAGCCCTGGTTAAAGCTAAATCTGCTTTCCCCCAGAGAATCATACAGTCAGTAGGGATCTCTGGGGTCATCTAGTCCAGTCCCCTGCACAATACAGGAAATTCACAAATGCCTCCCCCCTCATTCCCCAGTGACCCCTGCTCCATGCCCGGAAGATGGCAAAAAACCTCCAGGATCCCTGGCCAAACTGGCCTGGAGAAACATTGCTTTCTGACCTCTAAGTGGCAGTCAGCATTTCCCTGGGTGTGCAAGAAAGGGCCACAAGAACTGATACAGAGAAGGAAGCCAGAGAGAATGCAATCTCCCTGCACTCAGTCAAATGCATTATCTACTTGATTTTCTTTTACAGAAGCCTAACACAAGCATGTTTAAAATAGCCTTTCTTGTCTTTCCCTCATCCAAATTTGATATAGGTCCATTAAGAAATAAATTTCCATTTTTTTCACATATGAACATCAACTGTGGGAGAATGGCTTGTTTATTTAGCCTCCTCCCCCATTTCTGGAAAAGAAGCAAAGCCATTTGTAGGGTTTACAGTAAGAAACCTACAGATATCGAGCAAGAGAACACCTCTGCACAGTGTAACTTCTGAGAGAGAGAGAGAACGTTTGAGAGAGAGAGAAAGAACTTGTACCATGGAGTTTTTCCTCCCAAATTGCTAGAGTGTCCGGGAAAACCATAGCATTTCCCTGGAAATGCCTAGAGCAGCCAGAGTGCGATGTCACCAGCGCAATGTTGTCACTCGCAAGTGATGTCATTATGCTGGCGATGTCGGGGGAGGTTCCTCCCAGTGTGGGCTAGTGGGTTGGGAAGCTACCGGGTTGGAGAACCCCCGCCTGGACCGGGGGCTTGGCAGCCCTAGGCACCAGTCTGTAATACAGATATGCTTAATTTGAATAAGACTGATAGTGGCTTATGCAGAAGATCTAAGTTCTCTCTCTCTCAAAAGTTGCTCTGTTTTTATTTCAATGGCTATCCTGTTACAGATGCCATTGCTGTGTTTCCTTTTAGAGACTACAACTGTTGGCTATTTTGAGGACCCATACTTTAGATGGAAAGGGGAACAAAAATATGTAAGTAACATAAATGCGCGGTAAATTCTTATTGCAGAACGCACTGGCGGAAGGAACGATTGAGGAATTATATCATACTATAAGGTGGGCGTAATTCCAAAAGTTTCTGAATGACAGATTACAGTTTTTGATGTGGAAATAGGGACCTTTCTTCTCAAAAATACATCATTATTCTGTCATCTTTTATAGGAGCTCTATGTTGACTGTCTGGGGCTGACCCCAGCCTGGACTGTGTCTCACTATGCAGCCAGCCCTAGTGAGGAAGGATCCATCTGGGATGGAAAAGTCAGGGGAGAAGCAGAGAGAGATGGGAACGTTTGGACTTGTTGCCAAGACAGGTTGGTTCTGGGGTGAATGAGGGTTGGAGTCACCCCTTTAAAATGGGAAGTCCCCATGAAGGCTGAAGGCTGGAGGCAGTTCTGTGTGGGTGGAGGCATCTAGTAAGGGCAAGGGAGAACCAGGGTGAATCCAACCCTTGACCCAGCTGAAGTCCATGAGAAGCCTTGGGGGAGGGGTGCAGCATCAGGCTTTTTTTGTAGCAGAAATCCCATTGCATATTAGGCCACACCCCCTTGATGTAGTCAATCCTCCAAGAGTTTACAGGGCTCTTCTTAACTTACAGGGCCTACTGTAAACTCCAGGAGGATTGGCTACATCAGGGGAGTGTGGCCTAATATGCCAAGGCGTTCCTGCTACAAAAAAACCCCTGTGGCAGGATGGCTTTGGACGGTGCCCACAAATGAGGAGTCTCACAGGTTGGGCAATCCAGAGAGATCCACAGAACTGCAGTACAGCAAGGAAATCATGTAACCATGGAGAAATTACAAATAGGCACAATAAAGAATTCATTTAATATCTATTCAAAGACTTTGGATTGTGAATGTTTTCTATGAACTAATTCTATGTGGCGTTACTGGGCTTTAAGATATATTTGACATTGGACTTTGAATAGATACGGAATTGATTCTTTATTGTGGTGATTCATAATTTCTCCATGGTGATATGATTTCCTTGCAAGACCCGGGTTGGTTCTGGTGTGATTGGGGGTTGGAGTCACCCCTTTAAAATGGGAGGTTCCCATGAAGGCCAGAGAAGAATTATTTATTTATTATTATTTATTACTTTACATTTATATCCCGCCCTCTCCGCAAGCGGACTCAGGGCGGCTTACAGTATCATAAAAACAGTCAATTCCATAAAACATATAAAACCATAAAACATTTATCAAGTTAAAAACTAGTACGCTATCTCAGTCTAGTCTGGCGGTATTGGGGTCTGACTATGACCGCCAGCTTCTGTAGGATGTCCGGTGGCAGCCCATTTTCAGTCAACCAGAAAAGCCTGTCTAAACAGTTCGGTCTTACAGGCCCTGCGGAATGCCGACAAATCCCGCAGGGCCCTTATAGCTTCTGGGAGGGTGTTCCAGAGTTCTGGTGCTGCCACCGAGAAGGCCCTAGATCTTGTTGCGGATAGCCTGGCTTCTTTTGGGCCAGGGGCAGACAGCAGATTTTTTGTCCCTGATCGCAGTGCTCTCTGGGGGATATATGGGGAAAGGCGGTCCCGTAGATAGGCAGGTCCCTGACCATAAAGTTGGCTGGAGCAGCTGCATGTGGGTGGAGGTATCTAGTCAGGGCAAGGGAGAACCAGGCTGAATCCAACCCTTGACCCAGCTGGACTGCAAGGCAAGTCTTGGAGTGCAGCATGACGGCAAAGGGTTATCAGGTGGGGCTTTCAAATGAGGAGCCTTCCTCACACTGATGTAGCGATGTAGTGTCGGCTAGCATTATGGAGACCCAGATGCGAATCCCCACATTGCCACAGAAGCTTCCTCGGTGACTTTGGGACAGTCACATTCCCTCAGCCTAACCTACCTCACAGGACTGTTGTGTGGATAAAAGGAAAGAAAAAAGAACAGCATACACTGCTTTGGGAAGAGAGGCAGAATGCTGGGCCTCCGCCCCTGTGGTTCCTCCTTCAAAGGTTGAAAGCCAGAGGTCCCCCCCCTGCCCCGATACTTGAATCCCTTCTTTTCACAACACCTTGGGGCTCAGAGTTTCTCCCAGTTAGTGTGTGGAGTTAGATGCCTTGGCTCCCTGCTGTTAGGTGAGGGAGTTGCTATACTCAGGGAGAGTTATATTTCATTGCAGTCTTCAGTATTCTGCATGAGCAGTGGAAGAAAGGCAGGCAAACTCCAGTTCCAATCACCCACAAGCAGCACCTTCTTACATCAGGAAAAGCTGCACTTTCAAAACATACACAGGAAACACATCTTTTGTTTGCTGCAATATCGATTTATTTTGATCATATTCAATGGAAATTCAGCCCAGACACCAGATTTTCCTCTGCAGAAGCCTCAAGTCCCAAATATCTCCACCCCCCTCCGCCCCTTTGCCTCCCATTCACCTCCAACCAGGACGGAGAAGACAGCTATGGAGTCCTGAGTTGTCCCCCTTCCTTGGCCTCCTCCCCTAGATTCCAACTTCATTTCCATCTTCTTGAAATGATGGAACCCACTGTAGAGAGAGGAGTTTTCCATTTCACATCTACTGTTCAGGATAAAGCTCGTATAAAACCAGGTATTTGGGGCAGGAACATTCCGCTTCCGTTGTGTCTCTGGGTTTCAGCAGGCCATTTCCTTCTTCTGAGGCTTCCCTTAGGAAGTCACACGGACAGTTGTTGCACAGCCTTGGAAACTGACTGTGTGAGAGAGGTGTGTGGCTGAGAAAGAGAGAAGGGAAAAGGCTATTAATGGAAATCCTTCATAGAGATGTGGGGCATATCATAATCAAAATAGAGATTAGGTTTTTACTGGGTATTTGGGAATGGAACATCCTGCTTCTATTGTGTTTATGGGTTTCACAATGTCAGTTCCGTCTTCTGAGGCTCCTGTTAGTAAGTCACAAAAAAATCTTGTTGCACAGCCTTTGAAACTCAGATTGGGAGAGCTGCGTTTCACTGAGAAAGAGAGAGGAGAAAAGACTATTAATGCAAATTCTTGAAAAGGATTTGGGGATGATTGTTGTCAAAACGGATGTTAGGTTTTTACTGGGCCTCTTCAGAAAAGAAATCCGCACTTTGATTTCTTTCTTTTTTGGGGGGGCGGGGGGGGGTGTAGTCAGTTTTAATCTACTTACATGTTGGAAGTTGCCCAGTATATGAAATGCATGCGTTCTCCTCATCACGACAGGGGACAGTAGTGTCACTCACGCAAGGTTCCTTTGTGTTAGTGGTGAGGCAGCCTGGGCACTGCATCCGATTGGTAGGAAGCTTCCCTTTTCCTGGTACTGCCAAAAGAGAAACCCCTTCAGTGAGCACATGGTCCCGTCCCGTTCTTCCATGGTCCTACCTTCTGGCCTAGGCTTCCCAACCCTCCCGCCCTGGCGGGGGACTCCAGGATTTCCAGCCTCTTCCCCCACTCCCCCAAAAAATGGAAGCGGGGGGGGGGGGGAAACGGCACCAAGGAGCACGGCGAGCCGCCCCATCTCGGAGCGGGCGACGCCGCTGCGCTGCTGCCGCCTCTTCTCCGCTTCATCTTAGCTGCTCCTCCGAGATGGGCTCAGCCTGAGTCCATCTCGGAGGAGCAGTTACGGTGAGCGAAGAAGAGGCGGCAGCAGCACAGCGCAGCAGCGTCGCCCGCTCTGAGATGGGGCGGCTCGCCGCGCTCCTTCGAGCCTTATTCACTATCCAAGCCTCAGCTGGGGAGAGTTGTGGGCGGGCGCCGGAAGGCAAAGCTGGGCAGGAGGCTCGCTCGTAAGGGTCCTCAATGAACCACAAGTACAAACAGTATATAACCAAATTAAAAACAAATTAATGCCAGGAAAGGAAAAGGAAAGGTCCCCTGTGCAAGCACCAGTCGTTTCCGACTCTGGAGTGATGTTGCTTTCACAACGTTTTCATGGCAGACTTTTTATGGGGTGGTTTGCCATTGCCTTCCCCAGTCATCTACACTTTCCCCTCAGCAAGCTGGGTACTCATTTTACCAACCTCAGAAGGATGGAAGGCTGAGTCAACCTCGAGCCAGCTACCTGAAAACCCAGCTTCCACCGGGGATCGAACTCAGGTCGTGAGCAGAGCTTAGGACTGCAGTACTGCAGCTTTAACATATTATTTGCAGTTGAACCAAATTTGCCACGAGAAAAAAAATCCAGAAAAGGGGACCACTTAGCTAAAATATTTGACCTTCGATGTGAAGTATGTCTCCCTTCTAAATTATATGTAATTTTGTCCAAAACAAAATTGTAATGTACTGAATTACGAGACGGGTTGAAGGCAACATGCTTTATTCGGTGGTACATTACAAGAGAGGGAACACGCGGGCCGGGCCCCGCTTATATACATTTCCCGGAACTGCCCCCCAGTCTGACCAGTCCAATCCTGGCCAGTTAAACTTCCCACCACAGATCTTGATGGGCGGGGCGTCTGGCGAGCTACATCCGGGGAACCGTGGGTTTCCCTTGGTCACCTCTATAGCTATCGTCACGCGGTACCTTAGCTTACGTTTCAAGACATAACAAAAATACTCCCAGCATTTGCTTAACCAGGCCACCAATGAAGGAATTGAATTCTGTTTTCAATGTAATGCGATAGCCGCATTCAGCAACAAAGCATGGTTCGAACAAGAAACTTGCATGATTTCTCGCATCTGATGTGACAGAGACCGTGAGTATGTCTACTCTGTACGTCTTGGGAGATTAATAACGCTGTTACATTGTCTAACTGTGATCACGGCTAAATGCTACCTGTGACGTGAAGGCAGCGAACAGCACGGGGCTTCTACTTCCCTGTTGTGTTGGCGTCTTTGACATCTGCTATGAGTCAAGAGCCCAATAAAATGTTTTTCATACATTTGGTTTTATCTGGGATGTTCTTCAATGGGGAATCTAGATGTCTTACTCTTTAAGGGCACCCCAAAGGTGCCCTTTAAGATGCCTGTTGATTCTTTCTACCTCTTTTGAATGGTCGCATGGTGGAGTTTCCCTCCATATGTACTTTCCATTATACTACTTTAACTATCATAGAAGGCGCTGAGGAATCCTGTAACTTGTTGAAGAAGCTTTGAATTCTTCTCTGGTCCTCTTTGAATTCTTCCTCTGGTTTTTAGCGGTTTCCGTTTGCTGTGCGAAAGCTGCGACGCTTCCTGTAACTCTGGTGCAGATAGTGGGAAATCCGACGGACGCTGCGCAGAGAAGAGGAACGTGACCAGGGGGTAAGCTGAGTGCAAAATCGGTCTATGTTTTACTATAACAATAGATATAGCAGCTGGGAAACACTGTTGTAATAAGGTTTGGGGTCTGTTGGGCAATAGGGAGAACCACTGACAAGAGACAGAAAATCCAGAACTATGGCTGGGAGAGGTTTTGACTGAAGCACATAGAATATATAGGATCTTTCTCTTTCTATCTAAGGATATCTGATGTGGAGTAGTTGTGCTGTAACGACGCCTCCATATTTGTAAGTAAAGCAATATACTGTGGAAACTCCCATAGGTCTCCAGCACCCACTTCTTCCAATGGAAGAAGCCTGGGCAAGCATTGGCCCCTGGAACTTCTCTCTGCTTGTAGAAGTGGGGTAGGGAGATTGCGTTGGTCCTAGTTCATGTCAGGTTAATGGAAGCAAAAATCCCATACTTGAGTGGTGGCTCAAAAAAGACATGCTTACCCACGATTTGTCTATTGCAAAGCAATTTGTTGCAGCGCTGGATTTCTATGTAGACGTATTTGCCCTTTGCTAAGGTGGCAGTGTAAATGGCTGGCTGACAGTCCTCCCGGAGCATGTATCCCAGATCGTTAACTAATATGTCATTTTCCTTTTCACCCCCTGGAAAAAGACAGTCGGGAAGACAGGGCTAGATTGGCACACTCACGCACAAAAGACCCTTCTTTCTCATTTTGCATTTGGAATTCTTTCCCTATAGTTTTTGTCTTATGCATTAGCCAATTGGAGGCGTTGTTTACAGAAAAAAATGTGTGTTTTGTTTAATTTGGCCAGCTATTCTTAAAGAACTATCCTAAAAAGTTAATCTGCACTTCAGGTGCAGTTTTGTTGGGGTGTCTTTAAATTTAAACTCATTGCAATTTGATGTGTACAAATTTCAGTTCACTACTAGGGGTCACAGTGCATGCAGGACTTGAAGGGACTATTCTCTGAAAGCTAATCTGGAGGCCCCCCAAATTCCATCAGAGGAGATCCTGGTGGAGAGCAGCCTTTTCATCCTCTGTATTCTTCTGGCATGTGCAGCTAGAAGAACATATGGTATCCAGGGGTGTGTTCTTGGGCGCACACAATCTGCAAATGGCACCTTTCCCTTCAAAGGACAAAGAAGGTCTCCCAGGGGCAGCCCTTTCTGTGGGGTTTCCATCCTTGTGTAAGATTGACATGTGGTAGGGGAAATACAGACCTCTGATATGAGGCTGCCCTGTCGGGGATGGTGAATGGCAGCACACTTATAAGGGCCAAAGAACGTGTTTTGTTCCCTTTGGGGAGTAGAGTTGCCAAGCCCGGGGTCCAGGCAGGAGTTGCATTTCTTTTGTGGGCCCCGTTTTGCCATAGGCCAGCAGTGGGAAACCCCACAGAAAGGGGAAACCCTACCCCATCCACAAATGCCCCAGAATGCAACATAATGACGGTGATGTCATCATGTTTCCAACATTGGGGTGGGGGTGGGGTTTGACACTCTAGTTTTTGGACAAAAACCTATGGTAATATTGGACTCAAACTGCAGAGTTTAGTCCAAAAGCTACAGTATAACCCCTCCAATGTTGGTGATGTGATGATGCCACTTTAAGGAGACATAATGGTGGTATGCACACTTTGCGTGCACGCCAGAACATTCTGGAAGTGCCCCTGGAAACCACACCCCCGCCACCAGCAGCCCTACTGGAGAGTGGCAGCCCTACTTGCAGCTGGGGATTCCTGGTAGCAACTCTGTGCAGACGTGCTGCAAGGGCTTGATTTGGATCAGGACCATGTCATGGGGAGAGGAGGCCGGACTCCTGCTGTCCATCTTTCTGGAATTAAACTGCTCCTTAAAGGATGTTAAGTCACAGTCATAAGTACATCAGAGGTGCCTTGCTGGATTAGACTGATAGACCATGTAGTCCAGTATTCTGGGGCCAACAGACAGGGCACAGAAACCAAGTCCTCTCCTTGATGTTGCCTTGTAGGATGAGTATTCAGAGCTTGTCTGCCTCTGACTGGGGTGGGGGGGTGGGATGGGATCCCATGAACCAATGTGGCTAGTAGCTGCTTTGGACCTATCCTGATTTTATCACCCTCTTTACACTGGAGAACTCTATATGGCCAGGGGCCAGCATACTTTCTGGACAGCCTCTTCCAGTATGAGCCCCAGAGAACTTTACGATCAGTGACCCAACAACTTTTGGCAGTACCCGGCCCCAGAGACATCCATCTGGCCTTGACGAGCGCCAGGGCCTTTTCAGCCCTGGCCCTTGCCCGGTGGAATGAGCTCCCCCTGGAGATCCGGGCTCTGTGGGATCTGCTCCAGTTCCTCAGGGCCTGTAAAACAGAGCTCTTTCGCCAGGCTTTCAGCTGAGGCTGTGGATGTCACTTGTTACCAGCCTCCCCCTTCATTCCATCCCAGTGCTATAAGATCTACTGGACCTGGACAATAGGCCACGTCTGTGAGGCAGAACCTGCCATTTTAGTCTATTGTCTTTCTGTAGTTTTAGATGTTATATATTTAAATTGGTCTTTTGTTGTTTTTATTGTTGATTGTTTTTATGATGTAACCCGCCCTGAGCCTGTCCTACGGGAAGGGCGAGCTAAAAATCGAATAAAATGAATAAAAATAAATAAAACTCTGTACCAGGCTTTGGGTTAAATTGGTGGGATGCTGCTGGGGCTTGGTGCTGCTTTAGCTCCAGGTATGCCAGTAGGTCTCCCACTTAGCTCACTGTCTCTTCAGTGTACAGCTTAGTCAACATCCTGAGCCCTTCAGATTTGATGCTGGTGGTCACTCCTTCCTTAATTGCTCAGTATTTGGTGACTGCTGAATGTGTTAAAGGTCCCTGTCCTAAAGGATTGTGTTTGTTGCCCTAGTGACATCTCTGTTGATGCCTGTTGTATGATGGATTTTGAGTTTCTACTCACCTGAAAGCAGGGTCAGAAAGAGACATGCGCTCAGTAAGGCTTTCATGGTTCTGCAAAGGTGAAGAATCAGAGAGATCAGAAGTGGACCAACCAAGGAGTCCTGATGCGGAGTCCAGGGATTCATCTGCAGGAATTTATAGGCCCCAAACAGAAGAAGAAGAAGAAGAAGATGACATTGGATTTATATTCCGCCCTCCACTCAAGAGTCTCAGAGCGGCTCACAATCTCCTTTACCTTCCTCCCCCACAACAGACACCCTGTGAGGTGGGTGGGGCTGAGAGGACTCCCACAGCAGCTGCCCTTTCAAGGACAACCTCTGCCAGAGCTATGGCTGACCCAAGGCCATGTCAGCAGGTGCAAGTGGAGGAGTGGGGAATCAAACCCAGTTCTCCCAGATAGGAGTCCGCACACTTAACCACTACACCAAACTGGCCGCATGGCAGAAACTTGGAGGAACAACTGGTTTGGTGAGATGTTGAAAGTGATGGGAATTGGGATGGCATTTTTTCCTCAGAAATCCCTTAATGTTATCCTGGAAACCAGAGCTCAAGGTTGGAGTCTGATGAAATACATTTCTGGTACTCCATGTGAGTTCGCCAGGAGTGTCTGCCAGTCCATTCTGGCCACAGTCTTGCTCCACTGTATTTGGGAACACATGTCCCCAGGCATCCTGAGAGAGCTCAATTTGTACAAAATATGATCTTCTCTTCCCAGTAATTCTGGAGATGTGGACACGTAGTATTGACAGTTTTGAATTCTGAGCAACAGAAGAATATCAGACAAGGCTTTTCCTCAGAGGGTGTATGAGTAACATAAATGGGGGAAATATATTTTCCAAGTTCTTTTTTTAAACTTTTAAAATATTAATTCTGCATACTGATAATACAATACAAAATGAAAACATAATTTAAAGAAATACACCCCCCCCCAAAAATAAAATAAAATCAGCTATTTGGATTACAGTTAATAAAACAGAAGATCTGTATATTTTTTTGGTAATGAACATACAACTGAAGATTATTCATTTATATATTCCAAAAAAACACAACATATTTTATCCATAACAACAATGTCCACATTTTCATAAAGGATTGCCTCAATGTAGGGATTTTCTTAGTTTTCCAGTTTTGTGCCAAAATACTTTTCCCAGCTACCTTCCAAGTTCTTCATGATGAAGGCTCTTGAAGGGAACCTAGTTTGTTGCGGCAGAATTCCAGTTTCTTAAGGACTAACAACAGGTATTCTGGACTTTTGTTTTCTTTTGTTACAATAAACTATCATGGCTACCCCACTGGAATAATCATAGCAGAGTAAAAGAGGAGTCCAGTAACTGCATGAAGAGAATTTATTCCATTATAAGGAGCCAAGAATCAGAGTTCACTTCATCAGAGCTCATATATATTTATTCTTAGAAGTAGCAGCAAGGGAAAGACAGCAGTGAGATTTTGTCCCCTTTCAAAATGGCCTCTCTTTTTATCATTTCCCCATGTCTCCTTTTCCAACACTCTGTCTACTACGAATGCACACTTCATACATCTGATGAAGCGAGTATGAGTCACACAAGCGTATGCTGCAATAAATCTTGCTAATTCTTAAACAGCCACTGGGCTTTTGTTTAATTTTCCAAATGGGTTCTTTTATAGCTTTGGTGCTTTGACCGTGTCTTTCTATGGGGAATCCTGTTGGCGTATTTGCTGGTATGCTCGGGGTTCGTGAGGCTTAAGAATATACAGCACACTGACTTGTGCTAACTGTATACATTTATTTACAGATATACAAGTTATAGTTGTCCTGGTATACACTGGTCAAAGTGCTTCGCTAGACAACACATACAATAGCAGAGGATACACTGTACAAGCTCTCCCCAGTTGTATACATATAGCTATTTACAAGCACCAATCAGCACACAGTGCTGAGTCATTCTGCATCAGCACAAGTCCTCTGGACAGAACTGGTTTGCACCTGCTAAGGGAAGCTGTCAGGAACTGTCACAGATCATGAACAGTCAGTTGCATTAGACTCCAGCCTGAAGTCTTACTAGCAAGCATATGCTGACAAATCCTGGGGAGCTGTGTTCATTTGTTGATTTCACTTGTACTTAGAGGTCCTTGCAAAGAATCAAAAGGTGTACAAAATTAGAAAGATACCGGAATAAAGAAAACTGGATAAGATAGATAGCAAACTGATAACAGGAACTGAATAACAACAACTGGAAAATGATGCAATACAATTAGTACGATATGAAATAAACAGTGCAGTGAACTACAGTGACATTCGCTTCTAGCAAGTCCCCCAAACAGATTTAAATGTTGTGAGGAAGCTAATTATTCTCCTACTAGTGATCTTCAGAGAACTGTAACTTCTTGAGTTCCTTGGGCAGAATGAATGAGAAAACGTGAATTATTGATTTTTTGTAATTTATATCCCACCTTTCCCTGTCAGGTCAGTTTTGCTAAGGGTGGCCCAAGATCACCCAGCAGGCCTCCATAGCAGTAGTGCTGCCAAGCTCCAGGTCCAGGCAGGAGTTCTCCCGTCTGGGAGGTTCCCAACCCGCCGGCCCATGTTGGGCCAGTGTGGGGCACCTCCCCCAATGTCACCGGCGCGATGACGTCATAAAATGAAAGTGACATCATAAAAATGGTGGTGACATCATAAAAATGCATAGGCACCATAGAGTTTTAACCTTCCAAATGGCTAGATTGTCTGGGAAAACCATAGAGTTTTCCCAGAAACGCCTAGAGCGGCCCTGCACAGGTGCCGCCATTTTGATCATGTCACTTCCGGGAAGCTGGAGACTTGGCAACCCTACATAGCAGAGAGGACAGTCAGCCCTTGGTCTCCCAGTTCCTAGCCTGGCACTTCAACCCCTTCACTATGGTGAAGATATATGAATTCTGCTGGGGGTAGACCAATTATGTGATTGATTGTAGCCATTTGCAGAACTGCATGTTCAGAAGGCTTTGTTCAGACGAGTGAGACTATTGTAATGTTTCTGGGTTCCAATATGGAGTCCAGAAGAATGCAAAGTTTAACTGTTAAGGGTGATTAACATGTGGAATTCACTGCCACAGGAAGTGGTGGCGGCTACAAGCATAGCCAGCTTCAAGAGGGGGTTAGATAAAAATATGGAACAGAGGTCCATCAGTGGCTATAAGCCACAGTGTGTGTGTGTGTGTGTGTGTGTATATATATATATATATATATATAAATTTTTTGGCCACTGTGTGACACAGAGTGTTGGACTGGATGGGCCATTGGCCTGATTTAACATGGCTTCTCTTATGTTCTTATGTTTTACTCTAAGGAGCAACTCCAGAAGGTTTGTGGAAGCCCTCTTAACTAGTTGGATTTTGTAATACAAAAAGGACCATCAACACGGTGATCTATCCATGGAAGCACAAACTTACCTTGTGGAGAAAAACTGGGAGCTCTGTCTGTTTATCAAGTAAAGCCTGAGGACTGGAGTTGGGCAGATAACAGCATATCATAGGACCATCTACTTCCGATTGGACAGCTGGTGACATACCTGAGACAGAACCAACAGGGGATGGTTTGCCAATAGGAAAGAAACATGGGACATAATAGTGGAGCCAGTTCCAGGTCTCTTTGGGCCCTAGATAATAAAATATAGCTGGGGCCACTTTCCCTTTAGTATGCCCCTTTTGCCTCTAACCCACCCCCCTTATGTTTGATCCCTTCCCTTTGGCTCTACCTTTTGTTCTTTGGCCGTTCCCTTTTCTGCTCCAGTTTGCTTACTCTGATGTAGGAATCAGGCAACATCTTGACTTCCTAGGGGTTTCATTTCTTACTTTGTATAAAACTTAGGGAGAAGAAAATATGCCATCTATGATTTTATTGGAATGCTTGTCATCTATGCCACCTATGATTTTATTGGAATGCTTGTGTGTAAACAATATGAATATTGCAGTAGGCAAGTTGCACCTTTAGGACCAACTAAGTTTTATTCAGAATGTAAGCTTTCGTATGCTCTAAGCAGACTTCATCAGACAAAATTGGAGTGGCAAGCCATCCTTAAATATAGAGGAAGTGGGCAGTGAGTTGGTATGTAAAGTCATGGGGATGTTTTTAGCAGATTAAAAGAATCACAAATTGGGGTCTGTGTTTGTTAGTTAGTGTTGTTAACTGGGCTAAAACAACAGTGGAGGGTGATAAAAAGCAGATTGTTTCAGCCCAGTTAGCAAAGTTAATTTAATTAAAAGAATCACAAATTGGGGTCTGTGTTTGTTAGTTAGGGTGTTTTCGCACAGAGCTTACCCCCGGAGCGACGTCCCTCTTCACCGCGCAGCGTCTGCGCGGATTTCGCACCAACTGCTCCACAGAACCAGGAAGAGCCGCGAAGAGCCGGGGCTTTTGCGTCGCTAACGTAAACTGGTTTTTAGCAGTTTACATTTGCAACGCAAAAGGCTCGGCACTTTGCGGCTCTTCCTGGTTCTGTGGAGCAGTTGGTGCGAAATCCGCGCAGACGCTGCGCGGTGAAGAGGGACGTCGCTCTGGGGTAAGCTCTGTGAGAAAACGCCCTAACTAACAAACACAGACACTTTTAGTTAAATTAACTAACTAAATTAGGTGGGCTACAAGTAGGAAATACATGTGCTTTTGTGATTTCCCTAGACTTGCAGAAACACCGATTGGCAGGAAACTTTTATTACCTTTTATGGCAATCCAGACCAAATGGCCTTCTAAATTGCCACACTGCTCCACCATGTGATCCCAGCCAGTTTGCCCTCTTAATTAACAAACTGCATGCATGTCAGCCCACTATACCTGATCCCCCCGTCTGAAGAAGTGTGCTTAGAGAGCACACAAAAGCTTACGTTCTGAATAAAACTTAGTTGGTCTTAAAGGTGCTACTGGACTCCTGCTTTGATTGAAAACAGTGACTCAGGCTGAAGGTGGTGAGTTAGACTTCCTCACTCTAGGGAGTAATGTTGAATCTTATTGGCCAGTTTCTCAAGACTTCTGTGCGCCCTGCAAAGACACCCAAGGAAATCCAGCACCCCAGCGGCTAAATGCTGAAGCTGAGCCCTTGATACCACAAGCAGTACAACAAGCTTCACCAGCAACTGCAGATGTAGCTGCTGGTACAAACTACCCTCCAGCCACTTATCGAATGTTGAAGAAGGGGGATATGTCTGTGCTGAAAAGCCCCACATTCAGCTGTGAGATGCTTCATTAAAGCCCCTCCTCTGTACTGACCCAAAGCCTAGTCAATGAGGAGGTAACACCCTCATCTAACATGAGCAGAGCCGGATTAGCAATTAGGCCAAGTAGGCACTGGCCTATGGGCCCCCACGCCTTTAGGGGCACCGGGCCAGCTCTCCCTCCCAGTTTCCCCCTTGCTTGCAGCCCTCCCAGCCTGCACACACAGCCAGAAACTGAGCTGCTCTTTGCCCGACTTGCCTGATGTGTCTGCTGCTGGCGTTGCTGCCAAGTTTGCCTCTCTCTGCCTCTCCCCTGTAGTGGTTAGTTTGGTGTAGTGGTTAAGTGTGCGGGCTCTTATCTGGGAAAACCGGGTTTGGTTCCCTCCACTTGCAGCTGCTGGAATGGCCTTGGGTTAGCCACAGCTCTGGCAGAAGTTGTCCTTGAAAGGGCAGCTGCTGTGAGAGCCCTCTCCAGCCCCGCCCACCTCACAGGGTGTCTGTTGTGGGGGGAGAAGAGATAGGAGATTGTAAGCCACTCTGAGTCTCTGATTCAGAGAGAAGGGCGGGATATAAATCTTCACTCTTCTTCTTCGTAAAAGGGACTTTTGAGAAGGTGCCTGCAGGCTGCAGTGGGGGCTGTGGGTGGTGGAGTGGCCGCTCAGACTCTGAGATAACTTGTGAAGGCCCCCCCCAAGATTTTGACTACCTAGGGGCCTCCACAGGGTTTAATCCGGCACTGAGAGGTGACTGAACAAGTAGAAAAAGAGAAGAAAAGAGATTGGTTTAATCCTTCCCTTCTCTACCCAACAGAATCTGAATGGCTTACAAATCTCCTTTCCCTTCCCCTCCTCACAACAGAAACCCTATGAGATAGGTGGGGCCAAGAGAGCTCTCCTAGAAGCTGCCCTTGAGCAGAACAGCCCTGAGAGAATTTGGGGCTGGGGGACAGATGTAGCCTTTTGGTGCATTGTAATGTAATGTAATGTAAAATTTTATTTATATCCCGCCCTCCCTCGCCGAAGCAGGCTCAGGGCGGCTAACAGCATTTCAAGTAAACAATACAGTATTAAAAACATTAAATTCACATTAAAATCAATCAATAATTAAAACATTCCTAAATCAACACTGGCGGTAACCGTTATTAATCTGGCGGTAAACATTAATTCAGTTATTGGTGAATGCCTGTTTGAAGAGGGCGGTCTTGCAGGCCCTGCGGAACTGGTCTAAGTTCCGCAGGGCCCGCACCTCCTCTGGGAGTTTGTTCCAGAGTTGTGGGGCCGCAACAGAAAAGGCCCGAGTGCGGGTGCTTTGAAGTTTGACTTCTTTTGGCCCAGGGATATTCAGTCTGCTTTTCCCCCACTGACCTCAGTGCTCTCTGGGGCTCATATGGGGAGAGACGGTCCCTCAGGTAGGTCGGTCCTTGGCCATATAGGGCTTTAAAGGTTATGACCAGCACTTTGTACTGGATCCGGTATACGATTGGCAGCCATTGACGTTTCAGGGGTGAGGAGTACCACATTGATCAGTGCAAACTGTATTTCTTTCACAATAACGTAGCTCTTTTGCTTTAACCGAGGTGTGTGAGTAGCAAGGTGGGCCGAGACTTTAGGAAATGAGGCTCTAAACCTTGAACTCGCCCTTGATTCCAATATCCAGGTTAAAGGTGTGTCTGTGGGGGTAGTCTAGGACCTCACTCTCTGTATGCCACAGACCTGTGAATGAAATCTGCATGTGCTTCAGAAGAACTGAACCTCAGAACATGCCTCTTCCCTTGCAGTCAACCTAAGCGTGAATAGGCTCTCTGGCACAAGGTCTCTATTGGTTTAAGAGGCTCATTTTCTCATGTGGATGTATTTTTCAGATTGTCCAGCAGATGGTGGTAGAGGATAGCTCATCTACCTGTGACTGAAATTCTTACCGTTTCGAAAAAAATCCCATTTGCCAGGAAGAAGAGCTGCCAGCTCCGGATGGGGGGAAATTTTGGAGGTTTTGACTTGCAGCCGATTTCCTTTCCTGTTTTGTGGGATGTCAGATTATTTTTTAAAATTATTTTTATTTAAAGAATTCATAAAAATACCCCCCCCCCCCCCCCCCGATAATTGTAGTCCTCTGTTTAAGCACCAGTCATTTCTGATTCTGGGGTGATGTTGCTTTCACAACGTTTTCATGGCAGACTTTTTATGAGGTGGTTTTGCCATTGCCTTCCCCAGTCATCTACACTTTCCCCCCAGCAAGCTGGGGACTCATTTTACCCACCTCGGAAGGATGGAAGGCTGAGTCAACCTCGAGCCGGCTACCTGAACCCAGCTTACGCCAGGGATTGAACTCAGGTCATGAGCAGAGCTTAGGACTGCAGTACTGCGGCTTAGCACTCCACACCATGGGGCTCTTACAAAACTCACACAGTATAGTAAAACTCATGCAGTATAGTAAATACGAAGTCAAATGCTGAGTCAGAGAATAAAAAACTGTGCAGGTGTGTGCCGATTGTGCATGTTTATATTGTCATGTCAATAAAGGTGGTTGTTGTTGTCCTCTTGAGGACAGAAATGTAATTCTTTCTCAAAAAAGAAGAAGATTTGTAATTCTGCCAAAGTCTCTCCTGAGGGGGGAGTGATAATTTCTACTTAACAGCAATAGTTATTCTATCTGTAGCCACTAATAAGGAAATAGAATTCTTCTGCAGTTTAGGAACAACAGAAGACAGCCAGTGGTCCAATGATAAGAATTCTGGGGTAAACAGTACCATGAAATTCAACACCCTTTCAATTTGCTTTGTAACCTCTTTCCAAAATGCTTGGATTACAGGGCAAGACCACCAGGTATGTACATAAGTATTCGTTTGGCCGCAATTTTTCCAGCAGAGAGTGTTATGCGTTTTTGTCATTTTATTCAATTGTACTAGAGTATGATACCAAAATGTAAACAATTAAAAACTGAAACTGAATTTTATACATTTCAGATCTATTGGAGGGTGAATTCCAAATTCTGGTCCATTCATCAGAGGATAAATCTTTCCCCAGTTCTTTCTTCCATCTCTGTTAATATACTGGGACAGTAGGGTGGTTCAAGACACATAGGGGTTTATACAATAAGGAGCAAACACCTTTATGTTTCTTCCCCTCCGTATGTATAACTTTTTCAAATTTAATAAGCAGCCTAAGATCACCTGATTCATTTAACTTTTGAAAGAGATCCTTTATCTGCGAAAACTGAAACCACCCCAAAGTGCACCCCAATTTATTTCCCACCATCTCCTTAGTAATATAGTCACCTAAATTAAGCCAATCCGAAATACGGTCCATTCATTGTCCCAGGAATAGAAGGCTTTAGATTTCCTGTCCAGGAAGAAACCATTTCTGCGCAACAAAAGTTGGAACTGGGACTAATTTTGATCTTTATGAATCCTAGATCCTAAGTGTGTTTTTCAGACATCTTCATTGAGAAATGCCTGATGAACGTGATTTAGAATTGGTCCAAATCATTTGGACTAATGAAAGTGGTTTGGTATAATTTGCTTCAGTCTGCGCTCATTTCTCTTCAGATTGCCTAGATTACATTTTCACAATAGAGGAAAGGTTCATTGCTCGACAGGGGCCGGCTTTCCTACGGGACCACCTCTCCTTGTGTGAGCCCCGTAGATTTTTATGATCAGCAACTCAACAACTTCTGGCGATTCCTGGCCCAGGGACATCCATTTGGCCTTGACAAGGGCTAGGGCCTTTTTGGCCCTGGCCCCTGCCTGGTAGAATGAGCTCCCCCTGGAGATCCGGGCCCTGTGGGTTCTGCTTCAATTCCGCAGGGCCTGTAACAGAGCTCTTTCGCCAGACTTTCACCTGAGGCTGTGGATGTCACTAGTTAGCAGCCTCCCCCCTTCATTCCATCCCAGTGCTATAAGACTGCTGGACCTGGACAAAAGGGCATGTCTGTGAGGCAGAATTTAGTACCTACTGTTACTCTGTAATTTTAGATTTTATATATTTTAAATTCTTTTTTTTTTTAAACCGTTGATTGTTTTTCTGATGTAACCTGTCCTGAACCTCTTGTATGGGAAGGGTGGGCTAAAAATGGAATAAAATAACTAACTAAATATTTTGCAATATTAGGAATATTTAAACCCCTTTCCCTGACTGGTCTAATCATAGTACCAAACTTAATCCTTAGTTTTTTTTGCGTGACCACAGAAATCTATTACACTTTTTTTTTTTTGCCATTGTTGCAATTTGGGCCTGGAAATTTCAAAAGGGATAGAACTAAAGAAAAAATTAAATTTGGGAAGATGAAAATTTTTAATAATTGAAAGTCTGCCTACCTACCTAAAAAGTTGTTTGTTTCAATATGATATCTGAGTGTACTTTCCTGAAATTAACCTGTAGCAGATCTTCTAGATCAATGGAATCTGGATTCCTGGATATCTCTGGGATTTAGTAACCCATCGGAAAGGGAATCTTTCTGCCACAGGAAGTGGTGGTGGCCACAAGCATAGCCACCTTCAAGAGGGGTTTAGATAAAAAATATGGAGCAGAGGTCCATCAATGGCTATTAGCCACAGTGTGTGTGTATGTATAAAAATTTTTTGCCACTGTGTGACACAGAGTGTTGGACTGGATGGGCCATTGGCCTGATCCAACATGGCTTCTCTTATGTTCTTATGAATCTATGTTCCAGATATTGCAAAGCAGTAGAGCTAAGGTATATTGGAAAAATCTCAGACTTTTCCTGATTTACCTTAAGTCCTGGTATAGCACCATATTCCAATAGCAGCTCTTGGGCAGCTTCCAAAGATGTTTCAGATGAACCACTGTATTGACTGCATACAGCACAATTTTATGCTCTGCTTCCCCAATCTTTATTCCTTTAATACCTACAGATTGCCGGATTGCTTCTGCTGAAGGTTCTCCTGCCAAAGTGAACAGCAGCGGAGAAAGGGGGTATCCCTGACGAGTCCCTCTTATCCGTGCTGTAGAATGTGTATACAAGCTATTCATTGCTCTAATCAGGTTTTGACCACCTCCCATATGTTCTAAAAGCATAACAAAGTATTGTTTCTCTGCTGAACCACAATATCCAATATTTTCATAAATCACTGCTTCAATGTAAGGATGTTCTTAGTTTTCCAATTTTGTGCCAAAATAGCTAACCCCACTGGAATAATCATAGCAGAACAAAAGAGGAGTCCATGAAGAGAAACACAATTTGTTCCATTTTAAGGAGCAGTACATAAGAACTCACTTCATCGGATCCGTGAAGTGTGCATCCAGAGCTCATATATATTTATTCTTAAGATTAGCAGCAAGAGAAAGGCAGGAGTGAGATTTTGTCCCCTTTCAAACTGGCCTCTCTTTTTAAGATCTCCCCGCATCTCCTTTTCCAGAGCTTTCGGTCAACTGTGAATATATATGTCATTTATTTATTTATTTGATGGACTTATATCCCGCCCTTCTCACCGAAGTGTCTCAGGGCGGCTCACAACACAATGATTCATACAGTTCCATTTAAACATTTACAGATACAATAAAAGCATAGTTAATAAAACAAGATAAAATAAAGCCAGCGGTCTATAAGAGCATTTTGTTCCATCCAAAGATGTTCCATCCAAAGTATCAGTTAGATGTTATAGGCCTGCCGGAAGAGGGCTGTCTTGCAGGCCCTGCGGAACTGCCCTAAGTCCCGCAGGGCCCGCACCTCCCCCGGCAGCTGGTTCCACCAGTAAGGCATCTGATGAAGTGAGCTCTGACTCGCAACCAATGATTTTTTAAATCGGGTGTCGAATTCATTTGTTATGAGGGGCGAATCTGACATGAATGAGACCTTGGGGGGGCTGGGCCTTGTTTATTTATTTATTTATTCTATAACTTATATCCCGCCCTTCCCATAAAATGGCTCAGGGCGGCTCACAGCAAACGATAAAACAATAAACAATATGCAAAATTTTTACAGTTAAAAGTCAAAGCATTTAAAAACCTAAAAACCTTAAAATCTTAACATTAAAGATGGGTTGGGTTGAGCCGAGCCATATCGGGTCGTTCCATGTGTGTACCTATTTAAGATTAGATAGCAGACATATAAATTTTTATAACGAACACAAACACAAATATATTTTTAAAACACTTAGAACTTGCTTAAAAACTTTAGCATTTATTGGTCTTAAAGGTGCTTTCTTTGTATTTCTCCCATGGGACCCAGGGAACTGTGCAAAGGAAGCTCTGGCGCTTTCCTTCCTTCCTTCCCCAGGGGACTGGGAGGGAGGAGCCTCAGCCAATGGAGAAAATAGAGGTTTTGCTCTGTAGTTCCTGAGCAATTGAGCAAGCCTTGCAAAGGAAGCTGTGATGCAGAAGGAAGCAAGAGAGAGGGAGAAGGAAGCAGATGACAGCCAGTTGCTCAGGGGTCTGATAGTAGCCGTCCGGGGGCCTGATTCGGCCCCTGAGCTGCGTGTTTGACACCCTAATTTTAAATCAAGAGGAACATGTTGACTGCTGCTAATTTAATCCTCCAACAAATATTCCCATCCAAATCTTTCTTGGTTTTGCACATATGTATTATTTTTCAAATTGTTTCTTTCTCTCTTTTTTATGCTATTCATTGCCTTCAGGGCCCTATTTGGGTACCAAGTGGCTCAGTGTGCTTTTTGTTTGTGTGTGTACCTGTAATAATCTTGATGTGTACCATAAGAAATTGCCTCGAATGAGTAAATTAGTTATAGTAACTGCAGAAAGCGTCCTCTCCAGCAATGTAGCTTTTAGAGCTTTTAGGATCAATTTTGCCAAATGCTGTGAGGCCACATCCCAGAATCTTGTTGTTTCAGAATGCAAAAATAGATGCAATGGAATATTACATAATTTGGAAGTGACTGGACAGTGCTTAATGCATCCATATTACCAGGCCTTGGATTCAGCAGGAGCTCTTAGGAGCACAGCTCCTGAACCTTTCTGAGGGTTCCTCTCCCCTCGCCCACCATGTCCATTGAAAGCAGGTGCAGCTGCATAACAATCCCTGGATGAGCTCCATCAGCTCTTTTTCTTTAAAACAACCCCTGCACATTACCCCAAAAAACCCTTTTCCCTCGTTAGAACTGTTTGCAGCATGGACCAACAGAAGATTCCACTTGTGGGGGAGAGTAAGATACAAAGAAATGCGAGGACTTTTTTTCTCCTAGAACAATGGGTTGCACTCCTTCTGCGGTGTTCTCATAACACTGGCCACAAATATTAGACATCAACAATGCATACAACAATTCTGTCACCCTGTCCAGCACAATACCTCCAAGACCTTTTCCTATTGTATCTGTGACATGCAGAAATTCCAAGGTGAGGAGAAACACCGCTCCCTGATTTGCTGTTAACACAGAGAGGGGGAGTGTGTCCATTAGAATAAAGACATGGTCCCTTGGCACCTTGGGGAACTTCTTGGGGAACTGAGAGATTTTGTTCTGTGGATCCTGTGTGATTGTGCAAGTCTGGCAAAGCAAGTTGTTATGCAGAAGGAAGCAAGAGAGAGGGAGAAGAAAGCAGATGACAGCCAGTTGCTTGGGGGCCTGATAGAAGCCCTCCAGGGGCCTGATCTTGCCCCCGGGCTGCATGTTTGACACCCCTGCTCTAGACCTTGAACTCACCCTTGGTTCCAATATCCAGGTTATAGGTGTATCCGTGTGGGTAGTGTAGGGACCCCACTCTCTGTGTGCCACATACCTTCTCTGAATGAAATCTGCACGTGCCTGGGAAGAACTGAACTTCAGAACTTTCCTCACCCCACAGACCCTTGCAGTAAACCTAATTGTAAATAGGCTCCCTGACACAAGTTCTCTATTGGTTTAAGCAGGGCTTTTTGGGTAGAAAAAGCCCAGGCAGAAACTTATTTGCATATTAGGCCACCCCCACCCCCCGACATCACCATTGTTTCTCACAGGGCTTTTTGTAGAAAAAAAAACCCAGCAAGAATTAGGCCACACCCCCTGACATCAAGCCAGCCGGAACTACGTTCCTGTGCGTTCCTGCTAACCCCCCCCCCCCCCCCCCCCGGGTTTAAGATACAGTTTTCTCATGTAGATGTAGTTCTCAGATCATCCAGCAGATGGTGGTGGAGGATGTCTCACCCACCTGTGACTGAAATTCTTAACGTTTTGAAAAAAAATCCATTTGTCAGAAAGAAGGGCTGCCAACTCCGAATGGGGGAAAATTTACGGAGATTTTAGCGTGAAGCCTATTTCCCTTCCTGTTTTGTAGGATGTCAGGTTATTTTAAAAATATTTTTAAATTAAAAAAAATCGTACAATATAGTAAATATGACGTCAAATACTGAGTCTGAGAATAAAAAACCTCATACAATAGAGTAAATACGAAGTCAAATACTGAGAATAAAAACTGTGCACGTTTGTGCTGATTGTGCACGTTTATATTGTTATGCCAATAAAGGTTGTTGTTGTTATTGTACTCTTGGGGACAGAAATTTAATTCATTCTCAAAAAAAAAGAATTATTTGTAATTCTGCCGAAGTTTCTCCTGCCATAAGGTAATAGAGGGGGGAGGTGACGATTTCCACCTAGCAGTAACAGCTAGTCTAGCTGTAGCTACTAATTCTTCTGCCGTTTCTAAACAGCAGAAGACCACAAGAAGTCCAATAATAAGAAATCTGGGCAGTACCATGAAATTCAACACCTTTTTAGTTTGCTTTGTACTCTCCTTCCAAAATACTTGGATTACAAGGCAGGGTCACCAGGTATGTATATAAAAACCTGGCCTGGCCACAGTTTTTCCAGCAGAGAGGGTTATGAGTCTGTCATTTTATTCGATTGTAAGCTGCAGTATTGCGTTCCAAGCTCTGTTCACAACCTGAGTTCGATCCCGGCGGAAGCTGGGTTCAGGTAGCCAGCTCAGGGCTGACTCAGCCTTCTATTCTTCCGAGGTCGGTAAAATGAGTACCCAGCTTGCTGGGGAAGACCATGGCAAACCACCCTGTAAAAAGTCTGCCAAGAAAACGTCATGATGTGATGTCACCCCATGGGTTGGTAATGACTCAGTGCTTGCACAGGGGACTAGCCAGTTTGGTGTAGTGGTTAAGTGTGCGGTCTCTTATCTGGGAGAACCGGGTTTGATTCCCCACTCCTCCACTTGCACCTGCTTGGAATGGCCTTGGGTCAGCCATAGCTCTGACAGAGGTTGTTCTTGAAAGGGCAGCTGCTGTGAGAGCCCTCTCCAGCCCCGCTCACCTCACAGGGTGTCTGTTGTGGGGAGGAAGGTAAAGGAGATTGTGAGCCGCTCTGAGACTCTTCGGAGTGGAGGGCGGGATATAAATCCAATATCATCATCATCTTCTTCTTCTTCTTCTTCTTCTTCTTCTTCTTCTTCTTCTTCTTCTTCTTCTTCTTCTTCTTCTTCTTCTTCTTCTTCTTCCTTTACCTTTTATAATAGCAAAATGCAAACAATTAAAAAATTGAAACTGAATATTATATCTTTTAGATCTATTGGAGGGTGAATGCCAAATTCTGGTCCATTCATCAAGGGATAAATCTTTCCCCAATTCTTTCTTCTCCTTCTATTGATATATTGGGGCAGCAGAGTGATACATAGTGATTTATACAATACAGAGCCAACACCTTTTGTTTCTTCCCCTCCATATGTATAACTTTTTCAAATTTAGTCAGTGGTCTAAAAAGATCACCTGATTCATTTAACTTACGAAAGAGATCACTTAGCTGCAAAAACGTAAACCACCCCAAAGTGCACCCGGATTTATTTTCCACCATCTACTTAGTAATATAATCACCTGAATTAAGACAATCCAAAATACAGTCCATTCGTTTATTGCCCTAGGAATAGAAGGCTTTAGATTCCTGCCCAGGAAGAAACCATTCCTGTGCAACAAAAGTTGAAACTGGTGAAATTCTTGGGACTTATTTTGATCTTACTGAATCCCAGATCCTAAGTGTGTTTTTCAGACACCTACATTGAGAAATGTCTGTTGAACGTGATTTAGAATGGGTCCAAATTGTTTGGGCTAATGCCGGTGGTTTGGCATAATTTGCTTCAGTCTGCCACCATTTTTCCTCAGGTTGCCTAGACCTAGATAACATTTTCACAATAGAGGAAAGGTTCATTGCTCGATAATAATTTGCAATATTAGGAATATTTAAACCCCCTTCCCTGACTGGCCTATTCATAATAACAAACCTAATCCTGGCTTTTTTTGTGGGACCACAGAAATCTATTAATCTTTTCTTTTTGCCACTGCTCCAATTTGGGTCTGGAAATTTCATTAGGGATGGAACTAAAGAAAAAAATATATATATCTGGGAACAACGAAATTTTTAATAATTGAAATTCTGCCTGCCCAACAAAAAAGTTGTTTATTTCAAGGCTCAGGTTTCAACATTATATGAGCGGAATGGCCTTGGGTCAGCCATAGCTATCGCAGAAGTTGTCCTCGAAAGGGCAGCTGCTGTGAGAGCCCTCTCAGCCCCACCCACCACACAAGGTGTCTGTTGTGGGGGAAGAAGATATAGGAGATTGTAAGCCGCTCTGAGTCTCTGATTCAGAGAGAAAGGTGGGGTATAAATCTGCAATCTTCTTCTTCTACTTTCTTGAAAATCTTTTAACATCAATGGAATTTGAATTCCCAGATATCTCCAGGATTTAGTAATCCATCGAAGAAGGAATCTTTGTTTCAAATATTGCAGTGTCGTAGAGCTAAGATATATTGGAGAAATCTCGGGCTTTTCCTGATTTACCTTAAGCCCTGATGTAGCACTAGGGTTGCCAATCCCCAGGTGGGGGCAGGGGATCCCCCGGTTTGGAGGCCCTCCCCCCGCTTCAGGGTCATCAGAAAGCGGGGGGAGGGGAGGGAAATGTCTGCTGGGAACTCTATTATTCCCTATGGAGATTTATTCCCATAGAAAATCATGGAGAATTGATCCGCGGGTATCTGGGGCTCTGGGGGGGCTGTTTTTTGGGGGTAGAGGCACCAAATTTTCAGTATAGCATCTAGTGCCTCTCCCCAAAATACCCCCCAAGTTTCAAAAAGATTGGACCAGGGGGTCAAATTCTATGATCCCCAAAAGAAGGTGCCCCTATCCTTCATTATTTCCTATGGAAGGAAGGAATTGAAAAGGTGTTTGGTCCCTTTAAATGTGATGGCCAGAACTCCCTTTGGAGTTCAATTATGCTTGTCACATCCTTGATCTTGGCTCCACCCCTAATGTCTCCTGGCTCCACCCCCAAAGTCTCCTGGTCCCACCCCCAAAGTCCCCAGATATTTCTTGAATTGGACTTTGCAACCCTGTGTAGCACTATGTTCCAATAGCAGCTCTTGGGATGCTTCCAAAGACGTTTCAGACGAAATCATACACACCACCATATCGTCCACACAGAGCTCAGTTTTATGCTCTACTTCTCAGTCTTTTTTCCTTTAATAACGACAGATTGGCAGATTGCTTCTGCCAAAGGTCCTCTGCTACCACTGAAAGCAGGAGGAAATAAACCCCATCCATCTTTATTTATGCGATAGAATTTGTATACAAGCTATGCATTGCTCTAATCAGGTTTTGACCCCCTCCCCATATGTTCTAATACCATAATGAATTATTTTTAATCTGCTGGTTCAAACACCTTCCCCATATTTATAAGTAAAAATAATTGAATTTATATTTGCCTTTTTACAGTGGTTAATAATATCTATTTGTCCTTCTCGTGTTATCTGCTAAGTGCCTGGAAAGAATACAACCAGTTTGGTCAGCGTGAACGTATTAGGGATAATATATTTTAATCATAATGCAAGGGCTGCGGTAAAGATCTTGTAGTCGTTATTTAGAAAGGCAATGGGTCAAGGAAGCGGAATGAGTTGTATCTTTCCCTTCTTTGGGAATAGGTGCTACAGAGGACATAGCCCATGATAATGCCATTTCACCTCTGAGCAGCACATAATTACTTGCATTCAAGGGTGGTTTTTTTTTCTTTCAAAGTAATGGTAAATAAGATCCTGTGAATTTAGGGGGAGGCATTTGTGGGTTTCCTGCATTGTGCAGGGGGTTGGACTAGATGACCCTGGAGGTCCCTTCCAACTCTATGATTCTATGATTCTAAATACACTTTAGAAAATTCATTTGGAAAACCATCTACCCAGGCACTGAATTATTTTTTAAGGAGTTAACTACTTCCTGAATTTCTTGTGCTGTTATCAGTTAATCTAGAAAGGAGGCATCTTCTTCAGAGAACCAAGGAATAAGGTGTTTGGACCTAAAAATCTAGTGAATAATTTGTGGATCAGGACAGTTAGATGTGTATCTTATAGGAGGATGCCATAATTTCCATCGTGTCTTTAGAAGAGGTCTTCAGCTGACCTGATGAATCTCTTAGGCCATAAATGGTTCGAGATTTCTCCACCCCTCCCTCCATACTCTCCATTTAGTGGGATGTTAGATTATAAACCGTCCCTGTTATTTTTATCTGGCTATTCCGGATCTGGTTTATATCACCCACTTTTTGCTGAGAGGAAAATCCCAGAAGCTTCTGGGCGTGGTTCTGGGTTGTGAGCAAGTTTCTGACATGTGGCTGGTGAAGATTTCTACTGGGATCCTTCTCTTGCTATCAAGAATGAGTCAGCTGTGAATGAATCCCGGCAGTTGTTGGTACAAGGATCCTGCCCACAGCCGTTGTTGAGTGGCGTTAGATGTAACTGGCTCTGGGGCTGCTTTCATGCTTAAATAAATGGTTAGGTGTCTGCGTTGGCATTCCCCAACACTATACTTCTGACAGAGAAAGATTCACGTTGACTGGAGTGGTGCTGAAATCCAAGGGAAGCTTCGGGGAGAAGGGGTGCAACATGATGACAAAGGGTTGTCACAAATGAGGTCCCTCACAGTTATGCAGTGGTTGGAGTGTCATCTAGCATTATGGAGACCCAGATGCGAATCCCCACTTTGCCACAGAAACTTGTTTGGCGACTTTGGTGTAGTCACATTCTCTCAGCCTAACCTACCTCGCAGGATTGTTGTGTGGATAAAATGAAAGAAAAAAGAACAGCATAAGCTGCTTGGGGAAGAAAGGCAGAATGCTGGGCCTCGGCCCCTGTGGTTTCTCCTTCAAAGGGTCAAAGCCGGAGGTCCCCCCAGACTACTCGAATCCCTTCTCTTCTCAACACCTTGGGGCTCACAGTTTCTTCCAATTAGTGTGTGGAGTTATATGCCTTGCTGTTAGGTGAGGGATTGCCTGAGGGTCGCTCTACTCAGGGACAGCTACATTTCATTGCTATCTTCTGTATTCTGTACCACCAGCAGAAGGGAGGCGGGCAAACTCCAGATCCTTCCAACCACAATCAGCAGCTTCTTACACCAGGAAATCCTTCACTTTAAAAACATACACAGGAAACCCATCTTTTGTTTGCTGCGATATCAATTTATTTTGATCCTATTCAATGGAAATTCAGCCCAGACACCAGATTTTCATCTGCAGCAGCCCCAAGTCCCCAAAATCTACCCTTTTGTCCCCCTTTGCCTCCCATTCACCTAAACCCAGGAAGGAGAAGACAGCTCAGAAGCAGTGTTCCCTTTAAGCTGAGTTAGTGTGAGCTAGCTCACAGAAAGGGTATTCATGCAAATTCGTTATAGGGATTTGTGGGACGATCCTTTTCAAAATGGATTATTGGTTTTTACTGGGTGTTCGGCACAGGAACATTCCGCTTCTGTTGCGTTTATGGGCTTCAGCCAGCGAGTTCCCTCTTCTGAGGCTCCTGTTAGTAAGTCACACAGATATTTGGTTGCACAGCCTTTGAAACTGAGTGAGGAATAGAGGGAGCCAGCTGAGAAAAAGAGAGAGAGAAAAGGGCTATTAATTCACATTTTTAAAGGGATTGGATCTGGGAACGATCATAGTCAACATGGATGTTAGGTTCTTATGGGCCACCTCAGAAATGAAGGCCACACTTTTCCTTTGCTTTCTTTTTTTGAGGGGGAAGTTGGTTGTCGGTTCTAATCTACTTACTACGTGTTTCAAGTTGTCCAGTATATGAAACACAGTGATTTTCATCGCCACGACAACTGACCATAGTCTCACTGGAGCAAGATTCTTCTGTGTCAGGGTTGAGGCAGCCTGGGCACTGCATCCCATTGAAGGGATGTTTAATTTCAATTGGTACTTCTGAAAAAGAAACCCCTTCCGTCAGCGCATGGCCCGGTCACATTCTTCCAGTTATTCTGTACAAGTCTCAGAAAGGCTTCTGCTTATTTTATTTACTTATTTACTTTATTTGATTTGATTTATATCCCTCCCTGCCAAAGCAGGCTCAGGGCGGCTCACAACATAAGAACATCACGATAGTTAAAAGAATACATATTATAAAAATAGTGCGTTCTATAAAAATTACACATTCAATAATTAAAATCAACATTTCATTTCATTTGGTGCTAGGATCTAGATATTATGTCTTATTCCATTTTTCAGTGCGACAGCATTCTATCGACGGTGTGGCTCCATGTTAATTAAAGGCCATCTGGAAGAGGATGGTTTTGCAGGCCCTGCGGAACTGACCAAGGTCCCGCAAGGCCCGCACTTCCTTTGGCAGTTGGTTCTACCAGTGGGGGGTGGGGCAGCGATCGAAAAGGTCCTTTCCCTGGTGACTTTCAGTTTGGCATCCTTTGGCCCAGGGATTACCAACAGGTTTTGAGAACCAGATCGGAGTACCCCCTGGGGAATATATGGGGAGAGACAGTTCCTAAGGTAGGCAGGTCCTCGACCATATAGGGCTTTAAAGGGAATAACCAGCACCTTGTAACGAATCCGGTACACTGTTGGCAGCCAGTGCTTCCCTGTTGTGTTCTGTCTTTGGTGTCAGCTGTGAGTCAAGAACCGAATAAAATATTTTTTATACATCAGTTTTATCTGGGATGTTCCTCAGTGGGGAATCTAGATCTCTTACTCTTCAAGGGCACCCCAAAAGTGCCTTTTAAGATGCCTGTTGATTCTTTCTACCTCTTTTGAATAGTCAAATGGTGAAGCTTCCCTCCATATGTACTTTCCATTATACTACTTTAACTATCATAGCAGGTATTGAGGAATCCTTTGTTGAAGAAGCTATGAATTCTTCCTCTGGTCCACTTAGTTGATGGATAGATAAGAAGATACTGGATTTATACCCCACCCTTCACTCTGCATCTCAGAGTCTCAGAGGAGCTTACAATCTCCATTACCTTCCTCCCCCATGACAGACACCTGTGAGGTGGGTGAGGCTGAGAGAGCTCTCACAGAAGCTGCCCTTTCAAGGACTGCTCTGCAAGAGTTATGGCTGACCCAAGGCCATTCCAGCAGCTGTAAGTGGAGGAGTGGAGAATCAAACCCGGTTCTCCCAGATAAGAATCCATGCACTTAACCATTATATCAAACTGGCTACCCCAAAAAAGCTCTTTGTCTATATGCAGAGCTTTTTTTGAGCAGGAATGTACAGAAACACAGTTCTGGCTGGCATGGCATCAGGGGCATGGCCTACTATGCAAACGAGTCCCTATAGGGCTTTTTTTGCAAAAAATCCCTGTGTGAAACAATGTTGACAGCAGAGGATGTGGCCTAATATGCAAATGAGGCCCCACTGGGCTTTTTCTACAATAAATGTCCTGGTCCTAATTCATGTAAGGTTAATGAAAGCAAAAATCCTATACTTGTAAGGTTGCCAATCCCCTGGTGGGGGCAGGGGATCCCCCGGTTTGGAGGCCCTCCCCCCGCTTCAGGGTCATCAGAAAGTGGGGGGAGGGGAGGGAAATGTCTGCTGGAAACTCTTATTATTCCCTATGGAGATTTATTCCCATAGGAAATAATGGAGAATTGATCTGCGAGTATCTGAGGCTCTGTAGGCCCTGTTTTTTGAGGTAGAGGCACCATATTTTCAGCATAGCATCCAGTGGCTCTCCCCAAAATACTCCCTAAGTTTCAAAAAGATTGGACCAGGGGGTGTAATTCTATGAGCCCCCAAAGAAGGTGCCCCTATCCTTCATTATTTCCTAGGGAAGGAAGGCATGTAAAAGGTGTGCTGTCCCTTGAAATGTGATGGCCAGAACTCCCTTTGGAGTTCAATTATGCTTGTCACACCCTTTCTCCTGGCTCCACCCCAATGTCTCCTGGCTCCACCCCCAAAGTCCCCAGATATTTCTTGAATTGGACTTGGCAACCCTACATACTTGAATAGTGGCACAAAAAAGACAGATACTTACTCTTAGGTGGATTGCAAACAACTTTGTTGCAGCACTTGAGTACCATTTGGATGTATTTGCCATTTGGTAAGGTGGCAGTATAATCGACTGAGTGACAATCCTTACGGAGCATGCATCCCAGATGGTTAAACACGATGTCCTTCTTTTTACCCCCTGGAAAAAGACAGTTGGAAAGACAGAGCTAGACTTGCACACTCATCCACAAAATACCCTTCTTGCTCCTCTCGTAGCATAAATTCTTTTCCTATAGTTTTCATCATATGTATTAGCCAAATGAAGGTGTTATTTGAATAAAAATGTTTATTTTGCCTAATTTGGCAAGTTGTTCTTAAGCAACTATTCTAAAAACAAATAACCTACACTTCAGATGCAGTTTTGTTGGGATGTCTTCTGAAATTAAAACTCATTGCAATTTGAATGTATAGAAATTTCTGTTCACTATTGAGGGTCATAGGGCATGCAGGACGAAGGGGCTATTCTCTGAAAGCTCATTTGGGGGCCCCCAAATACCATTACAGAAGATGCTGATGGAGAGCCAGGGACAGCTCTGGGGTTTTTGCCACCTCAAGTCGCCCTGACATTTATTTATACTTTATTTATTTTATTCGATTTTTAGCCCGCCCTTCCCGTAGAACAGGCTCTGGGCGGGTTCCATCATAAAAACAGTCAACAGTAAAAAACCAATTTAAAATATATAAAATCTAAAATTACAAAGACTAAGATGGCAGATTCTGCCTCACAGATGTGACCTATTGTGCAGGTTCAGCAGATCTTGTAGTGCTGGGATAGAATGTGCGATGGAATGAGGGGGGGGAGGGGGAAGGCCAGTAACAAGTGATGTCCACTGCCTCAGTTGAAAGTCTGATGAAAGAGCTCTGTTTTACAGGCCCTGCAGAATTGAAGTAGATCCCACAGGGCCTGGATCTCCAGGGGGAGCTCTTTCCACCAGGCAGGGGCCAGGGCTGAAAAGGCCCTGTCCCTAATCGAGGCTAGAGCTTGCTTGCTGAGGCAAGGGGCTTGCCTGTTCTATCTATCTATCTATCTATCTATCTATCTATCTATCTATCTATCTATCTATCTATCTATCTATCTATCTATCTGTCTGTCTGTCTGTCTGTCTGTCTGTCTGTCTGTCTGTCTGTCTGTCTGTCTGTCTGTCTGTCTGTCTGTCTGTCTGTCTGTCTGTGTGCCTGCCTGCCTGCCTGCCTGTCTGTCGTCTGTCTGTGGACAAGTGGACTCTGGGCGGCTAACAATCATGATAAAAACAATTCAAATTACAATTATAAAAGAATAAAAACATATAAACAATTTTAAAAACTACATTTTCCTGTGCTCTAAAAAGATTTCATAACAAAAGCGGTTTCTCCATTTCTCTGTTCCCTTGATTACTCTATTAGCAGTCTTACAGATAATATTGTTCAGCGATAGGCTTCCCAAATCCCCCGCCTTGCCTGGTGACTCCCGATTTGGAGCCTCCTCCCACCGCTGGCCAAAAATTCAGAAAGCGGGGGGAATGGCAGCCCTTCCTACCCAGCCCCAATCCCAGCAGCTTCTCCTCTCCGGTTCCCACAGATCCCCAATGCTTCTCCTCCTCCCTTCCCTTCCCTTCTCACCTCAATTGCAGCAGCTTCTCTTTGCCCCTCCCCTTCCCACCCAGCTCTATCGCAGCAGGAGCTTTCCCAGGCTGCTTCCTGCCCCGCCCCAAAGGACCATGTGCCTTTGCACCTCCGGAGGTGGTGAAAGGCTTCAACTTTCTGTGTCTGTGTCTGTTGCTGAAATAAGCTGGCTGGTGAGTAGAGAGGGCAATCCCCTACATCAGATTTGCAAGAAGGGGTGTGTGTGTGGAGAGGGAAACGTCTTCATTATTCCCTATGGAAATTGTTTCTCATAGGGTATAATGGGGAATTGATCTGTAGGTTTCAGGGGCTCTGGGGGAGCTATTTTTTGAGGTAGAGGCACCAAATTTTCAGTATAGTATCTAGTGCCTCTCCCCAAAGTACCCCCCAAGTTTCAAAACGATTGGACCAGGGGGTCCAATTCTATGAGCCCCAAAAGAAGGTGCCCCTATCCTTCATTATTTCCTATGGAAGGAAGACATTTTTAAAAGTGTGCTGTCCCTTTAAATGTGATGGCCAGAACTCCCTTGGAGTTCAGTTATGCTTGTCACACCCTTGTTCCTGGCTCCGCCCCAATGTCTCCTGGCTCCACCCCCAAAGTCCCCAGATATTTCTTGAATTGGACTTGGCAACCCTATTCAGCGACATAACAGTGGCAGCCTCCTGCCACGTTAGTTGTTGTAGGCCTGTCAAAAAGTTTGGTTTTGCAGGCCCTGCGGAATTGGGAGAGGTCCCACAGGGCTCTCGTGGCCTCTGGGAGAGCATTCCATAACATCGGTGCTGCCACTGAGAAGGCCCTGGCCCGTGTAGAACTTAGTCTAGCCTCCCTTGGTCCAGGGATGGATAACAGGTTTTGCCCTCCTGAACGCTGTGCTCTCTGGAGTATATATGGGGAGTATGGGCTTGCTTGCTTAGGCAAGGGGCTGCTGGGACCTTATGGTCAGTGAAGTGAATCTTTTGGAACCCTGAAAGACTCTGCCAGACAGTCCCTGAGGGGAGTTGCCCGGTGACGCTCTGGGCTTTTAACTATCTATGATTTGGTTTGCTGCCAAGGTAATCTAGTTCGCTTTAAAAGCTTTAAATTTTTTTTCTTTGCACTATGTGTGGTGGAATGCCTGTGTACCCAGAATAAATCTTATTTGAACATTTGTTCTGGTGTTTGTGTCAGTGGCTTGCAGAAGGGACCAGTTGCCTTTCGGCCTTATCCAAGAGTGCTCTTGAGGGAGTGTATGAATGCCTCAAGTGTCTCCGTGCTCATTTGGGGATTATTGACCCTACTGAGGGAACAGGGTGGACTGGGCCCTGGAACTTGAACACCCAGTCTGGTGGCAGCTTATGTGGGGGAAGGTTGCATAGCTCTGCCTTACTCTTTGGAATAAACTCTAAAGGGCCCTGTTAGTAGGTTTCCAAGACTGGTCTCCTCGCAGGGAGCTGGGCTAGAGGGGCCTACAGGGCTTTACACTTGCGGCTTTGCATCCCTGGTTAGCAACTCTGTGTAGAAGTGCTGCAAGGGCTTGATTGGGATCAGGACCACGTCATGGGGAGAGGAGGCGGGGCTCCTGCTGTCCAGCTGCACCACTTTCTGGAATTAAAGTGCTACTATTACTTATGACTCAGTAATAGTCATAAGAACATCCAGGACTTTTTTTTGTAGAAAAAGCCCAGCAGGAACTTATTTGCATTTAGACCACACACCCTTAAAGTACTTGACAACTAGCATCAGCATTTCCAGTTAGCCTCCATAGTGTTACCCCAAGTCAGACTATTCTGGTGCAGATGGTGGACTTATGGGACCATGTAGGTTGGAAGTGTAGGACCTTGCTGTGATGTCACCATTGTATCACACAGGGCTTCTTCTACAAAAAAGCCCAGCAGGGACTCACTTGCATATTAGGCCATACCCCCTGACACCAACCCAGCCAAAACTGCGTTCCTTTGCGTTCCTGCTCAAAAAAAGCCCTGAGAACACCAGAGGTGTCTTGCTGGATTAGATTGGTAGACCATGTAGTCCAGCATTCCGTTTCACAAACCAGGTGCCCTGTGCCCTGGAGGGCCAACAAATAGGACACAGAAATCGTCCTCTCCTTGAGGTTGCCTTGTAGGATGATTATTCAGAGGTTGTCTGCCTTTGGCTGGGGGCGGGGGGAGGAATCCGACGAACCAATGTGGCTGGCAGCTGCTTTGGACCGACCCTGTTTTTGTCACTCACCTGACACTGAAGAACTCTGTACCAGGCTTTAAGTTAAATTGGCATGATGCTGCTTTATCTGCCTGCCACTGCTTTATCTCCAGTATGTCTCCCACTGAGGTCACAGTCTCTTCAAGAAAGGCAAGCGTGCAGCTTAGTCGACATCCTGAGGCCTTCAGAGATTATGCTGGTCTCTCCTCCCTTAATTGCTCAGCATTTGGTGACTGCTGAATGCGTGAAAGGTCTCTGTCCGAAAGGACTGTGTTTGTTTACCTAGGTTACATCCCTGTTTTGATGCCCATTTACACAGGTGAATCCTCCAATGAGGTAAAGCTGCCCAAATGCTGAGGGCTTATTCGAAGTGTTTAAAGGAAGGGGAAGTTCTTACTTACCCAATGGGAAGTGTAGGACCTTGCTGAAACAACTCTTCCTTGGGGTGTTGGATGATGTACACATTTCCAGATCAAGTAGCGTTGCCCTGCACTTCGTTCCATTACACTTCCAACACATGCCAGGTTGCTCTTGTAGTGAGACTAAAAGTACAAGATGACAGTAAGAGTGAAACAGACATTGAGTGTCAAAGTACTTGACAACTAGCATCAGCATTTCCAGTTAGCCTCCATAGTGTTATCCCAAGTCAGACTATTCTGGCGCAGATGGTGGACTTAAGGGACCATGTAGGTTGGAAGAAGAAGAATTGCAGATTTATATCCCGCCCTTCTCTCAGAGACTCAGAGCAGTTTACAATCTCCTCTATCTTCTCCCCCCATAACAGGCACTCTGCGAGGTGGGTGGGGCTGAGAGGACTCTCACAGCAGCTGCCCTTTCAAGGACAACCTCTGCCAGAGCTATGGCTGACTCAAGGCCATTCCAGCAGCTGCAAGTGGAGTGGTGGGAGAATCAAACCCGGTTCTCCCAGATAAGAGTCAGCGCATTTAACCACTACACCAAATTGACTCTGAGAGGGGACTGTTATTCTACATAAAATACTAAATACTAGGAACGAGGTTCTTCTTCTTCTTTTTTTTTTAAAGTAATTTTGAAGAGAAAATATTTACTGTGAATGAAAGTCACTGGTTTTGAGTTAGGGGATATTTAATCCCATTGCTGTTTGCACAAATAAAACAGTAGCTGAGGGATCCATTGGGAGATCTGCCAGCCTTTCATGGAGTTTGGACCCAGGTTACAGAACAGGGAAGATGAAGAGTGCAGTTCAGAGGATGTAGGCAAGCCGTGCTCTCTCCCCAGCTTAGGCTTCCGTTTGCAATATTTGCAACCTCCCTAAAACCACCCTGTAAAAAGTCTGCCGTGAAAACGTTGTGAAAGCAACGTCACCCAGTCCAGATAGCCATTATCTCAGAGCTTGCCTTCCCCCTCTTCTCTCTTACCCCATAATCAATACACCATGTAAGTTGCCCAGAGCATCTTCAAGGAAAGGCAAGATAAACATGCCACAATATAAATAGACAGAGAATTGTGTTGGATGAAACATCTGGCAGTTTGGTGTAGTGGTTAAGTATGCAGACTCTTATCTGGGAGAACCGGGTTTGATTCCCCACTCCTCCACTTGCACCTGCTAGCATGGCCTTGGGTCAGCCACAGCTCTGGCAGAGGTTGTCCTTGAAAGGGCAGCTGCTGGGAGAGCCCTCTCCAGCCCCACCCATGTCACAGGGTGTCTGTTGTGGCGCAGGAAGAAAAAGGAGATTGTGAGCTGTTCTGAGACTCTTTGGAGTGGAGCGTGGGATATAAATCCAATGTTTTCTTCTTCTTCACCCCAGAGTCAAAAACGACTGGTGCTTGCACAAGGGACTACCTTTACCTTTTTACCAATACCTTGGAAGGCACAACTGCAGCAAGAGAGCATAGGAGGAATGTTCTAAAGCTTTAGGCATTGTTACCCTCCCCACATTTTGAGTGATTGGAGGTTCCAGGAGTTGATCTGCTACCTGGGGTAGTCCTTTTAGGAAGCAGCACTGGAAGGTTATGAGATTTTGTTTGGTAACATTTGTACTGTTTCCAGATGTGCAAGAAGAGGGGAAGAGGCACTTCTACATAGCAGGAGAACTACCCCACAGCAGTTCCCCAGAGTCGAATCGAATCGAATTTTATTCTTATATCCCGCCCTCCCCCACCAAAAGGCGGGCTCAGGGCGGCTCACAGACATGGCGCACCATGATTTAGTTAAAACAGATAAACAATACTTTAAATATGGTACACTTACATAAATTAATTAAAATAAATAAAATAGGTGCTATAAATTCTATCAATCCCAGTTACATCATATCATACATCAGTTTCAATTATACATAAGATGGCTAAAGTTGCAATAATTTAATCAGTTCGGTCTGGTCCTAATTCAAATGTGAGCTGAAAAAGAGAGGTTTTGCAAGCCCTGCGGAACTGGTTCAGGTCCCGCAGGGCTCGCACCCCCTCTGGAAGTTGGTTCCACCAACGAGGGGCCATTAATGAAAAGGCTTGCTCCCGTGTTATCTTCAGTCTGGCCTCTCTTGGCCCAGGGATTTGTAGGAGGTTTTGGGAGCTCGATCTCAATGCTCTCCTGTGATCCTTCCTCTGCCAGATGTTTCATCCAACACAGTTCTCTGCCTATTTATATTGTGGCATGTTTATCTTGCCTTTCCTTGAAGATGCTGTGACGGAAAGCTAGGGGTTAAGCAGAAACTGAAGACGCACAGGGCCTGCGTCAGGTGCCCTGAGGGTGGGGGAAAAGTGCTCGGAACTCTCAGGGAGGGAAAGTCTGTGAGGGACAGAAGCTGCGGAGGCGGTCTTTCAGTCAGTTGGTGTCTGACAGAGTTGGGGCCTGTCAGAGTTGGAGCCTGACAGAGACTGAGAGGGTCAGTTCGTGCCTGGCAGAGACTGAGAGGGCAGCTGATTCTGCGAAGGAGCTTGAGACAGTGGCGTGAAAGATTTCCAGAGGCTGCAAGCTCGACAAAACCAGCCAAGAGGGCTGTGTGTGTGAGGAACCAGTGTGAGTCAGTCAAGACCAGAACGGTCACAGACACCTGTATACACCTCTGGAGATCTAGTGAGGTGGTTGAGGGAGCGGATGTGGGTCTGAGACACCAGAAGCGCTAGGAGTAGTGGCTCTAGTCGAGGGGTGAGACTTGGCACATCATTCCCAAGAGGCCAGACCTTTGCTAGAGGTGGAGAGTGTGTATTATAGGAATTGTGAACTGGAAACTGAGAGACTCACAAAGGAAAAAGTTCGTGTAAAGCCTGAAACAACTGAACAACGTGTTAGCCTGTGTAAATATCTCCCATATCCCCAAGTTAAAGACTTTGTGTTATAATAAATCTGTGGTTTGAGTTAAAGTTCTCGAGAGCCTATATTTTTGGGAAAAACTAGCAAAGCTGCTGTGGTCCCCTATGAAGTGAATTCTATTTCCATCAGATAACAAAAATAAAATACCCCGAAGAGACTGAGTTAAAGAGATCCAGTGAGGCCGTGAGGCTGGCGCTGCTATAGATGCTCTGGGCAACGTACATGGTGTATTGATTATGGGGTAAGAGAGAAGGCAGGCTCTGAGATAATGGCTATCTGGACTGAAGAATATCCAGTCTCGATTTAGCCTCTTCTATAGATTCTTGAAACCAACTGCCCACAATGAACTAAAAAGGGGAGAGAAGCTTTGATTAAAAGGTTGCCAGCATATACACCCTAAAGGTCTCTTGATTGGAAACCTGCTAGACAAATGCTATTCTTATTTGTGAGGTAAATAGAAATGATTTTTTCCCTAGATATTTGACTAGAGAGACAAGAAACAGATGGAAATGAACCACAAAGGTTTATTTAACACAGGGGTGGAGAACGTATACGACCCTCGAGGTCACTTGGTGTGGCCCTTGGGGATTGCTGGGCTGAACCAAGCCATGTGGCAGCCTCTCTGGGATCTGGCTGGCCAATGAGGATCGTCGGGCCCAGCCACGCTGTGCAGCAGCCTCCCCAGGGCCAGGCAGGGATCACAGGGCCCAGATGTACTGTGCAGCAGCCTCCCTGGGGCCTGGCTGGCTGACCAGAATTGCTGCAGGGCCTGGAAAAGTTACTGTCACAGTTCAGTTTGCACTTGATTATCCCAGATGTTGTGTCCTAATATGCTAATGAGGGTGTGACCTAATATGCTAATATTAGGGGATGTGGTCTAATATGCTAATGAGTTCCTGCTGGGCTCTTTCTACAAAAAAGCCCTGGACCTATGCATTTGCCTAGGGCGGCAGGCTGGGTGTGTGTGTGTGTGTGTGCGCCAGGTTAGGCTCTCCCCACATGACTTCAAATAGAAAAACAATTATTTGCATTCATTTTGTTTGCCTGAATCATTCTCCCTCAGCGGAGCACTGTTTTTTAAGTTGATAATTTTGTATGGCTCACGACTGATGTTATAAATATCCATATGGCCATTGGCAGAAAAAAGGTTCCCCACCCCTGATTTAACAGAACGTACAGCAGTTATTAGGGTCTGATGGTTTGTGTGGATGGCTTTGATTATATAAAGTAAAACTGGCTCTCAGTTTCAACTCCAAATGTTAGAAACTTTCCTCCAATGTGAGTACTTTGTAGTTGAGCTTTGGGCAAAGTCGGTGAACCCTGACGGGAGATTTGATTCCCTTTTCTCCTGACAGGTTACCTCAGCAGGTTCAGAGGAAATAAGATATGGAATGCAGGGCTCATTTTGTAGCAGGGACTCATTTGCATATTAGACCACACACCCTGATGTAGCCAATCCTCCAAGAGCTTACAGGGCTGTTATTACACAGTCTACTGTAAGCTCTTGAAGGACTGGCTACATCAGGGGGTGTGGCCTAATATGCAATGAAGTTCCTGCAACAAAAAATGGAGTCAGGTAGGGGAATACCTTGCCCCACTTTTCTTAGTTAAGTTTTGCATGTAACCTTGTATTCCTATGCTGGTTGGGCTTGCAAATTACTGTGGTTTGTATATCCCATTTTGAAGTTCCTTTGGATCTTGTTTTTCTTTTCTGTTATGCCAATAAAGGTTATGTCTGTCTGAAACAAAAAAAGCTCTGAGACTAAGAAGTAGGAATTATATTAAATTATTATTGTATAAATAATCTAGGGTTGCCAAGTCCAGTTCAAGAAATATCTGGGGACTTTGGGGTTGGGACCAGGAGACTTTAGGGGTGGGGCCAGGGGAGATTGGAGGTGGATCCAGGAGCAAGGTTGTGACAAGCATCATTGAACCCCAAAGGGAGTTCTGGCCATCACATTTAAAGGGACCATACACCTTTTAAATGCCTTCCTTCCATTTGGAAATAATGGAGAGGGGCACCTTCTTTGGGGGCTCATAGAATTGGACCCCCTGGTCCAATCCTTTTGAAACTTTGAGGGTATTTTGGGGAGAGGGATCAGATGCTATGCTGCACATTTGGTGCCTCTACCTCAAAAAGCAGCCTCCTCAGAGCCCCAGATACCCGCGGATCAATTTTCCATTATTCCCTATGGGAATCGTTCTCCATAGGGAATAATGGAGTGTCCAGCAGACACTTCCCTCCCCCCCCTGCTTTCTGATGACCCTGAAGCGGGGGAAGGGCCTCCAAACCGGGGAATCCCCTGCCCCCACCTGGGGATTGGCAACCCTAAAATAATCTATAGATAGTATACAGCCATAAAAGGAAGAAGAAATCCCCTTCTCCCCCTCTGGCTCGGGTGGTGCTTTCTCTGTCTCAGGTGACTCCACACTCTGCTCCCTCCTCCCCCCCATTTATTTACTTATGTTCCTTCCCCTTGTGCAGCCTGGCTTCCTAATGTTATAGAATCAAATAAGGTTCATTCATTCAGTATAAGGGATAAGAAATATAAAAGCCAAAAGGCCCCCACCTTTCCCCAGTTTCTGGCAGTTAGCTATTAGCTTGCTGCCCCCCCCTCTCTGTGGGCTCATGGTTTGTCTCTCTAGCCAGCAATAGATAACATTTTGATTGGGAAAGTTTTCAAAAGCCAGGCTGTTACAATTTATGGCATGTAGCATGAAGAAGTACAAGGACAAGCTGTGAACACAATTGAGGTCTATGCACATATTCTATCGCCTTGCTGGGTAGATAAGGGGAAAAATGTTGCTAGGCAATGTTGTAACTTTCTGTTTCTAAGTAACTTGATCTTCCTTGCCAAAGCTTCCAGCCACGGCCGGTCGAGTTAGATTGTGAGCTCTCCAATGGCAAGTTGCCACAGAGCGAGATAGGAGAATGACGTCGGGAATCCTTTAAGAGGCAGGGGGCTTGCCCAGGCTAGGAAAGAACATAAGAACATAAGAGAAGCCATGTTGGATCAGGCCAACGGCCCATCAAGTCCAACACTCTGTGTCACACAGTGGCAAAAAATTTTATATACACACATACACTGTGGCTAATAGCCACTGATGGATCTGTGCTCCATATTTTTATCTAAACCCCTCTTGAAGGTGGCTATACTTGTGGCCGCCACCACCTCCTGTGGCAGTGAATTCCACATGTTAATCACCCTTTGGGTGAAGAAGTACTTCCTTTTATCCGTCTTAACCTGTCTGCTCAGCAATTTCATCGAATGCCCACGAGTTCTTGTATTGTGAGAAAGGGAGAAAAGTACTTCTTTCTCTACTTTCTCCATTCCATGCATTATCTTGTAAACCTCTATCATGTCACCCCGCAGTCGACGTTTCTCCAAGCTAAAGAGTCCCAAGCGTTTCAACCTTTCTTCATAGGGAAAGTGCTCCAGCCCTTTAATCATTCTAGTTGCCCTTCTCTGCACCTTCTCTAAAGCTATAATATCCTTTTTGAGGTGCGGCGACCAGAACTGCACACAGTACTCCAAATGAGACCGCACCATCGATTTATACAGGGGCATTATGATACTGGCTGATTTGTTTTCAATTCCCTTCCTAATAATTCCCAGCATGGCATTGGCCTTTTTTATTGCAAACGCACACTGTCTTGACACTTTCAGTGAGTTATCTATCATGACCCCAAGATCTCTCTCTTGATCAGTCTCTGCCAGTTCACACCCCATCAACTTGTATTTGTAGCTGGGATTCTTAGCCCCAATGTGCATTACTTTGCACTTGGCCACATTGAACCGCATCTGCCACGTTGACGCCCACTCACCCAGCCTCAACAGATCCCTTTGGAGTTCCTCACAATCCTCTCTGGTTCTCACCACCCTGAACAATTTAGTGTCATCCGCAAACTTGGCCACTTCACTGCTCACTCCCAACTCTAAATCATTTATGAACAAGTTAAAGAGCATGGGACCCAGTACCGAGCCCTGCGGCACCCCACTGCTTACCGTCCTCCACTGCGAAGACTGCCCATTTATACTCACTCTCTGCTTCCTATTACTCAGCCAGTTTTTGATCCACAAGAGGACCTGTCCTTTTACTCCATGATTCTCAAGCTTTCTAAGGAGCCTTTGATGAGGAACTTTATCAAAAGCTTTCTGGAAGTCAAGGTAAACAACATCTATCGGGTCTCCTTTGTCCACATGTTTGTTCACCCCCTCAAAGAAATGCAACAGGTTAGTGAGGCAAGATCTTCCCTTGCAGAACCCATGCTGAGTCTTCCTCAATAACCCGTGTTCATCAATGTGCCTACTCATTCTGTCCTTGATAATGGTTTCTACCAACTTTCCCGGTATTGAAGTCAGACTGACTGGCCTGTAATTTCCCGGATCTCCTCTGGAACCTTTTTTTAAAGATGGGGGTGACATTTGCTACCTTCCAGTCCTCAGGAATGGAGGCAGATTTCAATGAAAGATTACAGATTTTTGTTAGAAGATCCACAAGTTCAACTTTGAGTTCCTTCAGAACTCTCGGATGTATGCCATCCGGACCCGGTGACTTATTAGTTTTTAATTTGTCTATCAGTTGTAGGACCTCCTCATTTGTCACCTCAATCTGACTCAGGTCTTTCAACACCCCTTCCAAAGTTAGTGGTTCTGGGGCGGGCAAAAAGTTCTCGTCTTCTACAGTGAAGACGGAGGCAAAAAATTCATTTAGCTTTTCAGCCATTTCCCTATCCTCCTTCAGTAATCCTTTTACCCCATGGTCATCCAAGGGCCCCACTGCCTCCCTGGCTGGTTTCCTACTTCTAATATATTTGAAGAAAGTTTTATTGTTGGTCTTTATGTTTTTTGCAATATGCTCCTCATAGTCCCTTTTTGCCTGCCTGATCACAGTCTTGCATTTGATTTGCCACAGCCTGTGTTCCCTTTTACTAATCTCACTTGGACTGGTTTTCCACCGCTTAAAGGAGTCCTTCTTACCTTTTACAGCTTCCATTACTTTGTTTGTTAACCACGCAGGCCTTTTCTTATGCCTGTTTGTGCCTTTCCTAACTTGTGGTATGTATTTTATCTGAGCTTCTAGGATTATAGTTTTAAATAGCGTCCAAGCTTCCCCAAGGGTTTTGACCGTATGTACCTTTCCTTTCAGTTTCTTCTTCACATGCCTCCTCATCTCAGTGTATTTACCCCTTTTAAAGTTAAACGTGGTTGTGGCAGTCTTTTTGGACAACTCCCTATTTATACAAACGGTGAAATCAATAACATTATGGTCACTGCTCCCAAGCGGCGCAATCACTTTTACATCTCTCACCAAGTCTTGGGCATTACTTAGGACCAAATCCAGGATCGCCCCACCCCTGGTATGTTCTGAGACCATCTGCTCCATAGCACAGTCATTGAGAGCATCGAGAAACTCAATCTCTTTCTCTCGACCAGAACACATATTGACCCAATCAATCTGCGGGTAGTTAAAATCACCTATTACAACACAGTTTTTACGTTTAGCCGCTATCTTTAAGCCTTCCATCATATTATAATCGTCCTCTCTCTTTTGATTTGGTGGGCGATAACAAACTCCCATAGTTAAATTTCCTTTTGAGCCCTCTATTTCAACCCAAAGCATTTCTAAAAGTGAATCTAATTCTCTGATCTCAGCCTTACTGGACCGTATATCCTCTCTGACATACAGAGCCACCCCACCTCCAACCCTTCCCTCCCTATCCTTCCGATATAGCTTATATCCAGGAATCACCGTGTCCCACTGATTCTCCTCATTCCACCAAGTTTCTGAAATTCCCACAATGTCTATGTTTTCTCCCAACACTAAACATTCCAATTCACCAATTTTACTTTGAACACTTCTAGCATTTGCATACAAACATCTATAATTTCCCAGGCGAGCTAGGCCCGCCACCTTCCTCCTGCCGCCTCGAGACACTGGCAGACAGTCCATATTGTTTGTCACCTTCACAGTGGACAACTCCGGTCCGGTAGAGAAAGGCTTTCTGTTTTGCTTGCCTATCTCTCCGCTATCTGCAGAAGCGAAAATAAAGCTGTTTTCTCTGAACAAAAAGGTCTCACCTGGTAATTGCTGATTGAGGAAGGGGCACAGCCCCAAAACCGGTTAACACTAACAGCTCTTTACTTCCTTAGCCTTCCCTTCTCTCTCTGGCTGCCTCTCACCTGGACACCTTTGCCTTTCCTACCTGGCTCAGTTTTCCCCGGTTTCTTCTTGCCCTTGGATGCCCCTACCCTCCACGGACTTCCCCCCCCCCGCCCACCACAAATCAGCCATAGTTTGTTTCCCCCTTTTGTGTGCATGTGGACATCACAGTGTGGACCTAGATTAATAGAAGAAGCCTGAATTAAATGGCTACCAAAAGGTGTTGAGTCAGGCTGGAGTGGAAAGGGTAGCTCCTTTATCAGTCATGCAAATACCCACCCAGTGAGGGATTCTATCGAGGGCCATTTCCCCCAAGGGCCTTGGAGCCTTTCCCCAGGTAATCTGATGCTAGCTAGCAATGGAGATCTCAGAAACAATAAGGAATGGACTGATTCCAGTTATCTCCTCCATATCTTAATGACCAGACAGGAAGATTCCTCCCCTCCCCCAATCATGATGAGTACTTATTTCCAAATTTCCTCAAGAAAACACATTTGACAGTCTCCATGCAAAAAGAGGAAACTCCCCTCTACCATATAGACCAGTGGCTCCCAACCTTTTTGACACCAGGGACAGGTTTCATAGACGGGTTTCATGGATTTCATTGGAATACTGTGTGCAATTCTGGTCACCGCACCTCAAAAAGGATATTATAGCATTGGAAAAAGTGCAGAAAAGGGCAACTAGAATGATTACAGGTTAGGAACACTTTCCCTATGAAGAAAGGTTAAAACGCTTGGGGCCCTTTAGCTTGGAGAAACGTCGACTGCGGGGTGACATGATAGAGCTTTACAAGATTATGCATGGGATGGAGAAGGTAGAGAAGAAGTACTTTTCTCCCTTTCTCACAATACAAGAACTCGTGGGCATTCAATCAAATTGCTGAACAGTCGGGTTAAAACGGATAAAAGGAGGTACTTCTTCACCCAAAGGGTGATTAACGTGGAATTTACTGCCACAGGAGGTGGTGGCGGCTACAAGCATAGCCAGCTTCAAGAGGGGGTTAGATAAAAATATGGAGCAGAGGTCCATCAGTGGCTATTAGCCACAGTGTGTATATATGATGACAATTTTCCCAGACTGGTGGGGTGTGTGCTGGGGTTTTTTTGCCACCCCATGCTGACCCCCTGCCCACACTCCATCCCTTCCCCCATGGGGGTCTTTTAAATGAGGGGTAAGCAAAGGTTGCTGCCGTGCTGCCCCTTCCACCCACCCTGGATCCAGGCGGATGAAAGAGGTGGTGCTTCAGAGTGAGGCCATGACCAGTTTGTTGTAGGGAGAGCCAGTTTGGTGTAGTTGTTAAGTGCGTGGACTGTTATCTGGGAGAGCCGGGTTTGATTCCCCACTCCTCCACTTGCACCTGCTGGAATGGCCTTGGGTCAGCCACAGCTCTGGCAGAGGTTGTCCTTGAAAGGGCAGCTAATGTGAGAGCCCTCTCAGCCCCACCCACCTCACAGGGTGTCTGTTGGGGGAGAAGATATTGGCGATTGTAAGCCGCTCTGAGTCTCTGATTCAGGAGAAGGGTGGGGTATAAATCTGCAATTCTTCTTCTTCTTTGCCTACTGGATCTCGGGTGGGCGGAAGGGGTGGCAGGGCTGCTCTGCTCTCCAAGGCTGCCTCACCTGCAAGGGGAGGGTGTTTTGGGGAGAGGCATTGCAGTGAGGCTGGGCTGCCTCTTTCGTCCACCGGGATCATGGGAGGGCAAAAGGGACAGTGGCGCCGTTCCGCGGACCAGTTGCTAATAGGGGGTTCTGGGCCCCTGATATAGACAAAAGGAGAGCCAGTTTGGTGTAGTGGTTAAGTGTGCAGACTCTTATCTGGGAGAACCGGGTTTGATTCCCCACTCCTCCACTTGCACCTGCTGGAATGGCCTTGGGTCAGCCATAGCTCTGGCAGAGGTTGTCCTTGAAAGGGCAGCTGCTGTGAGAGCCCTCTCCAGCCCCACCCACCTCACAGGGTGTATGTTGTGGGGGAGGAAGGTAAAGGAGATTGTGAGCCGCTCTGAGACTCTTCGGAGTGGAGGGCGGGATATAAATCCAATATCTTCTTCTTCTTCTTCTTCTTCTTCTTCTTTTTTAGACTGGCTGATCTTGGAAAGATCGCATTCTTATTATCCCCCATTCTGATGCCAGGACCACGTCACCTCCTTAGCCTCAGCCCAAGGCTTAAAAAAGTTACTCCTCAGTCCCTCTTTTGTAGTGCTGTCAATATCCTAGGGTGACAGAATCTCCTTCAATCATCCATCTATTCTTTTCTCTTCAGAGAGCCCAGGAGCTTCTCCGCTTCCTTGCTCAGGCCCTATCGCATACCCCCTTCCCAAGGATGAGAAGAATGGTGGATTTGAGGTTCCTACTCACCTGGAGAAAGCAGGGCCAGAAAGAGACATGCGCTCAGCAGGGCCTTCATGGTGCTACAAAGTTGAAGAACCAGAGAGAACTCAGATCAGAAGTGGACCAAGGAAGGAGTCTGATGCTGAGTCCAGGGATTCACCTTTAGGAATTTATAGGCCACAGACAGGAGCCCCAGGACAGAAAATGGGAAGATCAACTGGCTTGGTGAGATGTTGAAAGTGATGGGAATTGGGGTGGCATTTTTTCCTCAGAAATATATATGTTATCCCGGAAACCAGAGTTTAGGGCTGGAGTCTGATGAAATATGTGTCTGGAAATCCACGTGATTGTGCCAATGGTGTCTACCAGTCTCCTCTGGCCACAGTCTTGCCCTACTGGATTTGGGGAAATATGTCCCCAAGCAGTTTGAAAGAGATTCATTTGTACCATATGCAGTCTTCTCTTCCCAGCATTTTTGGAGAAGTGGACATGTCATATTGTCGATTTTGAATTCTGAACAATAGAAGAATATCAAGACAAGGGTCCTCCTTTAGAGGGTGTATGAGTAACACAAAGAGAGAGAATATGTCTTCCAAGTTCTTTTTTTTTTTTTTAAACTTAAATTGTTATTAATTTTGCATATTGATAATACAACACAAAAACATAACTTAAAGAAACGCACTCCCTCCCCAAATAAATGAATAAATAAAATAAGCTATTTGGATTACAGTTACTAAAACAGAAAATCTGTATACTTTGTTACCGTAATGAACACATCTCTGAAGATTGTTCATGTATCTATTCAAAAGCCCACAATATTATTAGTTAACCCAATTAATATCAATTACGTTGCTATTTTATCCATAACCACAATGTCCCGTATTTTCATAAATCATTGCCTCAATGCAAAGATTTTCTTAGTTGTGCCAAAATTGGGAAACTATATATATATTAAATTTATATATTTAAAATTGGGAAACTAAAGTTATATGTTCAAATCCACTGGAATAATCATAGCAGAGGAAATGAGTTCAGTAACTGCATAAAGAGAAACACGATTTATTCTATTTTAAGGAGCCATAAATAAGAACTCACTTCATCAGATGCATGAAGCGCGCACCAGAGCTCATATATATTTATTCCTCCAATTAGCATCAAGAGAAAGGCAGGAGTGAGATTTTGTCCCCTTTCAAACTGGCCTCACTTTTTAACATTTCCCCTCATCTCCTTTTCTAAAGCTGAGTTCTTTGTGAATGTATATGTCATACATCGTCATACATCTGTGAATGTATACGTCATACATCTGAGCTCTGACTCACGCATGAATATGCTGGAATAAATGTTCCTAATTCTTAAACTGCCTCTGGGCTTTTGTTTAATATTCCACATTGGTTGTTTTATATTTTTGATCCTTTGACCCTTGTCTTTCTATGGGGAATCCTGGGGAGCCCTGTTCATTTGTATTTAGAGGTTCTTGCAAAGAATCGAAACATGTACAAAATTAGAAAGATACTGAACTAAAGAAAACTGGACAACACAGATAGTAAACTATTGGATTTGCTCTTGGTTCCTATATAGGGTGACCAGACCGTCCCGGTCTCCCGGGACATTCCCGGTTCTGGCCCCCAATTCCCGGCTCCCGGGCTGGCTATACCGGGACCATTAGAAGTCCCGGTATAGCCAGCGGGGAGTTGGCGGGCTGCGCGGGCAGGGAAGGCGGCGAGTGAGGGAGCCAGCGTCCCTGCGCGTGCGCACAGCGGTATGCGCACGCGCAGGGACGCTGGCTCCCTCACTCGCCGCCTTCCCCGCCCACGCGCGGGGGCAGGCGGAGGCCGGGGAGGCCGCGGAGAGGCCGCCGCTGGTCCCTGGAGGGCCTCCAGAGGCCACGGAGAGGCCGCCGCTGGTCCCTGGAGGGCCTCCAGAGGCCGCGGAGAGGCCGCCGCTGGTCCCTGGAAGCCCTCCAGAGGCCCGCGGAGAGGCCGCCGCTGGTCCCTGGAGGCCCTCCAGAGGCCCGCGGAGGCGGCGGAGAGGCCACCGCTGGTCCCTGGAGGGCCTCCAGAGGCCAGCGGAGGCCGCGGAGAGGCCGGCGCTGGTCCCTGGAGGGCCTCCAGAGGCCAGCGGAGGCCGCGGAGAGGCCGGCGCTGGTCCCTGGAGGCCCTCCAGAGACCAGCGCCGGCCTCTCCGCCGCCTCCCCGGCCTCCGCAGCCGCCGCCAGCAGCACCAGCCGCCCAGAGAAGAGGCCGCCACCCGCCCTGGAACAAGGTAAGCAGGGGGGGCCGAAAGCGGGGGGGGCGGCTGGCGGGAGGGGGCGGCCGGCCTTCCTTCCTTCCTTCCCTCCCTCCTTTCTTCCTTCCTTCCTTCCTTCCTTCCTTCCTTCCCTCCCTCCTTCCTCCCTTCTTTTCTTTCTTCCTTCCCTCCTTCCCTCCCTTCCTCCCTCCCTTCCCTCCCTCCCTGCTCCCTCCCTCCCTCCCTCCTTCCCTCCCTCCCTCCCTCCCTCCTTCCTTCCTTCCTTCCTTCCTTCCTTCCTTCCTTCCTTCCTTCCTTCCTTCCTTCCTTCCCTCCCTCCCTCCCTCCCTCCCTCCCTCCCTCCCTCCCTCCCTCCCTCCCTCCCTCCAACAGAGCCAACAGAGCAAACAGGACAAAATAAATAGGCTGCATTATGCAGCACAGTCTCACTGGAGTCTCACTGGAATCTGACTGGCTTCTCAGCGTGGAACCCGTTCTCTCTAGTCTTCTCACTTTGAAAAAAGTAAAAAAAGAGTTTTATTTAACTTTATTTCCCCCTTTCCCTCTCTATAAATAATCTTGGTGTTTCCAGCGGTGATATTTGGGGGATTTTTGGGGACGTCACAGGAAGTGCTGTGAAGTCACTTCCTGTTTCCGGCAGTGGCATTTGGGGGAAATGATGTCATTTTGGGGAAATGATGTCACAGGAAGTGATGTCACTTCCTGTTTCCGGCAGGTGGCGCGGGGGAAATGATGTCACAGGAAGTGATGTCACTTCCTGTTTCCGGCGGTGGCATGACATCACTGGAAGTGACATCACCAGAAGTGACGTCACTTCCTGTTTCCGGCGGCGCACACGCTTCACGCGCGCACACCCCTACCTCCCCCCCGCCCCAAAGGTGTCCCTGGCTGGCCTTCAGACATTATGGCCACCCTATTCCTATACCTGGGTCACAGATGTGTCTGCAGGGGTAGTCTAGGCCAACGCCATGCTGGGAATTATTAGGAAGGGAATTGAAAACAAATCAGCCAGTATCATAATGCCCCTGTATAAATCGATGGTGCGGTCTCATTTGGAGTACTGTGTGCAGTTCTGGTCGCCGCACCTCAAAAAGGATATTATAGCATTGGAGAAAGTCCAGAGAAGGGCAACTAGAATGATTAAAGGGCTGGAGCACTTTCCCTATGAAGAAAGGTTGAAACGCTTGGGACTCTTTAGCTTGGAGAAACGTCGACTGCGGGGTGACATGATAGAGGTTTACAAGATAATGCATGGGATGGAGAAAGTAGAGAAAGAAGTACTTTTCTCCCTTTCTCACAATACAAGAACTCGCGGGCATTCGATGAAATTGCTGAGCAGAAAGGTTAAAACGGATAAAAGGAAGTACTTCTTCACCCAAAGGGTGATTAACATGTGGAATTCACTGCCACAGGAGGTGGTGGCGGCCACAAGTATAGCCACCTTCAAGAGGGGTTTAGATAAAAATATGGAGCACAGGTCCATTAGTGGCTATTAGCCACAGTGTATGTGTGTATATAAAATTTTTTGCCACTGTGTGACACAGAGTGTTGGACTTGATGGGCCGTTGGCCTGATCCAACATGGCTTCTCTTATGTTCTTATGTTCTTATGTTAGGACCCCACTCTCTGTATGCTACAACCCTGGTCTAAATGAAATCTGCATGTGCCTGGGGAGAACTGAATTTCAGAATGTGCTTCTCCAGCAGATCCATCAAGAAAACCCAAATGTAGATTGGCTCTTCGGCTCAAATTCCCATAGGTTTAAGAGACTCATTTTCTCATGTGGCTGTTTTTTAAAAGAAAAGATTGTCCAGCAGATGGTGCCAAAGGATACCTCATCCTGTGACTGAAATTCTTGCTGTTTCGAAATAATCCCATTTGCTGGAAAGAAAGGTTGCCAACTTTGAATGGGGGAAATTCCTGGAGATTTCGGCTTTCCACCTGTTTCCCTTCATGCTCTGTGAGATATCTGCTATTCCTTAGAGAATGATTGGCAAGGTGGAACCTGAAATTTGAGAAGCATCTGAAAGACTCATCGCAAAGAACTCTGTCTCTTCTGGTGGCAACTTTCTGAGTGTTGTATTATAGGAGGCCAAGGGACCAGTTGCATTCTGTTATCCTTTGAGATGTGGGGCAGGTGGGACTGCTTTAGGGGGAGGGAGGTTGATCCCAGCTGCAGACAGAGTGAAATGTTAAAAAGCAAAAAAGTCAGTCGAGGTGTCAAGACAGAGTTCTGGAAAATTAAGCATCCATGAGTTCAAAATCTGGGACTACGACAGGATGGAGATGATATGTCGAGTCAAAAGTAAGGGGTAGAAACATAAGCTTTTGGGTGTGTTGGAACAGGAGTTGCTAGAACAGGGGCGTGCTTGGATATAGTGAGTTGTACCATGATACTACAGACAACTGAATGCCTTATCCCATTAAAACATGCCTGGAAACACAGTGCTTCTTTTAAACGAAAATTGCCTTCTCCTCCATTCTCTAGAAGCCAATCAGTGCTGCAGTGAAGGCCACGTTGCTGACTGTGCTGCTAGGAGTGGCGAGACCTGGATTCAGACCCTCGGCCCTGAACCTCACCGGCAGCTCCGTCCTAAGCAGAGGTATCCCCTTCTTCCTCTTTTGATGTTAGTGGGCTTTGAAGGATCCAGGTGGGCAGCCGTGTTGGTCTGAAGTGGCAGAACAAAGTAGGAGTCAAGTGCAACAAAGTTTTATTCAGAAGGTCAGCTTTCACGTGCTCAAGGGCTTTGAAGGGTTTAGGATGGCCCTTGAAATGTACCGGGTTCGAAGCATGAGGACGCCCAGGAGATAGTGAGATCAGCTCTTTATTCAGTGATTCAGCATAGTAAGGTAAAAATGGAACTGCCTGCCGGGACCAGCGGCCCTGCTTATATGCATGCAAATAACCCCACCTAAAAACCCATTACACACAACTATAGGCTCTTAGCTGGCCCAACGATCCCTGATAGGCCTCCTTCCTCAATCCTGGTAGCTATTGTTTTAGGGCCTCAAGTTCAGCTAAGTCTCTGCTGGCTCTAAGGCCAAACTCCAGCCCCAATACATAACAGCCTTCTGGTGGGTGACCTTGCAGCCCAGTTTTCTTCCCTTTTAGCTGAAACTCCCTCATAGCTTTGTGGTCTGGAGGAGAGAATCCCATGCGTCGCTCTGAGCTCTTGAGAAGGAAGGGCATTTTGACTAGGTCTGCTCTGCTCCTGTGCTGCACGATCGCTACGCATGCCTTCAGAAGTGGGAGCCTTTGGAGCAGAAGTATAGCTTGAGGAATGTCTGCTCATAGGGGCAGACTGGGCTTCAAGGCAAAGGAAAGAAGCCCAAAAGGGAGATACTAATCCAGAACTGGCCAAGCTCTTCCACACAGCTGTCATCACACATGCTAAATAATGCACTTTCAATCCACTTTCAGCGCACTTTCCAGGTGGATTTTACTGTGTGAACAGGCAGAATCCCGTTGGAAAGTGCGCTGAAAGTGGGTTGAAAGTGCATTATGTAGGCTGATTCTGCACTCACCTTTCTCCGGGGCAGGCTTCCGTTTCTGGGCAGAGCAAACTGGCAATTTCGCACCAGTTGCTCTGTGCCAGCATTTTGCGTGGGGAAAACCCGTGATTTGCCCCGCCGCAGTGTAAACCTGGAAAAACACGCCAGTTTTACTATTGAGTTTCTGCTCAAATACCAGAGCATCGCCCACACATCACTGTCACTTCCTGTGGGAATCTGCCAATGAGTCCTAGGCCTTCCTTTTTCTCCTCGTAAGTTCCCTCTGTCCTTCATCGGTTACCAGAAGGGAAATGGCAACTCTCTGTCCACCACAGAATCTCGGGGACCGTAGCTGAGTGAGGGTGCTGAGAATTCTCTCTTGACTACTCCTAGTATGAAGAAGAAGAAGAAGATTGCAGATATATACTCTGCCCTTCTCTCTGAATCAGAGACTCAGAGTGGCTTACAATCTCCTATATCTTCTCCCCCCACAACAGACACCCTGTGAGGTGGGTGGGGCTGAGAGGGCTCTCATAGCAGCTGCCTTTTGAAAAACAACTCCTGCAATAGCTATGGCTGACCCAAAGCCATTTCAGCAGGTGCAAGTGGAGGAGTGGGGAATCAAACCCGGTTCTTCCAGATAAGAGTCCGCTCACTTAACTAGTACACCAAACTGGCTCTCAGTTTGAAAGTCGCTCCCTAAATAAAATGAGCAAACAAGGTACATCTCCCAGGGTTTCCTGGGGAGACTGATGGACAACCATACTGATTGTACGTCTCCCAGGGTTCCCTGGGGAGACTGATGGACAGCCACGCTGATTGTACGTCTCCCAGGGTTCCCTGGGGAGACTGATGGACAGCCACGCTGATTGTACGTCTCCCAGGGTTCCCTGGGGAGACTGATGGACAGCCACACTGATTGTACGTCTCCCAGGGTTCCCTGGGGAGACTGATGGACAGCCACACTGATTGTACGTCTCCCAGGGTTCCCTGGGGAGACTGATGGACAGCCACACTGATTGTACGTCTCCCAGGGTTCCCTGGGGAGACTGATGGACAGCCACACTGATTGTACGTCTCCCAGGGTTCCCTGGGGAGACTGATGGACAGCCACACTGATTGTACATCTCCCAGGGTTTCCTGGAGAGACTGATGGACAATTGGGGAGGGACTGCGGCTCAGTGGTAGAGCATCTGCTTGGTAAGCAGAAGGTCCCAGGTTCAATCCCCAGCATCTCCAACTAAAAGGTGTCCAGGCAAGTAGGCGATAAAAACCTCAGCGTGAGACCCTTGAGAGCTGTTGCCAGTCTGAGTAGACAATACTGACTTGGATGGATCGAGGGTCTGATTCCGTATAAGGCAGCTTCATCTGTTCATAGAAGAAAGGATTTCCAATTCTGGGCTGGGAGATTCCTGGAGATTTGGGGGTGTAGCTTTGGTTGGGTGAAGCTGCAGAAGAGGGGATCTGTCAGTAGGGTATAATGCTAGAGTCCACCCTCCAAGCAGATGTTTCCTCTATCATTTGGAGACCAGTTGTATTTCTGGGAGATTTCCAGAGCCTACCTCGAAGTTTGCAGGGTTAAGTTTGTGGCGTAGGGATGCCCTTAGACTTGTGTTCATTTCTCGGTTTAAACTTAAAATGGAAACTGGAACCAAGACCAGCATGTACCTTTAGTTAATTTCTTGTTCTTTCCTTAAATATAGCCAGGTCTTATATTGAACTTGTTGCACAAATCTGTGTCTCTTGTGTTCTGTCCCAATAATTAAGCACACAGTTGGAATCCAGGTATAGAAGAAATTCCCCAAGCTTTATTCTCAATAAAGGGAAGCTCCTCAGCTCATGAAGTCAAGCCAAGGAGTTCATCTGAATCATATGAGAACTCATCTTTTATACCCTCTGGTGATCTTCCCATTATGACATGTCAAGACCTCCCCCCATAACGCTGATTGGATTGGATAAACATCTGGAGCAGAGGTCCATCAGTGATTATTAGCCACAGCATATTGATGGAACTCTCTGTCTGGGGCAGTGATGCTCTATCCTTGGTGCTTGTGGGGGGCACAATGGGAGGGCTTCTAGTGTCCTGGCCCCAGTGATGGACCTCCTGATAGCACCTGGGCTTTTTGGCCACTGTGTGACACAGAGTGTTGGACTGGATGGGCCATTGGCCTGATCCAACATGGCTTCTCTTATGTTCTTATAGATGGAACACTTTGTCTGGGGCAGTGAAGCTCTGTATTCTTGATGCTTGGGGGAGGGAGGGCAACAGTGAGAGGGCTTCTAGTGTCCTGGCCCTTCTGCAGAAATGCAGGTAACTTCAGCAAGATACATCTTTAAATGTAGAAATGCAGCAAGGTGCATCTTTAAAGTGGAAGACTGAAACAGTCTGGAATGTTTGTCTTAACAGACATCTTCAAAGCCTATCAAAACCGGACATGAGAAACGGAGAGAGGCCTTCCATTAGATATCCCAGCTCTAAGCCTCTATGTTAAAGCAGGTTTGCAACATTTAGCTGTGTTCAGCAATAGTCTTCTGTCTGGGAGGGGCTCTTTGAAATCCTAAAACAGCTTATGAAAACATTTATGAGTCTGCTACGTTATAAGAATCTATTAGAAAGTAAAATTTAATATTGGAAAAGTAGCCTCCCTGTACTCTTTAGCAGTGAATTATATTAAAGCACCTAGAAGAAATAAAGATGCTTTTAAAATCAATCCATTATAAGCTGTTTGCATTGCATGCCTGTATTTTACAGTTAATAACTGAGCGCCCAATATTGTCTTCAAAGGCATACATTCTAACATCTTATCTCACATTCCATTCTTTCTCAGCAGTGGCTGGCTTCAGCTTTGCTTAGTGTAGAAGAGGTAAATTGAGCAGGATTACAACATACAGAGAACATCTAGCAAGGAATTATTTGTTGTAATGAGACACTGAAGAGTTACCAAGAATCTTATACAAATTGTCACAGATCCCCCTGTGACAGTTTTTCTGATCCAATGTTATAATTCCATCATGTATAGTCATACAAAAAAGCCCACCTAGCGTTTATCTGGTTTTGGTTCCCTTTCTTCAGAGAACTAACGTGTATAGTAGTGTATCTTATTTCTCAGGTCAACTGCTAACTACCACAGTAACAATTATTTCCTCATGGGCCCCATTCTACATACTTCAGCACATGAATTAAGCCGCTATCTATTCAACAACTTTGATTTATGAATGTTTTCTATGAACTAATTCTTTGTTGTGTTACTGGGATTTAAGATATATTCGACATTGAAGTTTGAATAGATATTGAATTAATTCTTTACTTTGGCGATTCATCATTTCTCCAGGGTTATACAATTTCCTTGCAAGACCGGTTGGCTCTGGGGAGATGGGGGTTGGAGGCACCCCTTTACAGTGGGAGGTTCCCATGAAGGCCAGAGAAGACGTCGACTGGAGCAGCTCCATGCAGGTGGAGGCATCTAGCCAGCGCAAGAGAGAACCTGGGTGAATTCAACCCTTGACCCAGCTGGACTTTGAGGGAAGTCTTGGGAGGGCTGCAGCACAGGGCTTTTTTAGCAGGAACTCCTTTGCATATTAGACCACACACCCCTGAAGTAACCAATCCTCCTGGATCTTACAATAGGCCCTGTACTAAGAGCCCTGTAAGCTCTTGGAGGATTGGCTAGGGGTGTGTGACCTAATATGCAAAGGAATTCTAGGGGTGTGTGACCTAATATGCAGAGGCCCCCTGGTGGAGTATTACAGCATAGGGTTGTCAGGTGCAGCTCACAAATGAGGAGCCTCATGGTGATGTAGTGTTGAGAGTGTTAGCTAGCATTATAGAGACCCAGATGCAAAACCCCGCTTTGCCAGAGAAGCTTGCTTGGTGACTTTGGTGCAGTCACATACTCTCCGCCTAACCTACCTCACAGGACTGTTATGTAGATAAAACGAAAGAAAAAAGAACAGCATAAGCTGCTTGGGGAAGAAAGATAGAATGCTGGGCTTCTGCCCCTGTGGTTCCTCCTTCGAAGGCTCAAAGCCAGAGGTCCCCCCGGATACTCGAATCTCTCCTCCTCACAACACCTTGAGTCTCAGTGTTTCTCCCAGTTGGCATGATGCAGAGTCACAAGCTTGTCTCCCTGCTGTTAGGTGATGGGCTGTCTGAGAGTTGCCGTACTCAGGGGCAGTTACATTTCATTGCCCTCTTCTGTATTCTGCACCAGCAGCAGAAGGGAGGCAGGCAAACTTCAGTTCCTTTCACCCACAAGCAGCACCTTCTTACGCCAGGTGTAAAAACACACACAGGAAACCCATCTTTTCTTTGCTATGATGTCGATTTATTTTGCTGATATTCAATGGAAGTTCAGCTGATACACCAGAATTTCCTCTGCGGAGGCCCCATGTCCCCAATATCCCTCCCCATCCCTTTGCATGCATCCCATTCACTTGTGCCCAGCAAGGAGAAGACAGTTCAGGAGGACCGTTCCCTTTAAGCTGAGTTAGTGTGAGCTAGCCTCTGATTAAAAGGGTATCAATGCAAATTCATTGTAGGGATTGGGGATGATCATTGTAAAGAATGGATGTTAGGTTTTTGCTGGGAATTCGGCACAGGAGCATTCTGCTTCTGTTGCATTTTGGGGTGCCAATATGTCAGTTCCATCTTTAGAGACTCCTGTTAGTAAGTCACACAGATATTTTGTTGCACAGCCTTTGAAGCTGACTCTGGAAGAGGAGGTTCTGGCTGAGAAAGAGAGAGAGGGAAAAAGGCTATTAATGCAAATTTTTAAAGGGATTTGGGGATGATCACTGACAAAATGGAGGTTAGGTTTTTGTGGGCCTCCTCAGAAAAGAAACACACTTTTCCTTTTGTATATGTGTTTTTTTTTGGGGGGGGGGCAGTTGGTTGTCAGTTCCAATCTACTTACGTGTTTTAAGTTGCCCAGTATATGAAACACAATGATTCTCTTCGCCATGACAGCGGACCATAGTCTCACTTGAGCAAGATTCCTTTGGGTGAATAGTGAGGCAGCCTGGGCACTGCATCCCATTTAAGGGACGATCATTTTTATCTGCTACTTCTGAAAGAGAAACCCCTTCAGTCAGCACTTGGTCCCATCACATTCTTCCACAGTTGTACTTTCTAGCCACTTATTCTGTACAAGTCTTAGAAGGGCTTCTGCTTCCCCATTGTGTTCTGTCTTTGGCATCAGCTATAAGTCAAAAGCCCAATAAAATATTTTTTTATACATCAATTTTATCTGGGATGTTCTTCTGTGGGGAATCTAGATCTCTTACTCTTCAAGGGCACCCCAAAAGTGCCTTTTTAGATGCCTGTTGTTTCCTTCTACCTCTTTTGAGTGGTCGAATGGTGGAGTTTCCCCCCCCCCCCCCGCATCAGTAATTTCCATTATACTACTTTAACTATCATAGCAGGTATTGAAGAATCCTTTAATCTCTTGATAAAGCTTTGAATTCTTCCTTTGGTCCACCTAGTTGATGGGTTGATAAGAAGATATTGGATTTATACCCCACCCTTCATTCTGAAGTGGCCCCATGGTGCAGAGTGGTAAAGCAGCAGTACTGTGATTTGAACTTTCTGCTCACAACCTGAGTTCTATCCCAGCAAAAGCTGGTTCAGGTAGCCGGCCCAAGGTTGACTCAGCCTTCCATCCATCCGAGGTCGGTAAAATGAGTATCCAGCTTGCTGGGGGGCAAGTGTAAAAGATTGCGGAAGGCAATGGCAAACCATCCCGTAAAAAGTCTGCCGTGCAACATCCCCCGCCGCCATGGACGCCCATAGAGGAAGCTCACTTTACCCCACTGAAATACTACGAACTACTATGGCTCAAGAAAAATGAACGCCCACCGTGGCAATTCATAAACCCATTCCTCAGGGTGCTCTTGTCAGTATGGGATTCGGAGCGTCATTTTCTGGCTCCAGGACTCTCTACTATCTCATCTTTTATAGGACAAAAACATTTCCTCCCCGCCCAATTACCCTTTTCTTTCAAGGTCTGGAGAGACTCCTCAAAAGTTTTTTTCTTTAATCTTCTTTCATCCTCTAAACAACTTCTACCCAAAAATGACCTAGACCAAATTTTGACTAAGCCAGCACCTTGGTTTGAATACTTTCAAATCAGGCACTTTCTTCAGGACCCTAAAGTGATCTCTTCATTTTCTCGCCCTTCATCTGACTACGAACATCTGGTTCTCCATTTTCACGAAGAAAGAACACCTAAAAGTCTCATTTCACGGCTGTATCGAATCCTATTGTCTAAACTCGAAGCAACCTTACCCTCTTACACTACTCAATGGCATAAAGACTGTGGCATCATCCTTTCTCCCGACCAATGGGACTCTATATGGGCTAGTGATGCCCTACAATCTACTATTATAAATATATCTCAACAAAACTTTAAATTGATAGCACGTTGGTACCTCACTCCTAACCAGTTCTCCCATATGACCCAGTTAGGTTCTTCAGACTGCTGGAGAAACTGTGGGCTCAAAGCCTCTTACTTTCACTGCTGGTGGGACTGCCCCAAAATCAGACCATTCTGGACCTCAATTTGTGCCCATCTCTCCTCCCTAACTGGGGTCTTGATCCCTGATGACCCAACAAGGATACTTCTCAATCATTGGTCTGATACCCGTCTTTCATCTTCTAAAAAATCCTTGATAGTTAAACTCCTGACAGCTGCTAAAACCACGATTGCGCAGTCCTGGAAAAACTCATTGGATTTGACACTTGACAACTGGCTACTTAAAGTCTGGGAACACATTGTAATGGATAAAATTCAGGCAGCCATAGACCACAAAGACCCATACCAAGCCTACGCTAAATATCTGGCAACTTGGCTTCCCATTCTAGAAAAGCTCGACACCGACCCATTTTATGCTAACTCTTATTCTAAAAACAAAATGTATAAGGATTTCCTTTTGCTATAAAATTCTTTTAACAAGTTAATTTCAAGTTATTTAAAGTGTATTATATCCCCCCTTTTCCTTTCCCTGTTTTTATTTTATTTTTAAATACTGTATTATAATAATTATAATTACTAGTACTTTCAGTTTGTATTTTGTTTTTAATGTTGTTCTTGTTCTGTATTTTGTCTATTAAGCTTACGAGGTTATTTCTGTTAATCTTGACGGTAAACTCCTTGCGTTATGGATTGTAAGCTACTTTTATGCTTCAATAAAATGTTTAAATGGAAAAAAAAAAAAAGTCTGCCGTGAAAACGTTGTGAAAGCAACATCACCCCACAGTTGGAAACGACTGGTGCTTGCACAGGGGACCTTTCCTTTCTTCATTCTGAAACTTAGAATCTCAGAGCGGCTTACTATCTCCTTTACCTTCCTCCCCCACAACAAACACCTTATGAGGTAGTTGGGGCTGAGAGAGCTCTCACAAGAAGCCGACATTTCAAGGACAACTCCTACGAGAGCTATGGCTTGTGGTGGAATTTATTTTGGGTTGGCCCTCTTTATGATCCTAACCATACTCTTTATGATCTTAAACATACTCTTTACAAAACTGGCTACAAGAACTCTTTCTGAAAGTAGCCATGCTCTTATGAAATGAGCACCAAACACCTACAAACACCTTAAGTTCTGTATTTCTCTTTGAGTTGGCTTTCATAATTATTTTACATGCAGTTGTGGAATATGGCCACTAGAGGCCTCAGTCTTTCAGAACCATAGGGCATCTATCTAATTAGGTGAAAGGTAGATGTGAATTGGGGACAATCTGAGCTAATATTGTTTTGAGTTGTTTTGAGTGAACCAAGATTGTTTATTTGGCTGCAAAACTTTTGACATCAGAGACAAATTGCTGATCTGCACAAGAGGCTCTCTCTGTGTCCATCATGCCAAGCTAATAAACTTAGGGTGTTTTTACATTCAGTTTGATCCAGAGTTTTATTCTTCAAATCGCCTGCCGCTGTTCTGCTTTAATTATTTCCCTTTTACATTTAAGCATTTCAATTTGGGGGGGAGTTGTCTCTGATCAGAGGGCAGCTGGAATACCAGTGCTTAGTTAAATGTATACGATTGCTTGGAAATCGTGACAACACTGCAAAAAACAATACAAATCTAAATTACAAGATGAGGCAAGCAATGATATGTAAAAATTTCAAGTGCTGTCAGTTCTCATGCAGATTACTGCACCTTGTGGCTTTTGGAGGAGTCTTTTAAAATGCAAGAAAACCTCTACAATACAAGTTTGAAATGCCTGTAGAGAACAGACCAGATCAAAACTAGTGTCGAGAAAAACGTTGCAGCAGCAGCTCCGAAACTCATCTCACTGAAACAACTGTAGATGCTTCGGGCAGCAGCGATGCAAAACAGTTGTGAGAACATTAGGTAATGTAAAAGGTGAGTTTCCAATGTGGTGACAGAGAGTCGCAAACTGCCAGTGTAAAAACACCCTTAGACTCTGAGCTGACTTTATGGTTAAGCCATGAGTCTAACAACTCTTATATTGGAGATCTCTAAGATAGAATGGGATTCGGGACTTAGATTTTAAGTGGGGAAATGTAGCCCAATAGGTCTTACTCTTCCCTGTTGCTTTTGGGACTTATAATTCATGTTCTCTGTTTATTGTATGTTATGCCTTATGCTTGACTGAATTCTAACTGTGTAGCTGTTTTCTGTTTTACTTTCTATCCAAATATTTTAAGCCTTCTAAAGGAGTCTTCTTAAGTCTAAAGGAACTGTAAGAGGAACTGTACTAATGTAACCTCTTGTTTTGCCTTTCTAACTATATTTGAAGCCTTCTGTTTAAAGAGAAACTTGGAGTCTAATAAACTGTTTTAAGAATATAAGAGAAGCCATGTTGGATCAGGCCAATGGCCCATCCAGTCCAACACTCTGTGTCACACAGTGGCCAAATATATACCATATTTTTCGGTCCATAAGGTGCTCCGGACCATAAGACACACCTTCCTCCTGGGGGGCAATCCGCTGCCTCCGATCCCGGTGCTTCCCCTGCGCCTGCCTGGCTCCAGCTTCTTCCAGCAAGCGCTGGGATCGCTCCACGCTGCCCCCACTGCAAACCCAGCACTTCGCAAGCGCCGGCTGCGGAGGGGGCAGCGGGCTTCCTTCTTGCCTGTCTGCCTGGCTCCAGCTCTGACGCTTACAGCAAGCACCAGGATCGCTCCCTCCGCCCTCCGATACCAGTGCTTGCTTTAAGCATCAGAGCTGGAGCCAGGCAGACAGGCACGGAGGAAGCACGCTGCCCCCTCCGCGCTCGCGAAGAGCCCCCTCCGACGCTCGCGAAGAGCTGGGTTTGCGGAGGGGGCGGGTTAAGAATGAGTACCATAGAATTAATATAAATACAATGAGAAGAATGGCGAATTATTTAAAGATGAAGAAGGAGAAACAAAAAATTGGATGTATTAAGGGAAATGGGGATAAACAATTTTTTAAAAATGCTCGGATAAGAGAGGAATTTGCTACATTTTATCAACAACTATTCAATTCGGGAGAAAACCAAAGATTCGAGGAACAACTAGATAATAAATTAACGATAGAACAGAGAGAGAGCCTGAATAAAGAAATTACCCGGCAGGAAATAATAGAGGTATTAAAAAGGTTAAAAAATAGGAAATCCCCTGGTTTGGATGGTTTTACGGCAGAATATTATAAAGAAATGGCAGAGTTAATAATACCAGAAATGCAGTTTATTTAATTATATTTTAAAAGGGGGGAAAATACCAGATTCATGGAAAAAAGCTGAAATTTTACCAATTTTGAAGCCTCAGAAGGATCCCCTAGAAATAAATTCATATAGGCCAATTAGCCTGATGAATCAAGACTATAAAATATTTACAAAAATTCTAGCTAATAGACTAGAAAAATATTTACCAAACTTGATTAAGGAAGATCAATATGGTTTTGTTAGAGGTAGATTTATTGCAGATCCATTGAGAAATATATTGAATGTTTTGTTCTGTAAGGATAAGAAAACTTTGGCCTTGTTAAAATTAGATGTGTATAAGGCGTTTGATACGGTAAATCACAATTATTTAATGCAGGTATTGGAAAACTTTGGTTTTGATGGGCCCTTTTTAAATGTTGTAAGGGAAATCTATAGGGGGGGCAAAGCAGTAATTAGAATAAATGATGGGCACTCTAGAGAAATTTCGATACAGAGAGGAGTAAAGCAAGGTTGCCCATTATCTCCTCTGTTATTTGCATTAGCAATTGAACCCCTAGCAGATAGGATACGAAATAGTGGTAGAATTCAGGGATTTCAAATAGGTAAGGAAGAATTGAAATTAAACCTTTTTGCGGATGATATTTTGTTGACAATAAGTAATCCACTGCAGGCAATACGAGAATTGTTAGTTATTTTAGAAGATTTTAAGTTATGTTCGGGACTTGGAATAAACATTAAGAAATCAGAAATAATGTTTATTAATGTAGGTGGGGAAACCAAGAAGGCAATATTAGCCTTAACGGGGATGAAATCAGGAGTTAGCAAAATTAAATATTTAGGAGTTTATCTTAATAAAAATATAGAGAGGCTACAAAAAATGAATTATAATAAGGTGTGGTTAAAGATTTTAAAGAAATTGAAGGAATGGAAGAACAAAAATCTGAGTATCTTAGGGAAAATTAGAGCAATAAAAATGTTTATACTCCCAAAGCTGCTATATTTATTTCAAGTACTTCCTATAAGATTAGATCAGGAAACGATAAGGAAATGGGATGAACATATTAAAAATTGGGTCTTTGGTCGGAAAAAAGCAAGAATACAAAAAAAGTTGATATATATGCTCCAAGATGAATTAGGATGGGGAGTTCCATATTTACAAGCTTATTATGATGCAGTTCAGTTGAAAGCATTGATGGAGTTAGAATGGAGGAAAGGGGATAAATGGGTAAGACTTGAATCTGCAGTCAATAAGGGAGCAGGTAGTAGTGGAATTTATACGAGAGAGATAAAAAAGGTAATGATACAAACCGAAGGTCCAAGAAAAATAGCTTTAATTGTGTGGAAGAGGTGGAAAAAGATCTTAATGCCTTTAACCTCGAAATGGACCCCACTTAAGGATATCTGGGAAAAAGAGATGAACCCAAAATTCTATGAAGAGCTGCAAAGGGAAGACATAATAAGAGTCAAGGATTTGTACAATAGCCAAGGGGCCTTATTACCACTTCAGGAGTTGAACTGTAAGATAGGGAAACAATATTGGTTAAATCTAATGGGATTATATCAAACAATCCGACAAGAAAAGTATAAAGATGCTATTAAAAGAGATGACAATTTTATAGAAAAGGCACTATATGTGGATGAAAGGAAGAAAGGACTGTCAGGGATTATTTACCTTGAATTGGTAAAAGATAAGGAGTTCATGTATAGAACCTTAAAGAACAAATGGAATAAAGAAAAACAAATAACTGATGAGGAGGTGAATAAGTTAATGATGAATTTGAAGAAAATTAAGATAGAGAAATATAGAGAACTTGAAAGGAAGATAATCTTGAAATGGTATAGGACGCCGGCTCAATTGGCATATATGATTAAAGGGATGAAACCAAATTGTTGGCACTGTAATGCAAAAGAAGGGTGGTACTCCCACTTATGGTGGGAGTGCCCCAAGGTTATAGAGTTTTGGGGGAAAATTCGGGGAAAAATAGTGGAGGCATGTAAGTTTAATATTGATATAGATGGGGAGTTGTTATTTATGGGGGTACTGGAAAACAATAACATTGAGAAACAAAACCAGAGCATTTTCAAAGCAATGATATTAGCAGCACATGCAGTGATAGCATATGGTTGGAAGGAGAGCTTAAAATGGACCCTGGAAAGATGGAACAATTATTTGTATGAATATATACAATCAGACATATTAGAATGTTTAAAACAAGATAAGATATGGGATAGAAAAATTGAAGAGATAAAAGAGAAATGGGATATATACTTCTCATGGGTATTTAAGGGGGAAGCCAACAAAGCTATATTTGAAAAATTGGGAAAAGTGTGCTCATGGTTAAAAATTTAATTGTAACTTTAGTATGGTCACTTGGTGGGGGGGAGGGATATAAATAGGGGTAAAAATGGTGTCATAAGAGAATTGGAAATGTATTCTATGTAATGTAATATTTGAGACACAATAAAAAAAAAAAAAAAAAAAAAGAGTACTTGCATAATGTTATTCACCACCATGCTGAGGAAGGGAATCTGGCCCTGACTCCCTTCCAGGAGTGACTGGATAACTTTACCAGTTCTTCCAAGCTCTGAGATCAACCAAAGGATCTCCACTGACTGCAGCAACCAGCCTTACATTTTAGTTTTAATGGACTGGAATGGAAGAAGGTTATGCTTTGCAATAACAATAGATTTGGCAGCTGGGAAACACTGTTGTAATAAGGTTTGGGGTCTGTTGGGCGATAGGGAGAACTATTCACAAGTGAAAGAACTATGGCTGGGATGGAGAGGTTTTGGCTGAAGCACATAGAATGTATAGGATCTCTCTCTTTCTATCTTGGGCTCTCTGTTGTGGGGTAGAGGATCTATTGTGCTGTAGTGACGCTTCCATATATGTAACTAAAGTCAAATACCGTGGAGACACCCATAGGTTCCTAGTAGCCACTTCTTCCAATGGAAGCAGCCTGGGAAAGCATTGGGCCTTAGATCTTCTGCCAGCTTGTAGAACTGGGGTAGGAAGATTCAAGTTTGCGTTGGTCCTAGTTCATGTAAGGTCAATGAAAGCAAAAATCCCTTACTTGAATGGTGGCTCAAAAAAGACAGATATACTTACTCTTGACATATCTATTGCACATAACTTTGTTGCAGCACTGGAGTGCTATTTCGGCGTATTGGCCATTTGATAAAGTGGCAGTTTCATTGAATGGGCGACAATCCTCACTCTTCATGCATCCGTAGATGTTATATATTATGTCCTTTTGACTCCCTGGAAAACCACAGTTGGAAAGACAGTTGGAAAGACAGGCCTAGATTTGCACTTGTTGTTGTTCAGTCGCTCAGTCGAGTCCGACTCTTTGTGACCCCACGGACAAAGTCACGCCAGATTTGCACTCCCACACACAAAATTCCCTTCTTGCTCCTCTTGTAATGGAGATTCTTTTCCTATGCTTTTCGTCATTTGTATTAGCCAAATGGAGGTGTGGTTTAAAGAAAAATGTATATGTCGCTTAATTTGGCAAGTTATTCTTAAACAACTATTTTTTAAAAAAATAACCTGCACTTCAAATGCAGTTTCGTTGGGGTTTCTTTTGAAATTTAAACTCATTGCAATTTGATGTGTAGAAATTTCTGTTCACTATTAGGGGTCACAGTGCATGCAGGATGTGAAGGGACTATTCTCTGAAAGCTAATCAGGAGGCCCCCCAAATACCATTGCAGAAGATGCTGGTGGAAAGCAGCCTGTCAGTCATCTGTGTTCTTCTGGCATGTGCAGCTGGAAGAACACGCGGTATCCAGGGGGTGTGTTCTGGGGCACACACTCAATTCACGCAGGAACTGTGTGAACCAAGCATTTATCCTAGCTTGTGGCCCAACATCCATCCCTGTTGCACCTAGTGGTATGGTAAAGCCCCTTGGATTAGGGTCTCATGACTGGGAAAGGGCAGTCTCCCCCACAACAGTGTCATTTCGAGTTTGCATAAGCAATGAAGATGTAAAGAGACAATTCTCCCTTTAATCTCTGTCCTCTTCCAGGTGAGGGAGGACAGAGGGGTGCCATAGCTTTGGACTCAAAAGCCATTTTTTTTTATTTGGGAGATATTTCATCTCTCTTCAGCACTCCATTGCTTTTCTTTTAAAATCTGCAAATAGCACCTTTCCCTTCAAAGGACAAAGGTCTCCCAGGGGCTGTTGAAAACTTTTCCCCATCCCATTGTGCCCTTTCTGTGAAGTTTCCATCCCTGCATGCACTGTTACTCCTAATAGTGAACAGAAATTTCTACACATGTGGTTGGGCAAGTACAGACCTCTGATCTCGGGCTATCCTGGCTGGGATAGATGTAATGGCTGGGAGACCTGTGAATGGCAGCACACTTATAAGGGCCAAAGAATGTGTTTAGTTCCCTTTGGGGAGTAGAGTTGCCAGGTTCGAGGTCCAGACAGGAGTTCCCCTGCTTTTGCAGGCCCCTTTCTGCCATTGGCCAGCAGTGGGAAACCCCACCCCCAAATGCAACATAATGACATCACCCAGAGATGATGTCATCATGTTTCCAACATTGGGGGGTTGGGGGTTGGACAAACCTCTATGGTAAAATTGGATTCAAACCATAAAGTTTTGTCCAAAAATGAGAGTGTTACCCTCAACATTGGTGATACGATGATGCCACTTTAAAGAGGCGTAATTGTGGTATGTACACTTTGCGTGCACGCCAGAACATTCTGCAAGTGCCCCTGGAACCATCACCCCACCACCAGCAGCCAGGTAGAAGCTGGCAACCCTATTGGAGAGCGGCAGCCATACTTGCAGCTGTGCATCCCTGGTAGCAACTCTGTGTAGAAGTGCTGCAAGGGCTTGATTGGGATCAGGAGCACGTCATGGGGAGAGGAGGTGGGGCTCCTGCTGTCCAGCTGCACCGCTTCCTGGAATTAAACTGCTCCTTAAAGGATGCTAAATAACAGTCATAAGGACATCAGAGGTGCCTTGCTGGATTAGAACGGTAGACCATGTAGTCCAGTGTTCTGTTTTACAAAGCAGGCACCCTGTGCCCTGGAGGGCCAACAGACAGGACACAAAAACCCAGTCCTCTCCTTGATGTTGCCTTGTAGGATAAGCTGTGGGGGAATCCCATGAACCAGTGTGCCTGGTACCTGTTTTGTACCCACCCTGATCTTGCCACCCTCCTGTCACTGGAGAACTCTGTACCAGGCTTTGAGTTAAATTGGTGTGATGCTGCTGGGGCGTAGTGCTGTTTTATCTCCAGATATGGCGGTATGTCTCCCACTTAGGACACTGTTGCTTCAAGAAATGCCAACGTACAGCTTAGCCAATAGCCTGAGACCTTCAGAAATGACGCTAGTAGTCTTTCCTCCTGTAATGTACTGAGTTCCGAGACGTTTAGAAGACAACATGCTTTATTGGCGAGTACATCACAAGGATGTAATGGCGGGGCTGGGTCCCCGATTATATACATCTCCCGGAACAACCCCCTTACTTAGCCAGGTCCAATCCTGGCCAGTTAAACTGCCCGCCACAGATCTTCATAGGCAGAGTGCATTTCTGTCCTGACATCCGGCAACCTGCAGTTTCCCGCTGGTCACCTTTGTGCGCACGTACTTGCGCTGTGTTGTAAATTCAGGGACCGAATTGCAAGATTCAGCACCTCCCTTAGTTCTTCAGGATTTGGTGACTGTTGAATTTTTGAAAGGTCTTTAAGGACTGTGTTCTTAAGGACTGTGTTCATTACCCTATGTGACATCTATATTTTGGTGCCCGTTTACATATGTGACTCCTCCGATGAGGTAAAACTGCCCAAAGGACTGTGTTCATTACCCTATGTGACATCTATATTTTGATGCCCGTTTACATATGTGAATCCTCCAGTAAGGTAAAACTGCCCAAATTACGAGTGCTTATCCAAAGTGTTTAAAGGAGGGGAAGTTCTTACTTACCCAATGGGAATTGTAGGGTCTTGCCATAACAACTTTTTTTTATACTGTTGGAAGATATACACTCAGCCATATGAAGCAGAGTACCTCTGCACTCCGTATTATTACATGTAATACACATGGAAGGTTGCTGTTCATTTTGCGATGAGACTAAGAGCATAAGATGACAGAAAGAGGAAAACAAACATGAGTGTCAAAGTACTTGGCAAATAGCATCAGCATTTCCAGTTAGCCTTCAATGTTTTATCCCCAATCAGAGTATTCTGGTGCAGACAGTGGATCTGAAGGACCATATAGGTTGCAGAGGGGACAGTTATTCTACATAAAATACTAAAACCCTACTAGGGACGAGGTTCTTTTAAAAATACTAAGTAATTTTGAAGAGAGAATATTTACTGTGAACAAAATTCATGGTGCGAGTTAGGGAATATTCAATCCCATTGCTGTTTCTACAAATCACACAGCAGCTGAGGGATCCATTAGGCGATCTGCCAGCCTTTCATGGAGTTTGGACCCAGGTTACAGCACAGGAAAGATGGGAGAATGCAGTTCAGAACTCTCTGGTCCCTAAACGTTGGCAAGCCATGCTCTCTCCCCAGGATAGGCTTCCATTTGCAATATTGACCTCCCTACCAATAGCATACAATACACAATTGCAGCAAAAGAGCATGGGAGAAATGTTCTGAAGAGTTGGTCTTGTAACAGTCCCCACATTTAGAGAGATGGGAGGTTCCAGGGGTTGGTCTTCTACCTGGGCTGGTCCTTTTAGGAAGCAGCACTGGAGGGTTACAAAAATCTGTTTTCATTCTTCCCAGAAGCAGAAGCAAAGGGGAAGAGGCACTTCTACATGGTGGGAGAACTCCCCCAAAGCAGGTCCCCAGAGCGGTTGAATGCCTGGCAGGTGCTTCATCCAACCCAAAGTACTCTACCTATTTATTTGTGGCACGTTTCTCCTGCCTTTCCTTGAAGATGCTCCAGGCAACATACATGGTGTATTGACTATAGGGTGAGAGAGAAGAGGGAGAAGGCAGGCTCTAAGGCAGACGCCATCTTGACTGAAGACTATGCAGGTAAGGTAAATAGAAATGATTTTTCCTTTGACTTGATTTGACTAGAGCAGGGGTGTCAAACTCATTTGTTAGGAGAGCTTGAGCTGACATAAATGGGAGTTTGTGGGGGCAAACCATGTGTGTCCTAAAATGTAATGCTAGATAGTTAGGGTTGCCAATCCCCAGGTGGGGGCAGGGGCTCCCCCGGTTTGGAGGCCCTCCCCCCGCTTCAGGGTCGTCAGAAAGCGGGGGGAGGGGAGGAAAATGTCTGCTGGGAACTCTGTTATTCCCTATGGAGATTTATTCCCATAGAAAATCATGGAGAATTGATCTGCGGGTATCTGGGGCTCTGGGGGGGGGCTGTTTTTTGGGGTAGAGGCTCCAAATTTTCAGCATTGCATCTAGTGCCTCTCCCCAAAATACCCCCCAAGGGGTCCAATTCTAGTGCCTCTCCCCAAAATACCCCCAAGGGGTCCAATTCTATGAGCCCCAAAAGAAGGTGCCCCTATCCTTCATTATTTCCTATGGAAAGAAGGAATTGAAAAGGTGTGCCGTCCCTTTAAATGTGATGGCCAGAACTACCTTTGGAGTTCAATTATGCTTGTCACAGCCTTGATCTTGGTTCCACCCCAAAGTCTCCTGGCTCCATCCCCAAAGTCCCCAGATATTTCTTAAATTGGACTTGGCAACCCTATAGATATCAGAGATTTATACTTTATAGGGGACACGGGCCAGCACAATTAAAGAAATCATTTTTTAACTTAAAATAGAAACATGCTTAAAACTCTTGCAATATTTTGTTTAAAACAGAAAGGGGAGAGTAGTGGGATTTGGAAATGCAATTTAAAAATAAAACATCAAGAAAAAACAAAAGGATCGCAGCCGAAACGGAAACAAATTAAAATGCTCTCAGCCTGAGAAAACATGAAATGACAAGGCATTGCAAGCTTCTCCCCTTCCCCTCCCGGGTCTACTCAGATTAGCCATGGCTCTCCAGTGTAATATCCCCCTTTGGCAGTGGGTTCCCAAGTAAGAGTACTCACTAGGCTCTAGTTCTCCTCCATTGAGCAGAGACAAAGCTGGCTCAAAGCATAAACACTTGATTTGCAAGGACACAACTCTGGGAAGCTTCAGCTGGGCATAGGAATGCTGGGAAGTTAAACTGAATTCCTCTCCATTGAAACACATAGAAAAAGTTGCAAGGAAAATGTGGAGTGTATTTTCCATTAACATCTGCTCTGCCCAGGGGCTTCCGTCTACGTAGGGTTGCCAAGTCCAATTGAAGAAATATCTGGGGACTTTGGGGGTGGAGCCAGGGGACTTTGTGGGTGGAGCCAGGAGACATTAGGGGTGGAGCCAAGATGAAGGCTGTGACAAGCATAATTGAACTCCAAAGGTCAAATGCTGCGTAACCCTGCACTCGTGACGGGAGTGGGGGGTCGGATGCGGCTTGGCCTCAACCGGCGCCTTCCTGCGAACGGGGCAGGGGCCTCCACTTGCCTCTCTGAGACGGCTCTGCTGGATGTGAATGACGGCCACGGCAGCGACCGACAGCAGCACCGTCACCCCTAGCACCACCTTGGATACCACCGACATGTCCCAGGACGCGACGTGCCACATGGGGCATGCGCCCGCCTCCCCGCGCACAGCCCTCCTGCGCATGCCTATAGGCTTAGTGCGCTGAGCGCATCGTTCCCATCCGGCCAACGACCCCCAGCCCAGGTAATTGGACGCCGAGAGCGACCGCCTGTTCCTGGAGCAGCCGTCTGTTCCTGGAGCGACCGCCTGTTCCTGGAGCAGTTCCAGGGGCGACCCCCAGCCCCAGAGAGCAGGGAGCGGCCTGAAACCCAGTCAGCTGTGTGTGGTTCCGCTCGGGAGCCTCGCGGTGCAGCTGACCGTCTGCCCGGCTGGCTTGTGTTCAAACGTCGCCTGCCAGAGGAGCAGCTACGGAGAAGAGGCGGCATCTTTGTAAACGCTCCTTGGTGCCATTTCCCCCCTCCCCCCGCTTCCGTTTTTTTGGGGAGCGGGGGAAGAGGCTGGAATTTCTGGGGTCCCCCGCCAGGGCGGGAGGGTTGGGAAGCCTATGTCTACTGCCTATTTTAATGAAATGAATAAAAATTTATTGCACATTTTCTTTGCAGCTTTGCTTTCTGCTTTAGCCTCTGCAAAAAGAAGGCAGCTGGGAATGTTGGCAGCCTCAGAGCTTCACAGGGTGGAGATAGGATTGGGGAGGGGGGAGAAGAAAGCCCCGCAGGCCTGATTGAAACCCTTGGTTGGACTCTGACTCTTCTGCTTCCCAGACCTGTCTCTGTGTCTCCTTCCCCCTCCTGGTCATTTCATCCCCTGATCCTGGTTCAGTTTCTTGGCTGTGGGGAATAGAACCCCTGCATTTTGCCTCTGGCCCTTCACATTTTTATTTCTACACACCTAGGAAGTAACTCAACAGGAGAGTGGTCTCCAATGACTCACCAGAGTGTTATCCTAGGGATCGGGGTGGAATTCCAGCTGGAGCTCCTTTGCATATTAGGCCACACACCCCTGATGTAGCCAATCCTTCAAGAACTTAAAAGGCTGTTTTTTGGAAGCTCTTGGAGGATTGGCTACATCAGGGGGTGTGGCCTAATATACAAAGGAACTCCTGCTAGAATTCCACCCCTGCTAGGACATCTGAAAGTGGGGGGGGGGGGAGGGGACGGAAATGCCTGCTGGGGACCCCATTATTCCCTATGGAAGCTGATTCTCCTAGGGTATAATGGAGAATCGATCTGTGTGTAACCATCCCTAGCAGGAGTGGAATTGTAGCAGGAGCTCCTTTGCATATTAGGCCACACACCCCTAATGTAGCCAAATTGGGGTTGCCAAGTCCAATTCCAGAAATATCTGGGGACTTTGGGGGTTGAGCCAGGAGACACTGGGGTGGAGCTAGGAGCAAGGGTGTGACAAGCACAATTGAACTCCAAAGGGAGTTCTGTCCATCACAATTGAAAGGATGGCACACCTTTCAATGCCTTCCTTCCCTCCACCCTCCCCTTCTCTGATTTCACCTCAGAGGCGGAGCCGGCGACACTGCTGCGCTGCTGCCTCCTCTTCTCCGTATCTGCTCCTCCGAGATGGGCTCAGGCTGAGCCCATCTCGGAGGAGCAGCTACAGAGAAGAGGCGGCAGCGCAGCGGCATCGCCCGCTCTGCCCCACCTCTGAGGTAAAATCAGAGAAGGGGAGGGTGGAGGCAGGCCAGGATCGTGGCAAGCCACGAGTCCGGGTCCTAGAAGGAGGAGCAGCTACAGAGAAGAGGCGGCAGCTGCGCAGTGGCGTTGCCCGCTCTGAGATGGGGCGGCTCGCCACGCTCCTTGGTGCCGTTTCCCCCCATCCCCCCGCTTCCGTTTTTTGGGGGGGGGGCGGGGGAAGAGGCTGGAAATCCTGTGGTCCCCCGCCAGGGCGGGAGGGTTGGGAAGCCTAAGCCAAATCTCCAAGAGCTTACAAGGCTCTTTTTTGTAAGCTCTTAGAGGATTGGCTACATCAGGGGTGTGTGGCCTAATAAGCAAAGGAGCCCCTGTTAGAACTCCACCCCTGCTAGGGACAGTTCCACCCTTCAGTCCACTGAAGTCCCTGAGCTTAGAATAGTGTACGTCTGTTTAGGATGGCAGTGTCAATAGCCTGTTATGCATGCGGTGTAATGAAGAATAGTTTGCTTCATCAGCTGCATGGTGCATACAAACAGAAATGATCTGTCTGGTATCCTACTATGGTCTATTGCTGAAGCAAAGTTAAAAAGAAATAAACAAGCATTTCACTTAACTTCTGCCTTAGCTCTTAGGTTCCCTTTTATTTCTCTTCAGAGAACCCAGAAGCTTCTCAGCATCCTTGCTCTTGCCCAATGGCATATTCCCTTCCCAAGGATGAGAAGAAGAATGGGGATTTGGGGTTCCTACTCACCTGGAAAAAGCAGGGCCAGAAAGAGACATGCGCTCAGCAGGGCCTTCATGGTGCTGCAAAGATGAACCAGAGGGAATTCAGATCAGAAGTGGACCTAGAAAGAAGTCCGATGCTGAGTCCAGGGGTTCACCTCCAGGAATTTATAGGGCACAGACAGGAGCCCCATGGCAAAAACTGGGAAGATCAACTGGCTTGGTGAGATGTTGAAAGTGATGGGAATTGGGATGGCATTTTTTTCTCAGAAGTCCCTTAATATTTTCCTGGAAACTAGAGCTCAGGATTGGAGTCTGATGAAATATATGTCTGGAACTCCATGTGATTTTGCCAGTAGTGTCTGCCAGTCCACTCTGGCCATAGTCTTGCCCCACTGGATTTGGGAAAATATCTCCCCAGGCAGCCTGAGAGAGCCATTTGTACCATATGCAGTCTTATCTTCCCAGCATTTTGGAGATGTGGACATGTAATATTGTCAATTTTGAATTCTGAGCAACAGAAGAATATGAGGCAAGGCTCCTCCTCAGAGGGTGTATGGGTAACATGAACGGGGAAAATATATCTTCCAAGTTCTTTTTTTAATTTAATTTTTAATTAATTCTTCATACTGATAATACAATGCAAAATAAAAACATAATTTGAAGAAATACATCCCCCCCCCCCCCAAATATAATCAGCTATTTGGATTATAGTTAATAAAAGAAGATCTGTATACTTTTTTGGTAATGAACATACATCTGAAGAGTGTTCATTTATGTATTCAAAACCCCAGAAAATTATTAGTTAACCCAATGAATATCAATTAAGTAGCTATTTTATCCATAACCACAATGCCCCATATTTTCATAAAGGTTTGCCTCAATGTAGGGATTTTCTAAGTTTTCCACTTTTGTGCCAAAATAGTTTTCCCAGGTGCCTTCCAAATTCTTCATGATGAAGGCTCTTGAAGGGAACCAAGTCTGTTGTGGCAGAATTCCTTAAGTTTCCTAAAGACTAACAACATGTATTCTGGACTTTTGCTTTCTTTTGCAACAACAGAATAGCATGGCAACCTCCCTGGAATAATCATAGCAGAGTAAATGGAGCCCAGTAACTGCATGAGGAGAATTTATTCCATTATGAGGAGCCATGAATCAGAGCTCATATATATTTATTCTTCAGATTAGTAGCAAGAGAAAGGCAGGAGTGAGATTTTGTCCTCTTTCAAAAGAGATTTTGTCCCTTTTTAACATTTCCCCATGTATCCCTTTCCAATGCTGAGTTCTGTCTACTACTACGAATGTACACTGCATACATCTGAGGAAGTGAGCTCTGACTCACACAAGTGTATGCTGGAATAAATGTTGCTAATTCTTAAACTATAATAACTGGGTGGGACTTTATAAAGTATAAGAAACGTGTTTGTTTATTTCTCTGCAAAATGATATATATATTTCCTTTTTTTAAATTAAGATTCTTTTAAAGTTAAAGATACCTTTGGATATCAGAATTTTAGGTAATTGGCACCGGTGGAAGTCAAGATTTGGGGGGAGGGGAGGAGGGGAAAGTGTAATGTATGGGGAAGGTAGTAAGTGTTTATTAATATTTTATTAGTATTGGTTATAATTACCATATATTACCAAATAAAATTGTTTAACTATGAATTTCCCAAATGGGTTGTTCTATAGTTTTGGTGCTTTGACCATTGTCTTTCCATCAGGGCCGGATCTACATATTTTTGAGGGGGGGGGGGAGTAAAAAATGCCGCCCCCTAATATTTTTCTTTTATATATATACATATGCAGGGATTTTTTGCATATTAGGCCACACCCTCCTGATGTAGCCAATCATCCAATAGCTTATAGAGCTCTTCTTACAGTTCAGGTCAGGTTAGGGTATTCCAAGGTAGGCAGAGCCTCCTAGTTACAGCTTAACATGCCTAACTTTCTGGAAGTTAGACAATAGAAGCTACTTCTTCACCAGACAGGGGAGTTTGTCAGAAGCCAAACTAGCTTCTCCATCCAATACGCAGCAATGGAGGAAGAAGACCTGATCTCGGCAGTTCTCCAACTTGATTAAACCAAAAATTCACACCGCTCTTGTCCATTTTAGCCGGTCAGTTTATGGACACTGGGGAAACATAGATCAGGCCACCCAAAGCACTCTTAACACACACTTATTTTCCACCACACTTCTAGAAGCATACATGATGAGAAATGCATTCAAATAAATCAAAATAGCAACTTTCGGCAAAATGCCAAGGTAAACATGTAGAGCAAAAAGATGTTGGATTGAGAAAGGAAAGCAACAGCCCACTGACACATCTAAAATGACCAAAAGCAACTGTTCTAGACCTCACCATTTCATTAAAAAGTTGCTAAACAACTGGAGAGTGGGGAGCTAGGTGTGCCAGCCTCCAGGTGGGACCTGAGGTTCCTCCAAAACGAACAGCTTATTTCCACAATCCCAACTTGATTCTGGCAATCCTACACCCTCATTCCATGCCAGTGGCTGGGGCGGGGGAATGGCAACCACAATTCCCAAATCTCCAGGACTTTCCCAACCTGGGTATTTTCTGTGGCCCCAGACGGTAGGGCCAGAACTAGCATTAGGAAGAACTTCCTGGCCGTTAGAGCAGTTCCTCAGTGGAACAGGCTTCCTCGGGAGGTGGTGGGCTCTCCTTCCTTGGAGTTTTTTAAACAGGCTCGATGGCCACCTGACAGCAATGAGGATCCTGTGAGTTTAGGGGGAGGTGTCTGTGAACGTCCTGCATTGTGCAGAGGGTTGGACTAGATGACCCGGGAGGTCCCTTTCAACTCTTATGATTCTATGATCTGGCAACCCCTCCACCCCATTCTGTTCTGGTGGCCAAGGAGGACTTCACTAGGAAACTCTAGCAACTCGGAGGTGAGCAAAGTATCGAACGCAGCAACTAGCCAGCCAACTTTTTAAAGAAGAAGAGATTGGATTTATGCTGCAACCTTCATTTGAAGTCTTAGAGCTGCTTACAAATCTCCTTTCCCTTCCCCTCTCCACAACAGACACCACGTGGGGCTGAGAGCCCTCCCAGAACTGCTCTCTTGAGCAGAACAGCTTTGAGAGAATTTGTGGCTGACTGAACCAAGGTCACATCAGCAGGTGTATGTGGAGGAGGAGGGAGCCAAACTGGGTTCTCCCAGATAAGAGAGCAGGCTCTTAACCAAGTCCACTACACCAAAGCTGGCAGACTTGCTCAAGGATCCAGGGTTTGAGGGAGGATGACGAGGGTGAGGGAAGAACCTAAAAACCCACATTTGATGAGTGACAGTGAGATATAATATAATATATCCCCCCCTACCAAGTTCTGAACAATTTTTGCCCCGGGGAAATGCCGCCTGCTCTTTGTCCCCCCACCTGCAATTGTCTCCCGCATTCCCACCCATTCAGATGATGTAAGAAGTGCTCACCCGAGGGACCGGGGAGAAGTTTTGCGACTCCAAGCAATGCCTTAACTTCTTCTCGGGGTGGTGGTAGTGGGGAGTTTTGCATGGTCAGCCTGAACAGACGACCTCACCCCTGCTGCTCATCCTGCGAGGAGACCCCCAGCTAAAGGAGGCGCCCTGCCGGCCTGTGCATCCCCCCCCCTTGCATCCGGTCACCACTAGGGTTGGCCATGCGTGCTGGGGAAAAGGAGGCAGCTCTTTCGCAGCTGCCTGGTCAATTTCACAACTCCCCCCCACCTCCTCCTCCTCCTGCTGGTCAATTTCACACTTGCCATCCAGCCCCTCCTCCCCCCCCCCGCCTCAGTGCAGAGCCAGAGGCAGAGCCAGCTGGTCTCTCTGGATCACAGAAGTAGGGGAGGGGGGACAGGGTGGTTGGTCCAGGTGGGTGGGGCTAGTCTGTGCTATGCAGCACCAACGGTGGGGGCGGCAGGAAGGGTGGAGGCACAGCGAATGTTCCCCTTCACCCATCAAGTGCCTTGCCACTCTGATGCTGCCCCCCTTTCCTAGCGCCCCGGGCAAGCTACCCTATCTGCCCACCCCTAGATCCGGCCCTGCTTTCTATAGGGAATCCTGGGAAGCTCTGTTGTTGACTTCAACTTGTACTTAGAGGTTCTTGTAAAGAAAGCGTGTACAATATTAGAAAGATACGGAACTAAAGAAAACTGGATAATACAGGTAGTAAACTCTTGAATTTGCCCTTGGTTCCTATACCTGGGTCACAGATGTGTCTGTAGGGGTAGTCTAGGACCCACTCTCTGTATGCCACAACCCCGGCCTAAATGAAATCTGCATGTGCCTGGGGAGAATTGAATTTCAAAATGTGCCTCTCCAGCAGACCCATCAAGAAAACCTAAATGTAGATTGGCTCTTCGGCTCAAATGCCCATAGGTTTAAGAGACTAATTTTCCAGGGCTGGATTAATAATTAGGCCAAGTAGGCACTGGCCTATGAGCCCCCAAGCCTTTAGGGGCCCCGGGCCAGCTTTCCCCCCTTGTTTCCCCTCCGCTTCCAGCCCTCCCAGTCTGCACGTGCAGCCAGCAACTGAACCAGTTTTTCCCTTTCTCTGCTTCTCCCTTCCAGAGAGCCAGTTTGGTGTAGCGGTTAAGTGCGCGGACTCTTATCTGGGAGAACCGGGTTTGATTCCCCACTTCTCCACTTGCACCTGCTGGAATGGCCTTGGGTCAGCCATAGCTCTGGCAGAGGTTGGCCTTGAAAGGGCAGACTCTTATCTGGGAGAACCGGGTTTGATTCCCCACTCCTCCACTTGCACCTGCTGGAATGGCCTCAGGTCAGCCATAGCTCTGGCAGAAGTTGTCCTTGAAAGGGCAGACTCTTATCTGGGAGAACCGGGTTTGATTTCCCACTTCTCCACTTGCACCTGCTGGAATGGCCTCGGGTCAGCCATAGCTCTGGCAGAAGTTGTCCACAGGGTTTAATCCGGCACTGTCATTTTCTTATGTGGTTTTTTTTTTTTAAAAAAAAAAAGATTGTCCAGCAGATGGTGCCAGAGGCTATCTCATCTGCCTGTGAAATTCATGCTGTTTCGAAAGTATCCTATTTGCTGGGAAGGAGGGTTGCCAACTTTGGATGGGGGAAATTCCTGGAGACTTAGGCTTTACACCTGTTTCCCTTCATGCTCTGTGGGACATCCACAGTTCCTTGGAGAATGGTCGGCAAGGTGGGATATGAAAGCTGAGCGACATCTGAAAAACTCATCGCAAAGAATTCTGCTGGCAAGTTTCTGAATGTTCTATTATAAGAGGCCAAGGGACCAGATGCATTCTGTTATCCTTTGAGATGTGGGGCAGGTGGGGCTGCTTTAGGGGGAGGGAGGTAGATCCCAGCTGCAGACAGAGTGAAATGTTAAAAAGCAAAAAAGCCAGTTGAGGTGTCAAGACAGACCCTTGGAAAATAAAGAAGAAGAAGAAGAAGATATCGGATTTATATCCCGCCCTATACTCTGAATCTCAGAGTGGTCACAATCTCCTTTATCTTTTTCTCCCGGAACAAACACTCTATGAGGTAGGTGGGGCTGAGAGAGCTCTCACAGAAGCTACCCTTTCAAGGACAACTCTGAGGTAGTTATGGCTGACCCAAGGCCATTCCAGCAGGTGCAAGTGGAGGAGTGGGGAATCAAACCCGGTTCTACCAGATAAGAGTCTTAACCCCTACACCAAACTGCCTGCGGCTCCCTTCCGCTGCCCTCCCTCCCTCCCTCCATAGTGCTGTGCTCCGTCACCTCCTCCCCTCACTGCTTTGATCAATCAGAGCAGCATGGCGCGATGAGGCTCTGCCCTACCGGCTTTGACGTGGCCAGCATCTGATTGGTCTTTGAAGAGAGACCTGGAGGAGGCTTCTCCCCCTCCTTTCCAGAACCAGAATTTAGGGGGGAGCGAAGCCTCCTCCAGGTGTCTCCTTGAAGACCGATCAGATGCCAGCCATGTTGAAGCTGGTAGGGCCGAGTCTCATCGTTGTGCATTGCTCTGATTGTGCTGGGGGGCAGAGTGTGGCACTGCACTAGGGAAAGGAATGGGCAGGCGGTGGTGGTGGCAGCAGGGGGGGGGAAGGCAAATTTAGACATTTGCCTTGGGCACCGGGAGGGTGGGGGAGCCCAATTCGGAGCCTTCCCTCCTGGTGCCCTAGGCAAATGTCTAGTTTGCCTAATGAGTGAGCCGGCCCAGTCTATATTCCACTCTGAGCTCTTGGGAAGGAAGGGTAGTATGACAAGTTCTGCTGTGCTGCTGTGCTGCATGATTGCAACACATACCTTAAGAACTGGGAGCATCTGGAGCAGACGTATAGTTTGAGGAATGTCTGCTCACAGGAGCACACTGAGCTTCAAGGAAAGGAAAGAAGCCCAAAAGGGAGATGCTAACCCAGAGCTGGCCAAACTGTGGCTCAGGAGTCACATGTGGCTCTTTCACACATATTATGTGGCTCTTGAAGCCCCCAGCACCCCACTGGCCTGCTTGAAGAAGGCATTTCTCTTTTTAAATCACTTTGCCAAGCCGGAGGGCAACTCGGAGAATGCATTTAAAATTAAATCTTCCTTCCTTTCCTCAATAGGCTTCCCAAATCCCCCGCCTGGGCGGGGGACCCCCGATTTGGAGCCTCCTCCCCCCACTTGCCAAAAATCCAGAAAGGGGGGGGAATGGCGGCCCTTCCCACCCAACCCCGATCCCAGCAGCTTCTCCTCGCCCTTTCCCTTCCCACCGATCCCCGATGCTTCTCGTCCCTTCCCTTCCCACCCCGAATCGCAGCAGCTTCTCCTTGTCCTTCCCTTCCCACCCAGCCTCGATCACAGCAGCCGTTCTTCCGTTTTCCAAGGCTGCTTCCCACCCCAGTCAGCTGGCTGGCGGGGGTGGGTGGGGAGCCCTGCCCTGCTCGCAAAGGACCATGTGCCTTTGCACCTCCGGAGGCTTGATTGAAAGGCTTCAATTTGGGATGGTGTGTCTGTGTTGCCTTGAAGAAGCTGGCAGCAACTCGTGAGTAGAAGGGCCAGTCCCCTGCATCAGGTTTGCCAGAAACGGGGGAGGGGGGAGGAGAGGTAAACGTCTTCATTATTCCCTATGTGGAGATCGATTCTCATAGGGTATAATGGGGAATTGATCGGAAGGTTTTGGAAGCTCTGGGGGAGCTGTTTTTTGAGGTAGAGGCACCAAATTTTCAATATAGTATCTAATGCCTCTCCCCAAAGTACCCCCCAAGTTTCAAAACGAGTGGACCGGGAGGCCCAATTCTATGAGCCCCCAAAGAAGGTGCCCCTATCCATTATTTCCTATGGAAGGAAGACATTTAAAAAGGTGTGCTGTCCCTTTAAATGTGATGGCCAGAACTATCTTGGAGTTCAATTATGCTTGTCGCACCCTTGTTCCTGGCTCCGCCCCCAATGTCTCCTGGCTCCACCCCCAAAGTCCCCAGATATTTCTTGAATTGGACTTGGCAATCCTATTCCTCAAACATCTGGCTTTCATGTCTTGCGGCTCTCAAACATCCGGCATTTATTTTGTGTGGTTCTTACGTTAAGCAAGTTAGGCCACCCCTGTACTAATGCAAAGCTTTGTAAAGGCAGGAATTATGAAAGAAAAAAAACTCCCTCAATCTGTATCTGGCTATTCTGGATCTGGCTTTCTGACAAATAATTTGCACCTGCCACAATTATTTAAAATAATTGGACATTTAACTACACTGCCCCAAGGCAGACCAAATGTTAGGGAATTAGAAATAGGCTGTGAGGCTTTTGCAAAATTTTTTGCAGACAAAATCACGTCGCTCCGCCAGGACCTGCCCACCACATTAGATACAGTACATGAACTGGAGGCTCCGTGCCTGTCTTCCGGCTTAGTTCTGGATCATTTCGACCCACTCAGTCTGGAGGAAGTCCTCTGCGCACCCAACAACTTGTGATTTGGACCCGTGCCCCTCATGGCTAATTAAATCCTGCCCGAGGGAGCTCAGATGTCCTTTATGGGACATCATAAATAGATCCCTCTTGGAGGGGCGTTTTCCAACACCCTTAAAAGAGGCCATGGTCCGTCCCCTCCTGAAAAAAAGTACAGCAGATCCGGCCAAATTGGCAAATTACCGACCGGTCTCCAATTTACCGTTTTTAGGTAAAATTATAGAGAGAGCAGTGGTGCTGCAGTTGCAGGGTTTTCTGGATGACGCTTCCGTCTTAGGCCCTTGCCAGTCCGGCTTTCGCCCAGGTCATGGGACAGATACAGTGCTGGTCGCCTTGGCGGATGACCTCCAGCGGCATCTGGATCGGGGTGGTGTGGCGGTGCTGATGTTGTTAGAACTGTTGGCTGTGTTCTACACGGTCGACCATCGGCTACTGACCCGTCGCCTCGCCGATGTTGGGGATAGGGGGTTGGCTTTACATTGGCTTTCCTCCTTCCTCGAGGATCGGGGACAAAGGGTGGCAATCGGAGGTGAGCTGTCCCAGAGGCGCACACTACATTGTGGGGTGCCTCAGGGAGCGGTTCTCTCACCGATGCTATTTAATATCTATATGCGCCCCCTTGCCCAGATTGCCTGGAGGTATGGGCTCGGGTGTCACCAGTATGCGGATGACACCCAGCTCTATTGGCTAATGGATGGCCTGGCTGCGTCCCAGAGAATTTGGACCTGGCACTGCAGGCCATGGCAACCTGGTTGAGGCTGAGTGGGCTGAAACTGAATCCAGCGAAGACAGAGGTCCTTTGTCTGGGTCAGGGCGCTCTGGGGAGGGAAATACCTCTCCCGGTCTTTGACGGGGCGCCGCTGAAAGCGGCGTGCCGGATCAGGAGCCTGGGAGTTTTACTGGAGCCTTCATTATCAATGGAGGCCCAGATAACAGCCACTGCTAAGTCAGCCTTTTTCCATTTGAGGTGGGCAAAGCAGTTGGCCCCCTTCCTAGAGCGTCAGGACCTAGCAACAGTGATCCACGCAATGGTCACCTCAAGACTGGATTACTGTAATGCCTTCTACATGAGGCTGCCTTTGTGCCAAATCCGGAAGCTGCAGGTGGTGCAGAATGTGGCTGCTAGACTGCTATTGGGGCTCCCAAAGTGGGAGCACATACAACCGGGGCTGCGTGGACTGCACTGGCTGCCAGTTGTATACCGGATTCGTTACAAAACGCTGGTTATTACCTTTAAAGCCCTATATGGCCGAGGACCTGCCTACCTGAGGCACTGTCTTTCCCCATATGAACCCCAGAGAGCACTGAGGTCAGCAGGGAAGAACCTGCTGACTATCCCCGGGCCGAGGGAGGTAAAACTACAGAGTACCCGCACTCGGGCTTTGTCTGTAGTGGCTCCACACCTAAGGAACCAGCTCCCGGAAGAAACGCGGGCCCTGTGGGACTTTGAACAGTTCCGCAGGGCCTGCAAGACCATCCTTTTTAGGATGGCCTACAACGATTAAAGAAAGAGACTGCTAAGGAAAAATAAAAACTTACCATCTGCTTAATAGCACCAGGATGTCAATTTTATTAATTTTAATAATTTTATTAATTTTAGAATTTTAGTTAATTTGTTAAATTAGTTATTGCTTTGAATATTATTGTACCCAATGTATTAATTTAATGTTGTTAGCCGCCCTGAGCCTGCTTCGGCGGGGAGGGCGGGATACAAATAAAATGATGAATGAATGAATGAATGAATGAATGAATGAATGAATGAATGAATGAATGAATGAATGTCACCAACCTAACAGTGGCTGGTGGAGATTTCTACTGGGATTCTTCTCTCGCTGCCAAAAATGAGTCACCTGTGAGTGAAACCGGGCAGTTGTTGGTTCAAGGATCCCGCTCACAGCCCTTCATAAGTGCCATTAGGCCTAGCTGGCCCTGGGTGGCTTTAATGAGCAGTGCTTGAATAAATTGTGAGGTGTCTGTGTTGGCATTCCTCAAGACTGTAGTTCTGACAGAGAAAGATACTTATTGACTAGAGCGGTGCTTCTAAAACCAGACATCAAGAGGCTGCCAGGGACCTTCCATCTGCTTGTTTTTATTTGAAAATAGTGAAGGAACACAATGAAAGTGAGAAGGCTTTACTCTGGTGCAAGAATATCTAGGGCTGCCAACCCCCCATTCCGGGTGGGAATGCCCTGACTGGGAGGTTCTCAACGCGCCGACCCACATTGGGTCGGTGGGGGGAACCTCCCCCTGTGTCGCTAACACGATAACATCAACTGGTAGTGATGTCATCAAAATGGTGGTGCCTGTGTGGGGTTGCTCTTGGCGTTTTCAGGAAAACTCTATGGTTTTTCCGGATGCGCTAGACATTTGGGAGGTAAAACTCTATGGTACAATAGGCACCATAGAGGTTTAACCTCCCAAATGGCTAGAGTGTCCAGGAAAACCATAGAGTTTCCCCAGAAACACCTAGAGCAGCCCTGCACAGGTGCTGCCATTTTGATGACATCACTCCCGGGTGACGTCATTTGGTCATGCGGCGTGTGCATGAATGTCCCTCACTGAAGGATGAAGAGGACTTGGCAAGCATAAACGTATCAGTTTTCTCTATCATGGAACCTGCCATGTTTGGCACAACCACGGTGGAGGCCCTACCCCCAGCTGCCAATCAGCTAACCAGTGGTGAAGGATAACCAGGAGAAAGCCTAGCCTCGTCACCACCATCGCATAGGAAGTGATGTCATCAAACTAGTGATGACTGGATGATGCTCTGGTATTTGGTCAAAAACTCTTGAGATAGCAGCCAGTTTTACTATTGAGTTTCTGCTCAAATAACCAAAGCATCGCCCACACATCACTGGCGTGATGATGCCACTTTCTATGTGATTCTGCCAATGAGGCTTAGGCCTTTCTCTTTGTCCTTGTAAGTCCCTTCCATCCTTTGCCGGTTACCATGAGGGAAATGGCAATGCTATATCCACCACAGAATCTCAGGGACTGCAGCTGAGCTGAGGGTGGTGAGAATTCTCTTTTCATCACTCCTATTATGAAAGTTGGCCCCTAAATAAAATGAGCAAACAAAGAAAGTACATCTCCCAGGGTTCCGTGGAAAGACTGATGGACAATCATACAAAGCAGGATTTCCAGTTCTGGGCTGGGAGATACTTGGACATTTGGGGGTGTATTTCAGGAGGGTTGGGCTGCGGGAGGTATGTCAGTGCGGTATAATGCCAGAGTCCACTCTCCAAAGCAGACATTTCCTTTGTCATCTGAAGGTCAGTTGTATGTCTGCGAGATTTCCAGATTCTATGCTACCTATTGTACCATAGAGTTTTCCCTTCCAAATTGCTAGTGTCCAGAGAAACCATAGAGTTTTCCAGGAAATGCCTAGAGTGGCCACATGCAGTGTTGCCAGCGCAATGACATCACTTCCAGGTGATGTCATCATGCTGGCAATGTAGGGTGAGGTTCCCCCCGCTGGCACGGTGTGGGCTGGCGGGTTGGGAACCCCCCTGTGGGGGAACCCCCATCCGAACCGGGGGCTTGGCAGCCCTACATGAGAGGCGGGGGTCCTTGGCTGGGGTGGCAGGACCCATGGTCAGTGCATAGGAGTAGACAAGGTTGGCAGCTGCCTGGGGCACCACCTCACCTATGGGTGCCCCCCCCCCGCCACTCTCAGCTGAGAGCAGCTGGACAGCATGTCGGCCGTGCTCTCAACTGAGCCTGGCTTCCTTCCCTCACGGAGCCTGCCTTGAAAGCAAGAGCAGCCGAGCAGGGCTTGTTCTTCTTCTCCAAGCTTGGAGGAGAACATTGCGCCCAGCCCACTTGGATCCTCTCGCCTGTATGTGAGAGCAGCCAAGTGGGGCACCTTCTCTTCTGATCTTGCCTTCCCTTGAAAGGAGAAAGGGGTAGTGTGTGGCAGCCATACGCTCACTGCTGCTCAGGGGTCTTTGCCTGGGGCGGCATCTCTCCCCTGCTCCAGGTGGTTGGCGGCTCTGCCCACTTCTCCTCCCCCCTCCTGGAAGAAAAGCCCAGTTCCAACCAGACCCAAAGCAAGGCCCATTCTGGGTGGTTGGGATTGTGCGTGTGAAACAGTCTGGAATGTTTGTCTTGACAGACATCTTCAAAGCCTATCAAAACCAGACAGGAGAAACGGAGAGAGGCCTTCCATTAGATATCCCAGCTCTAAGCCTCTATGTTAAAGCAGGTTTGCAACATTTAGCTGTGTTCAGCAATAGTCTTCTGTCTGGGACGGGCTCTTTGAAATCTTAAAACAGCTTATGAAGACATTTATGAGTCTGCTACGTTATAAGAATCTATTAGAAAGTAAAATTTAATATTGGAAAAGTAGCCTCCCTGAACTCTTTAGCAGTGAATTATATTAAAACACCTAGTATGCATAGGAGTTCTAGGGGTGTGTGACCTAATATGCAAACGAGTTCTAGGGGTGTGTGACCTAATATGCAGAGGCCCCCTGGTGGAGTATGACAGCATAGGGTTGTCAGGTGCAGCTCACAAATGAGGAGCCTCATGGTGATGTAGTGTTGAGAGTGTTAGCTAGCATTATAGAGACCCAGATGCAAAACCCCGCTTTGCCAGAGAAGCTTGCTTGGTGACTTTGGTGCAGTCACATACTCTCCGCCTAACCTACCTCACAGGACTGTTATGTAGATAAAACGAAAGAAAAAAGAACAGCATAAGCTGCTTGGGGAAGAAAGATAGAATGCTGGGCTTCTGCCCCTGTGGTTCCTCCTTCGAAGGCTCAAAGCCAGAGGTCCCCCCTGATACTCGAATCTCTCCTCCTCACAACCCCTTGAGTCTCAGTGTTTCTCCCAGTTGGCATGATGCAGAGTCACAAGCTTGTCTCCCTGCTGTTAGGTGATGGGCTGTCTGAGAGTTGCCGTACTCAGGGGCAGTTACATTTCATCGCCCTCTTCTGTATTCTGCACCAGCAGCAGAAGGGAGGCAGGCAAACTTCAGTTCCTTTCACCCACAAGCAGCACCTTCTTACGCCAGGTGTAAAAACACACACAGGAAACCCATCTTTTGTTTGCTGTGATGTCCATTTATTTTGCTGATATTCAATGGAAGTTCAGCTGATACACCAGAATTTCCTCTGCGGAGGCCCCATGTCCCCAATATCCCTCCCCATCCCTTTGCATGCATCCCATTCACTTGTGCCCAGCAAGGAGAAGGCAGTTCAGGAGGACCGTTCCCTCTAAGCTGAGTTAGTGTGAGCTAGCCTCTGACTAAAAGGGGATCGATGCAAATTCATTGTAGGGATTGGGGATGATCATTGTAAAGAATGGATGTTAGGTTTTTGCTGGGAATTCGGCACAGGAGCATTCTGCTTCTGTTGCATTTTGGGGTGCCAATATGTCAGTTCCATCTTTAGAGGCTCCTGTTAGTAAGTCACACAGATATTTTGTTGCACAGCCTTTGAAGCTGACTGTGGAAGAGGAGGTTCTGGCTGAGAAAGAGAGAGAGGGAAAAAGGCTATTAATGCAAATTTTTAAAGGGATTTGGGGATGATCACTGACAAAATGGAGGTTAGGTTTTTGTGGGCCTCCTCAGAAAAGAAACACACACTTTTCCTTTTGTATGTGTGTGTTTTTTCGGGGGGGGGGGCAGTTGGTTGTCAGTTCCAATCTACTTACGTGTTTTAAGTTGCCCAGTATATGAAACACAGTGATTCTCTTCGCCATGACAGCGGACCATAGTCTCACTTGAGCAAGATTCCTTTGCGTTAATAGAGAGGCAGCCTGGGCACTGCATCCCATTTAAGGGACGGTCATTTTTATCTGCTACTTCTGAAAGAGAAACCCCTTCAGTCAGCACTTGGTCCCATCACATTCTTCCACAGTTGTACTTTCTAGCCACTTATTCTGTACAAGTCTTAGAAGGGCTTCTGCTTCCCCGCTGTGTTCTGTCTTTGGCATCAGCTATAACCAAAAAGCCCAATAAAATATTTTTTTATACATCAATTTTATCTGGGATGTTCTTCTGTGGGGAATCTAGATCTCTTAGTCTTCAAGGCCCCCCCAAAAGTGCCTTTTTAGATGCCTGTTGTTTCCTTCTACCTCTTTTAAGTGGTCGAATGGTGGAGTCCCCCCCCCCCTGCATCAGTAATTTCCATTATACTACTTTAACTATCATAGCAGGTATTGAAGAATCCTTTAATCTCTTGATAAAGCTTTGAATTCTTCCTTTGGTCCACCTAGTTGATGGGTAGATAAGAAGATATTGGATTTATACCCCACCCTTCACTCTGAAGCGGCCCCATGGTGCAGAGTGGTAAAGCAGCAGTACTGTGATTTGAACTTTCTGCTCACAACCTGAGTTCTATCCCAGCAAAAGCTGGTTCAGGTAGCCGGCCCAAGGTTGACTCAGCCTTCCATCCATCCGAGGTCGGTAAAATGAGTATCCAGCTTGCTGGGGGGCAAGTGTAAAAGATTGGGGAAGGCAATGGCAAACCATCCCGTAAAAAGTCTGCCGTGAAAACGTTGTGAAAGCAACGTCACCCCAGAGCTGGAAACGACTGGTGCTTGCACAGGGGACCTTTCCTTTCTTCACTCTGAAACTTAGAATCTCAGAGCGGCTTACAATCTCCTTTACCTTCCTCCCCCACAACAAACACCTTATGAGGTAGTTGGGGCTGAGAGAGCTCTCACAAGAAGCCGACCTTTCAAGGACAACTCCTACGAGAGCTATGGCTTGTGGTGGAATTTATTTTGGGTTGGCCCTCTTTATGATCCTAACCATACTCTTTATGATCTTAAACATACTCTTTACAAAACTGGCTACAAGAACTCTTTCTGAAAGTAGCCATGCTCTTATGAAATGAGCACCAAACACCTACAAACACCTTAAGTTCTGTATTTCTCTTTGAGTTGGCTTTCATAATTATTTTACATGCAGTTGTGGAATTTGGCCACTAGAGGTCTCAGTCTTTCAGAACCATAGGGCATCTATCTAATTTAGGTGAAAGGTAGATGTGAATTGGGGACAATCTGAGCTAATAATGTTTTGAGTTGTTTTGAGTGAGCCAAGATTGTTTATTTGGCTGCAAAACTTTTGACAACAGAGACAAATTGCTGATCTGCACAAGAGGCTCTCTCTGTGTCCATCATGCCAAGCTAATAAACTTAGGGTGTTTTTACATTCAGTTTGATCCAGAGTTTTATTCTTCAAATGGCCTGCCGCTGTTCTGCTTTAATTATTTTCCTTTTACATTTAAGCATTTCAATTTGGTGGGGAGTTGTCTCTGATCAGAGGGCAGCTGGACTACCAGTGCTTAGTTAAATGTATACGATTGCTTGGAAATCGTGACAACACTGCAAAAAACAATACAAATCTAAATTACAAGATGAGGCAAGCAATGATATGTAAAAATTTCAAGTGCTGTCAGTTCTCATGCAGATTACTGCACCTTGTGGCTTTTGGAGGAGTCTTTTAAAATGCAAGAAAACCTCTACAATACAAGTTTGAAATGCCTGTAGAGAAGAGACCAGATCAAAACTAGTGTTGAGAAAAACGTTGCAGCAGCAGCAGCTCCGAAACTCATCTCACTTAAACAACTGTAGATGCTTTGGGCAGCAGCGATGCAAAACAGTTGTGAGAACATTAGGTAATGTAAAAGGTAGGCTTCCCAATCCCCAGGTCCCAGCGGGGGATCCCCTGGTTTTACAGGCTTCCCCCCTCCCCCAGCCAGCTGGCCGGCGGGGGAAGCTCCACCCCCACAGCCATTATGCACCTCCAGGAACGATTCCCATAAGGAATGATGGGGAATTGATCTGCGGGTGTCAGGGGCTCTGGGGGGGCTGTTTTTTGAGGTAGAGGTGCCAAATTTTCTGTATAGCATCTAGTGCCTCTCCCCAAAATACCTCCCAAGTTTCAAAAGGATTGGACCAGGGGGTCCAATTCCATGAGCCCCAAAAGAAGGTGCCCCTATCCATTATTTCCTAAGGAAGGAAGGCATTCTAAAAGGTGTGCTGTCCCTTTAATTGTGATGGCCAGAACTCCCTTGGAGTTCAATTATGCTTGTCACACCCTTGTTACTGGCTCCGCCCCAATGTCTCCTGGTTCCACCCCCAAAGTCCCCAGATATTTCTTGAATTGGACTTGGCAACCCTAGTAAAAGGTGAGTTTCCAATGTGGTGACAGAGAGTCGCAAACTGCCAGTGTAAAAACACCCTTAGACTCTGAGATGACTTTATGGTTAAGCCATGAGTCTAACAACTCTTATATTGGAGATCTCTAAGATAGAACGGGATTCGGGACTTAGATTTTAAGTGGGGAAATGTAGGCCAATAGGTCTTACTCTTCCCTGTTGCTTTTGGGACTTATAATTCATGTTCTCTGTTTATTGTATGTTATGCCTTATGCTTGACTGAATTCTAACTGTGTAGCTGTTTTCTGTTTTACTTTCTATCCATATATTTTAAGCCTTCTAAAGGAGTCTTCTTAAGTCTAAAGGAACTGTAAGAGGAACTGTACTAATGTAACCTCTTGTTTTGCCTTTCTAACTATATTTGAAGCCTTCTGTTTAAAGAGAAACTTGGAGTCTAATAAACTGTTTTAAGAACATAAGAGAAGCCATGTTGGATCAGGCCAATGGCCCATCCAGTCCAACACTCTGTGTCACACAGTGGCCAAATATATACTGTATTTTTCGGTCCACAAGGCGCTCCGCACCTTCCTCCTGGGGGGCAATCCGCTGCCTCCGATCCAGCAAGCCTCCGATCCAGCAAGCACCAGGATCGCTCCCTCCGCCCTCCGATACCAGTGCTTGCTTTAAGCATCAGAGCTGGAGCCAGGCAGACAGGCACGGAGGAAGCACGCTGCCCCCTCCGCAGCCGGCGCTCGCGAAGTGCTGGGTTTGCGGTGGGGGCAGCGTGGAGCGATCCCAGCGCTTGCTGGAAGAAGCTGGAGCCAGGCAGGCAGGCGTGGGGGAGGCGTCGGGATCAGAGGCGGAGGCAGCGGATCGCCCCCCCCCCCGGAGGAAGGTACCTTCGCTCCATATGACACACACACTTTCCCCCCCACTTTTTTTGGGGGGGAAAAGTGCGTCTTATGGTTATATATATATATATATATATATATATATATATATATATATATATATATATATATATATATATATATATATATATATATATATATTCACACTGTGGCTAATAGCCACTGATGGACCTCTGCTCCACATTTTTATCTAACCCCCTCTTGAAGCTGGCTATGCTTGTAGCCGCCGCCACCTCCTGTGGCAGTGAATTCCACATGTTAATCACCCTTTGGGTGAAGCAGTGCTTCCTTCTATCCGTTTTAACCTGACTGCTCAGCAATTTTATTGAATGCCCACGAGTTCTTGTACTGTGAGAAAGGGAGAAAAGTACTTCTTTCTCCAGTACTACTTTCTCCATCCCCTGCATAGACTGTTTTCTTTTCTAAACAGTCTAAGAAAGTTTATATTAGTCTAAGAAAGTTTATCTATGAGGTCTTAAAACCTATTAGTGAGTATATTATTAGCCTTCTGATAATTGCAGGTTGTTTTGGGTTCCTGCAGGTCCTGGTTTTGGGGTTTTATATTGTTGAGGGTACAACAGAAATCTCCCAACATGGCTGACCTGAGGCCATTCCAGCAGCTGCAGGTGGAGAAGTGGGGAATCAAACCCGGTTCTCCCAGATAAGAGTCTGCACACTTAACCACTACAGCAAATGAGCTCTTTTGTCTACGTGTATATCTTTTGGAATGTGATTGTGATAGATAAAAAGAGTACTTGCATAATGTTATTCACCACCATGCTGAGGAAGGGAATCTGGCCCTGACTCCCTTCCAGGAGTGACTGGATAACTTTACCAGTTCTTCCAAGCTCTGAGATCAACCAAAGGATCTCCACTGACTGCAGCAACCAGCCTTACACTTTAGTTTTAATGGACTGGAATGGAAGAAGGTTATGCTTTGCAATAACAATAGATTTGGCAGCTGGGAAACACTGTTGTAATAAGGTTTGGGGTCTGTTGGGCGATAGGGAGAACTATTCACAAGTGAAAGAACTATGGCTGGGATGGAGAGGTTTTGGCTGAAGCACATAGAATGTATAGGATCTCTCTCTTTCTATCTTGGGCTCTCTGTTGTGGGGTAGAGGATCTATTGTGCTGTAGTGACGCTTCCATATATGTAACTAAAGCCAAATACCGTGGAGACACCCATAGGTTCCTAGTAGCCACTTCTTCCAATGGAAGCAGCCTGGGAAAGCATTAGGCCTTGGATCTTCTGCCAGCTTGTAGAACTGGGGTAGGAAGATTCAAGTTTGCGTTGGTCCTAGTTCATGTAAGGTCAATGAAAGCAAAAATCCCTTACTTGAATGGTGGCTCAAAAAAGACAGATATACTTACTCTTGACATATCTATTGCACATAACTTTGTTGCAGCACTGGAGTGCTATTTCGGCGTATTGGCCATTTGATAAAGTGGCAGTTTCATTGAATGGGCGACAATCCTCACTCTTCATGCATCCGAAGATGTTATATATTATGTCCTTTTGACTCCCTGGAAAACCACAGTTGGAAAGACAGTTGGAAAGACAGGCCTAGATTTGCACTTCTTGTGGTTCAGTCGCTCAGTCGAGTCCGACTCTTTGTGACCCCACGGACAAAGTCACGCCAGATTTGCACACCCACACACAAAATTCCCTTCTTGCTCCTCTTGTAATGGAGATTCTTTTCCTATGCTTTTCGTCATTTGTATTAGCCAAATGGAGGTGTGGTTTAAAGAAAAATGTATATGTCGCTTAATTTGGCAAGTTATTCTTAAACAACTATTTTTTAAAAAAATAACCTGCACTTCAAATGCAGTTTCGTTGGGGTTTCTTTTGAAATTTAAACTCATTGCAATTTGATGTGTAGAAATTTCTGTTCACTATTAGGGGTCACAGTGCATGCAGGATGTGAAGGGACTATTCTCTGAAAGCTAATCAGGAGGCCCCCCAAATACCATTGCAGAAGATGCTGGTGGAAAGCAGCCTGTCAGTCATCTGTGTTCTTCTGGCATGTGCAGCTGGAAGAACACGCGGTATCCAGGGGGTGTGTTCTGGGGCACACACTCAATTCACGCAGGAACTGTGTGAACCAAGCATTTATCCTAGCTTGTGGCCCAACATCCATCCCTGTTGCACCTAGTGGTATGGTAAAGCCCCTTGGATTAGGGTCTCATGACTGGGAAAGGGCAGTCTCCCCCACAACAGTGTCATTTCGAGTTTGCATAAGCAATGAAGATGTAAAGAGACAATTCTTCCTTTAATCTCTGTCCTCTTCCAGGTGAGGGAGGACACAGGGGTGCCATAGCTTTGGACTCAAAAGCCATTTTTTTTTATTTGGGAGATATTTCATCTCTCTTCAGCACTCCATTGCTTTTCTTTTAAAATCTGCAAATAGCACCTTTCCCTTCAAAGGACAAAGGTCTCCCAGGGGCTGTTGAAAACTTTTCCCCATCCCATTGTGCCCTTTCTGTGAAGTTTCCATCCCTGCATGCACTGTTACTCCTAATAGTGAACAGAAATTTCTACACATGTGGTTGGGCAAGTACAGACCTCTGATCTCGGGCTATCCTGGCTGGGATAGATGTAATGGCTGGGAGACCTGTGAATGGCAGCACACTTATAAGGGCCAAAGAATGTGTTTAGTTCCCTTTGGGGAGTAGAGTTGCCAGGTTCGAGGTCCAGACAGGAGTTCCCCTGCTTTTGCAGGCCCCTTTCTGCCATTGGCCAGCAGTGGGAAACCCCACCCCCAAATGCAACATAATGACATCACCCAGAGATGATGTCATCATGTTTCCAACATTGGGGGGTTGGGGGTTGGACAAACCTCTATGGTAAAATTGGATTCAAACCATAAAGTTTTGTCCAAAAATGAGAGTGTTACCCTCAACATTGGTGATACAATGATGTCACTTTAAAGAGGCGTAATTGTGGTATGTACACTTTGCGTGCACGCCAGAACATTCTGCAAGTGCCCCTGGAACCCCCCCCCCCCCACCAGCAGCCAGGTAGAAGCTGGCAACCCTATTGGAGAGTGGCAGCCATACTTGCAGCTGTGCATCCCTGGTAGCAACTCTGTGTAGAAGTGCTGCAAGGGCTTGATTGGGATCAGGAGCACGTCATGGGGAGAGGAGGTGGGGCTCCTGCTGTCCAGCTGCACCGCTTCCTGGAATTAAACTGCTCCTTAAAGGATGCTAAATAACAGTCATAAGGACATCAGAGGTGCCTTGCTGGATTAGAACGGTAGACCATGTAGTCCAGTGTTCTGTTTTACAAAGCAGGCACCCTGTGCCCTGGAGGGCCAACAGACAGGACACAAAAACCCAGTCCTCTCCTTGATGTTGCCTTGTAGGATAAGCTGTGGGGGAATCCCATGAACCAGTGTGCCTGGTACCTGTTTTGTACCCACCCTGATCTTGACACCTTCCTGTCACTGGAGAACTCTGTACCAGGCTTTGAGTTAAATTGGTGTGATGCTGCTGGGGCGTAGTGCTGTTTTATCTCCAGATATGGCGGTATGTCTCCCACTTAGGACACTGTTGCTTCAAGAAATGCCAACGTACAGCTTAGCCAATAGCCTGAGACCTTCAGAAATGACGCTAGTAGTCTTTCCTCCTGTAATGTACTGAGTTCCGAGACGTTTAGAAGACAACATGCTTTATTGGCGAGTACATCACAAGGATGTAATGGCGGGGCTGGGTCCCCGATTATATACATCTCCCGGAACAACCCCCTTACTTAGCCAGGTCCAATCCTGGCCAGTTAAACTGCCCGCCACAGATCTTCATAGGCAGAGTGCATTTCTGTCCTGACATCCGGCAACCTGCAGTTTCCCGCTGGTCACCTTTGTGCGCACGTACTTGCGCTGTGTTGTAAATTCAGGGACCGAATTGCAAGATTCAGCACCTCCCTTAGTTTTTCAGGATTTGGTGACTGTTGAATTTGTGAAAGGTCTCCGTCCTTAAGGACTGTGTTCATTACCCTATGTGACATCTATATTTTGGTGTCCGTTTACATATGTGACTCCTCCAATGAGGTAAAACTGCCCAAAGGACTGTGTTCATTACCCTATGTGACATCTATATTTTGATGCCCGTTTACATATGTGAATCCTCCAGTAAGGTAAAACTGCCCAAATTATGAGTGCTTATCCAAAGTGTTTAAAGGAGGGGAAGTTCTTACTTACCCAATGGGAATTGTAGGGTCTTGCTATAACAACTTTTTTTTATAGTTTTGGAAGATGTACACTCAGCCATATGAAGCAGAGTACCTCTGCACTCCGTATTATTACATGTAATACACATGCCAGGTTGCTGTTCATTTTGCGATGAGACTAAGACCATAAGATGACAGGAAGAGGAAAACAAACATGAGTGTCAAAGTACTTGGCAACTAGCATCAGCATTTCCAGTTAGCCTTCAATGTTTTATCCCCAATCAGAGTATTCTGGTGCAGACAGTGGATCTGAAGGACCATATAGGTTGCAGAGGGGACAGTTATTCTACATAAAATACTAAAACCCTACTAGGGACGAGGTTCTTTTAAAAATACTAAGTAATTTTGAAGAGAGAATATTTACTGTGAACAAAATTCATGGTGCGAGTTAGGGAATATTCAATCCCATTGCTGTTTCTACAAATCACACAGCAGCTGAGGGATCCATTAGGCGATCTGCCAGCCTTTCATGGAGTTTGGACCCAGGTTACAGCACAGGAAAGATGGGAGAATGCAGTTCAGAACTCTCTGGTCCCTAAACGTTGGCAAGCCATGCTCTCTCCCCAGGATAGGCTTCCATTTGCAATATTGACCTCCCTACCAATAGCATACAATACACAATTGCAGCAAAAGAGCATGGGAGAAATGTTCTGAAGAGTTGGTCTTGTAACAGTCCCCACATTTAGAGAGATGGGAGGTTCCAGGGGTTGGTCTTCTACCTGGGCTGGTCCTTTTAGGAAGCAGCACTGGAGGGTTACAAAAATCTGTTTTCATTCTTCCCAGAAGCAGAAGCAAAGGGGAAGAGGCACTTCTACATGGTGGGAGAACTCCCCCAAAGCAGGTTCCCAGAGCGGTTGAATGCCTGGCAGGTGCTTCATCCAACCCAAAGTACTCTACCTATTTATTTGTGGCACGTTTCTCCTGCCTTTCCTTGAAGATGCTCCAGGCAACATACATGGTGTATTGACTATAGGGTGAGAGAGAAGAGGGAGAAGGCAGGCTCTAAGGCAGACACCATCTTGACTGAAGACTATGCAGGTAAGGTAAATAGAAATGATTTTTCCTTTGACTTGATTTGACTAGAGCAGGGGTGTCAAACTCATTTGTTAGGAGAGCTTGAGCTGACATAAATGGGAGTTTGTGGGGGCAAACCATGTGTGTCCTAAAATGTAATGCTAGATAGTTAGGGTTGCCAATCCCCAGGTGGGGGCAGGGGCTCCCCCGGTTTGGAGGCCCTCCCCCCGCTTCAGGGTCGTCAGAAAGCGGGGGGAGGGGAGGAAAATGTCTGCTGGGAACTCTGTTATTCCCTATGGAGATTTATTCCCATAGAAAATCATGGAGAATTGATCTGCGGGTATCTGGGGCTCTGGGGGGGGGGCTGTTTTTTGGGGTAGAGGCTCCAAATTTTCAGCATTGCATCTAGTGCCTCTCCCCAAAATACCCCCCAAGGGGTCCAATTCTAGTGCCTCTCCCCAAAATACCCCCCAAGGGGTCCAATTCTATGAGCCCCAAAAGAAGGTGCCCCTATCCTTCATTATTTCCTATGGAAAGAAGGAATTGAAAAGGTGTGCCGTCCCTTTAAATGTGATGGCCAGAACTACCTTTGGAGTTCAATTATGCTTGTCACAGCCTTGATCTTGGTTCCACCCCAAAGTCTCCTGGCTCCATCCCCAAAGTCCCCAGATATTTCTTAAATTGGACTTGGCAACCCTATAGATATCAGAGATTTATACTGTATAGGGGACACGGGCCAGCACAATTAAAGAAATCATTTTTTAACTTAAAATAGAAACATGCTTAAAACTCTTGCAATATTTTGTTTAAAACAGAAAGGGGAGAGTAGTGGGATTTGGAAATGCAATTTAAAAATAAAACATCAAGAAAAAACAAAAGGATCGCAGCCGAAACGGAAACAAATTAAAATGCTCTCAGCCTGAGAAAACATGAAATGACAAGGCATTGCAAGCTTCTCCCCTTCCCCTCCCGGGTCTACTCAGATTAGCCATGGCTCTCCAGTGTAATATCCCCCTTTGGCAGTGGGTTCCCAAGTAAGAGTACTCACTAGGCTCTAGTTCTCCTCCATTGAGCAGAGACAAAGCTGGCTCAAAGCATAAACACTTGATTTGCAAGGACACAACTCTGGGAAGCTTCAGCTGGCCATAGGAATGCTGGGAAGTTAAACTGAATTCCTCTCCATTGAAACACATAGAAAAAGTTGCAAGGAAAATGTGGAGTGTATTTTCCATTAACATCTGCTCTGCCCAGGGGCTTCCGTCTACGTAGGGTTGCCAAGTCCAATTGAAGAAATATCTGGGGACTTTGGGGGTGGAGCCAGGAGACTTTGGGGGTGGAGCCAGGAGACATTAGGGGTGGAGCCAAGATGAAGGCTGTGACAAGCATAATTGAACTCCAAAGGTCAAATGCTGCGCAACCCTGCACTCGTGACGGGAGTGGGGGGTCGCATGCGGCTTGGCCTCAACCGGCGCCTTCCTGCGAACGGGGCAGGGGCCTCCACTTGCCTCTCTGAGACGGCTCTGCTGGATGTGAATGACAGCCACGGCACCGACCGACAGCAGCACCGTCACCCCAAGCACCACCTTGGATACCACCGACATGTCCCAGGACGTGACGCGCCACATGGGGCATGCGCCCGCCTCCCCGCCCACAGCCCTCCTGCGCATGCCTATAGGCTTAGTGCACCAAGCGCATCGTTCCCATCCGGCCAACGACCCCCAGCCCAGGTAGTTGGACGCCGAGAGCGACCGCCTGTTCCTGGAGCAGCCGCCTGTTCCTGGAGCGACCGCCTGTTCCTGGAGCAGTTCCAGGGGCGACCCCCAGCCCCAGAGAGCAGGGAGCGGCCTGAAACCCAGTCAGCTGTGTGTGGTTCCGCTCGGGAGCCTCGCGGTGCAGCTGACCGTCTGCCCGGCTGGCTTGTGTTCAAACGTCGCCTGCCAGAGGAGCAGCTACAGAGAAGAGGCGGCATCTTTGTAAACGCTCCTTGGCGCCATTTCCCCCCTCCCCCCGCTTCCGTTTTTTTGGGGAGCGGGGGAAGAGGCTGGAATTTCTGGGGTCCCCCGCCAGGGCGGGAGGGTTGGGAAGCCTATGTCTACTGCCTATTTTAATGAAATGAATAAAAATTTATTGCACATTTTCTTTGCAGCTTTGCTTTCTGCTTTAGCCTCTGCAAAAAGAAGGCACCTGGGAATGTTGGCAGCCTCAGAGCTTCACAGGGTGGAGATAGGATTGGGGAGGGGGGAGAAGAAAGCCCCGCAGGCCTGATTGAAACCCTTGGTTGGACTCTGACTCTTCTGCTTCCCAGACCTGTCTCTGTGTCTCCTTCCCCCTCCTGGTCATTTCATCCCCTGATCCTGGTTCAGTTTCTTGGCTGTGGGGAATAGAACCCCTGCATTTTGCCTCTGGCCCTTCACATTTTTATTTCTACACACCTAGGAAGTAACTCAACAGGAGAGTGGTCTCCAATGACTCACCAGAGTGTTATCCTAGGGATCAGGGGTGGAATTCCAGCTGGAGCTCCTTTGCATATTAGGCCACACACCCCTGATGTAGCCAATCCTTCAAGAACTTAAAAGGCTGTTTTTTGGAAGCTCTTGGAGGATTGGCTACATCAGGGGGTGTGGCCTAATATACAAAGGAACTCCTGCTAGAATTCCACCCCTGCTAGGACATCTGAAAGTGGGGGGGGGAGGGGACGGAAATGCCTGCTGGGGACCCCATTATTCCCTATGGAAGCTGATTCTCCTAGGGTATAATGGAGAATCGATCTGTGTGTAACCATCCCTAGCAGGAGTGGAATTGTAGCAGGAGCTCCTTTGCATATTAGGCCACACACCCCTAATGTAGCCAAATTGGGGTTGCCAAGTCCAATTCCAGAAATATCTGGGGACTTTGGGGGTGGAGCCAGGAGACATTGGGGGGTGGAGCCAGGAGCAAGGGTGTGACAAGCACAATTGAACTCCAAAGGGAGTTCTGTCCATCACAATTGAAAGGATGGCACACCTTTCAATGCCTTCCTTCCCTCCACCCTCCCCTTCTCTGATTTCACCTCAGAGGCGGAGCGGGCGACACTGCTGCGCTGCTGCCTCCTCTTCTCCGTAGCTGCTCCTCCGAGATGGGCTCAGCCTGAGCCCATCTCGGAGGAGCAGCTACGGAGAAGAGGCGGCAGCGCAGCGGCATCGCCCGCTCTGCCCCACCTCTGAGGTAAAATCAGAGAAGGGGAGGGTGGAGGCAGGCCAGGATCGTGGCAAGCCACGAGTCCGGGTCCTAGAAGGAGGAGCAGCTACAGAGAAGAGGCGGCAGCTGCGCAGTGGCGTTGCCCGCTCTGAGATGGGGCGGCTCGCCACGCTCCTTGGTGCCGTTTCCCCCCATCCCCCCGCTTCCGTTTTTTGGGGGGGGGCGGGGGAAGAGGCTGGAAATCCTGGGGTCCCCCGCCAGGGCGGGAGGGTTGGGAAGCCTAAGCCAAATCTCCAAGAGCTTACAAGGCTCTTTTTTGTAAGCTCTTAGAGGATTGGCTACATCAGGGGTGTGTGGCCTAATAAGCAAAGGAGCCCCTGTTAGAACTCCACCCCTGCTAGGGACAGTTCCACCCTTCAGTCCACTGAAGTCCCTGAGCTTAGAATAGTGTACGTCTGTTTAGGATGGCAGTGTCAATAGCCTGTTATGCATGCGGTGTAATGAAGAATAGTTTGCTTCATCAGCTGCATGGTGCATACAAACAGAAATGATCTGTCTGGTATCCTACTATGGTCTATTGCTGAAGCAAAGTTAAAAAGAAATAAACAAGCATTTCACTTAACTTCTGCCTTAGCTCTTAGGTTACAGATTCCCTTTTATTTCTCTTCAGAGAACCCAGAAGCTTCTCAGCATCCTTGCTCTTGCCCAATGGCATATTCCCTTCCCAAGGATGAGAAGAAGAATGGGGATTTGGGGTTCCTACTCACCTGGAAAAAGCAGGGCCAGAAAGAGACATGCGCTCAGCAGGGCCTTCATGGTGCTGCAAAGATGAACCAGAGGGAATTCAGATCAGAAGTGGACCTAGAAAGAAGTCCGATGCTGAGTCCAGGGGTTCACCTCCAGGAATTTATAGGGCACAGACAGGAGCCCCATGGCAAAAACTGGGAAGATCAACTGGCTTGGTGAGATGTTGAAAGTGATGGGAATTGGGATGGCATTTTTTTCTCAGAAGTCCCTTAATATTTTCCTGGAAACTAGAGCTCAGGATTGGAGTCTGATGAAATATATGTCTGGAACTCCATGTGATTTTGCCAGTAGTGTCTGCCAGTCCACTCTGGCCATAGTCTTGCCCCACTGGATTTGGGAAAATATCTCCCCAGGCAGCCTGAGAGAGCCATTTGTACCATATGCAGTCTTATCTTCCCAGCATTTTGGAGATGTGGACATGTAATATTGTCAATTTTGAATTCTGAGCAACAGAAGAATATGAGGCAAGGCTCCTCCTCAGAGGGTGTATGAGTAACACGAACGGGGAAAATATATCTTCCAAGTTCTTTTTTTAATTTAATTTTTAATTAATTCTTCATACTGATAATACAATGCAAAATAAAAACATAATTTGAAGAAATACATCCCCCCCCCAAAATATAATCAGCTATTTGGATTATAGTTAATAAAAGAAGATCTGTATACTTTTTTGGTAATGAACATACATCTGAAGAGTGTTCATTTATGTATTCAAAACCCCAGAAGATTATTAGTTAACCCAATGAATATCAATTATGTAGCTATTTTATCAATAACCACAATGCCCCATATTTTCATAAAGGTTTGCCTCAATGTAGGGATTTTCTAAGTTTTCCACTTTTGTGCCAAAATAGTTTTCCCAGCTGCCTTCCAAATTCTTCATGATGAAGGCTCTTGAAGGGAACCAAGTCTGTTGTCGCAGAATTCCAGAAGTTTCCTAAAGGCTAACAACATGTATTCTGGACTTTTGCTTTCTTTTGCTACAACAGAATAGCATGGCAACCTCCCTGGAATAATCATAGCAGAGTAAATGGAGCCCAGTAACTGCATGAGGAGAATTTATTCCATTATGAGGAGCCATGAATCAGAGCTCATATATATTTATTCTTCAGATTAGTAGCAAGAGAAAGGCAGGAGTGAGATTTTGTCCTCTTTCAAAAGAGATTTTGTCCCTTTTTAACATTTCCCCATGTATCCCTTTCCAATGCTGAGTTCTGTCTACTACTACGAATGTACACTGCATACATCTGAGGAAGTGAGCTCTGACTCACACAAGTGTATGCTGGAATAAATGTTGCTAATTCTTAAACTATAATAACTGGGTGGGACTTTATAAAGTATAAGAAATGTGTTTGTTTATTTCTCTGCAAAACGATATATATATTTCCTTTTTTTAAGTTAAGATTCTTTTAAAGTTAAAGATACCTTTGGATATCAGAATTTTAGGTAATTGGCACCGGTGGAAGTCAAGATTTGGGGGGAGGGGAGGAGGGGAAAGTGTAATGTATGGGGAAGGTAGTAAGTGTTTATTAATATTTTATTAGTATTGGTTATAATTACCATATATTACCAAATAAAATTGTTTAACTATGAATTTCCCAAATGGGTTGTTCTATAGTTTTGGTGCTTTGACCATTGTCTTTCCATCAGGGCTGGATCTACATATTTTTGAGGGGGGGAGGGAAGTAAAAAATGCCGCCCCCTAATATTTTTCTTATATATATATACATATGCAGGGATTTTTTGCATATTAGGCCACACCCTCCTGATGTAGCCAATCCTCCAATAGCTTATAGAGCTCTTCTTACAGTTCAGGTCAGGAAATGGGGACCCCACTGCCTGTTAGGGTATTCCAAGGTAGGCATAGCCTCCTCGTTACAGCTTAACATGCCTAACTTTCTGGAAGTTAGACAATAGAAGCTACTTCTTCACCAGACAGGGGAGTTTGTCAGAAGCCAAACTAGCTTCTCCATCCAATACACAGCAATGGAGGAAGCAGACCTGATCTTGGCAGTTCTCCAACTTGATTAAAGCAAAAATTCACACCGCTCTTGTCCATTTTAGCCGGTCAGTTTATGGACACTGGGGAAACATAGATCAGGCTGCCCAAAGCACTCTTAACACACACTTATTTTCCACCACACTTCTAGAAGCATACATGATGAGAAATGCATTCAAAGAAATCAAAATAGCAACTTTCAGCAAAATGCCAAGGTAAACGTGTAGAGCAAAAAGATGTTGGATTGAGAAAGGAAAGCAACAGCCAACTGACACATCTAAAATGACCAAAAGCAACTGATCTAGACCTCACCATTTCATTAAAAAGTTGCTAAAGAACTGGAGAGTGGAGAGCTAGGTGTGCCAGCCTCCAGGTGGGACCTGAGGTTCCTCCAAAACGAACAGCTTATTTCCACAATCCCAACTTGATTCTAGCAATCCTACACCCTCATTCCATGCCAGTGGCTGGGGCGGGGGAATGGCAACCACAATTCCCAAATCTCCAGGACTTTCCCAACCTGGATATTTTCCGTGGCCCCAGACGGCAGGACCAGAACTAGCATTAGGAAGAACTTCCTGACCATTAGAGCAGTTCCTCAGTGGAACAGGCTTCCTCGGGAGGTGGTGGGCTCTCCTTCCTTGGAGTTTTTTAAACAGGTTCGATGGCCACCTGACAGCAATGAGGTTCCTGTGAATTTAGGGGGAGATGTTTGTGAACGTCCTGCATTGTGCAGAGGGTTGGACTAGATGACCCTGGAGGTACTTTTCGACTCTTATGATTCTATGATCTGGCAACCCCTCCACCCCATTCTGTTCTGGTGGCCAAGGAGGACTTCACTAGGAAACTCTAGCAACTTGGAGGTGAGCAAAGTATCGAACGTAGCAACTAGCCAGCCAACTTTTTAAAGAAGAAGAAGAAGAAGAAGGGATTGGATTTATGCTGCAACCTTCATTGGAAGTCTTAGAGCTGCTTACAAATCTCCTTTCCCTTCCCCTCCCCACAACAGACACCACGTGGGGCTGAGAGCCCTCCCAGAACTGCTCTCTTGAGCAGAACAGCTTTGAGAGAATTTGTGGCTGACTGAACCAAGGTCACATCAGCAGGTGTATGTGGAGGAGGAGGGAGCCAAACTGGGTTCTCCCAGATAAGAGAGCAGGCTCTTAACCAAGTCCACCACACCAAAGCTGGCAGACTTGCTCAAGGATCCAGGGTTTGAGGGAGGATGACGAGGGTGAGGGAAGAACCTAAAAACCCACATTTGATGAGTGACAGTGAGATGTAATATATCCCCCCCTACCAAGTTCTGAACAATTTTTGCCCCGGGGAAGCGCCGCCTGCTCTTTGTCCCCCCACCCGCAATTGTCTCCCGCATTCCCACCCATTCAGATGATGCAAGAAGTGCTCACCCGAGAAACCGGGGAGAAGTTTTGCGACTCCAAGCAATGCCTTAACTTCTTCTCGGGGTGGTGGTGGTGGGGAGTTTTGCATGGTCAGCCTGAGCAGACGACCTCACCCCTGCTGCTCATCCTGCGAGGAGACCCCCAGCTAAAGGAGGCACCCTGCCGGCCTGTGCACCCCCCCCTGCTTGCATCCGGTCACCACTAGGGTTGGCCATGCGTGCCCTGCCCACCCGCTGGGGAAAAGGAGGCAGCTCCTTCGCAGCTGCCTGTTCAATTTCACAACTCCCCCCCACCACCTCCTCCTCCTGCTGGTCAATTTCACACTTGCCATCCAGCCCCTCCTCCCCCCCCCCCCGCCTCGGTGCAGAGCCAGAGCCAGCTGGTCTCTCCGGATCACAGAAGTAGGGGAGGGGGGACAGGGTGGTTGGTCCAGGTGGGTGGGGCTTGTCTGTGCTATGCAGCACCAACGGCGGGGGCGGCAGGAAGTGTGGAGGCACAGCGAATGTTCCCCTTCACCCATCAAGTGCCTTGCCACTCTGATGCTCCCCCCCCCTTCCTAGCGCCCCGGGCAAGCTACCCTATCTGCCCACCCCTAGATCCGGCCCTGCTTCCTGTAGGGAATCCTGGGAAGCTCTGTTGTTGACTTCACCTTGTACTTAGAGGTTCTTGTAAAGAAAGCGTGCACAAAATTAGAAAGATACGGAACTAAAGAAAACTGGATAATACAGATAGTAAACTCTTGAATTTGCCCTTAGTTCCTATACCTGGGTCACAGATGTGTCTGTAGGGGTAGTCTAGGACCCCACTCTCTGTATGCCACAACCCCGGCCTAAATGAAATCTGCATGTGCCTGGGGAGAATTGAATTTCAAAATGTGCCTCTCCAGCAGACCCATCAAGAAAACCTAACTGTAGATTGGCTCTTCGGCTCAAATTCCCATAGGTTTAAGAGACTCATTTTCCAGGGCTGGATTAACAATTAGGCCAAATAGGCACTGGCCTATGATTCCCATGCCTTTAGGGGCCCCGGGCCAGCTTTCCCCCCTTGTTTCCCCTCCGCTTCCAGCCCTCCCAGTCTGCATGTGCAGCCAGCAACTGAACCAGTTTTTCCCTCTCTCTGCTTCTCCCTTCCAGAGAGCCAGTTTGGTGTAGTGGTTAAGTGTGCGGACTCTTATCTGGGAGAACCGGGTTTGATTCCCCACTCCTCCACTTGCACCTGCTGGAATGGCTTTGGGTCAGCCATAGCTCTCACAGGAGTTGTCCACAGGGTTTAATCCGGCACTGTCATTTTCTCATGTGGTTTTTTTTTAAAAAAAGATTGTCCAGCAGATAGTGCCAGAGGCTATCTCATCTGCCTGTGAAATTCTTGCTGTTTTGAAAGAATCCTATTTGCTGGGAAGGAGGGTTGCCCACTTTGGATGGGGGAAATTCCTGGAGACTTAGGCTTTCCACCTGCTTCGTTTCATGCTGTGTGGGACATCCACTGTTCCTTGGAGAATGGTTGGCAAGGTGGGACCTGAAAGTTGAGCGACATCTGAAAGACTCATCACAAAGAATTCTGCTGGCAACTTTCTGAATGTTCTATAATAAGAGGCCAAGGGACCAGATGCATTCTGCTATCCTTTGAGATGTGGGGCAGGTGGGACTGCTTTAGGGGGAGGGAGGTAGATCCCAGCTGCAGGCAGAGTGATATGTTGAAAAGCAAAAAAGTCAGTTGAGGTGTCAAGATAGACCCGTGGAAAATAAAGAAGAAGAAGATATTGGATTTATATCCCGCCCTATACTCTGAATCTCAGAGTGGTCACAATCTCCTTTATCTTTTTATCCCGGAACAAACACTCTATGAGGTAGGTGGGGCTGAGAGAGCTCTCACAGAAGCTACCCTTTCAAGGACAACTCTGAGGTAGTTATGGCTGACCCAAGGCCATTCCAGCAGGTGCAAGTGGAGGAGTGGGGAATCAAACCCGGTTCTACCAGATAAGAGTCTTAACAACTACGCCAAACTGCACTTATCCACTACACCAAACTGCCTGCGGCTCCCTTCCGCTGCCCTCCCTCCACAGTGCTGTGCTCCGTCACCTCCTCCCCTCACTGCTTTGATCAATCAGAGCAGCATGGCGCGATGAGGCTCTGCCCTACCGGCTTTGACGTGGCCAGCATCTGATCGGTCTTTGAAGAGAGACCTGGAGGAGGCTTCTCCCCCTTCTTTCCAGAACCAGAAGTTAGGGGGGAGCGAAGCCTCCTCCAGGTGTCTCCTTGAAGACCGATCAGATGCCAGCCACGTTGAAGCCGGTAGGGCCGAGTCTCATCGTTGTGCATTGCTCTGATTGTGCTGGGGGGCAGAGTGTGGCACTGCACTAGGGAAAGGAATGGGCAGGCGGTGGTGGTGGCAGCAGTGGGGGCAGCGGGGGGTGGGGGGAAAGGCAAATTTAGACATTTGCCTTGGGCACCGGGAGGGTGGGGGAGCCCAATTCGGAGCCTTCCCTCCTGGTGCCCTAGGCAAATGTCTAGTTTGCCTAGTGAGTGAGCCGGCCCTGTCTATATTCCACTCTGAGCTCTTGGGAAGGAAGGGTATTATGACAAGATCTGCCCTGCTGCTGTGCTGCATGATTGCTACACATACCTTAAGAACTGGAAGCATCTGGAGCAGACGTATAGTTTGAGGAATGTCTGCTCACCGGAGCACACTGAGCTTCAAGGAAAAGGAAAGAAGCCCAAAAGGGAGATGCTAACCCAGAGCTGGCCAAACTGTGGCTCAGGAGTCACATGTGGCTCTTTCACACATATTATGTGGCTCTTGAAGCCCCCAGCACCCCACTGGCCTGCTTGAAGAAGGCATTTCTCTTTTTAAATCACTTTGCCAAGCCGGAGGGCAACTCGGAGAATGCATTTAAAATTAAATCGTCCTTCCTTTCCTCGATAGGCTTCCCAAATCCCCCGCCTGGGCGGGGGACCCCCGATTTGGAGCCTCCTCCCTCCGCTTGCCAAAAATCCAGAAAGGGGGGGGGGATGGCGGCCCTTCCCACCCAACCCCAATCCCAGCAGCTTCTCCTCACCCTTTCTCTTCCCACCAATCCCCGATGCTTCTCATCCCTTCCCTTCCCACCCCGAATCGCAGCAGCTTCTCCTTGTCCTTCCCTTCCCACCCAGCCTCGATCGCAGCAGCCATTCTTCCATTTCCCCAGGCTGCTTCCCGCCCCAGTCAGCTGGCTGGTGGGGGGGGAGCCCCGCCCCATTCGCAAAGGACCATGTGCCTTTGCACCTCCAGAGGCTTGATTGAAAGGTTTCAATTTGGGATGGTGTGTCTGTGTTGCTGTGAAGAAGCTGGCAGCAACTCGTGAGTAGAGGGGCCAGTCCCATGCATCAGATTTGCCCGAAACGGGGGAGGGGGGAGGAGAGGTAAACGTCTTCATTATTCCCTTTGTGGAGATCGATTCTCATAGGGTATAAAGGGGAATTGATCTGAAGGTTTCGGAGGCTCTGGGGGAGCTGTTTTTTGAAGTAGAGGCACCAAATTTTCAATATAGTATCTAATGCCTCTCCCCAAAGTACCCCCCAAGTTTCAAAATGATTGGCTCAGGGGGTCCAATTCTATGAGCCCCCAAAGAATGTGCCCCTATCCATTATTTCCTATGGAAGGAAGACATTTAAAAATGTGTGCTGTCCCTTTAAATGTGATGGCCAGAACTTTCTTGGAGTTCAATTATGCTTGTCACTCCTTTGTTCCTGGGTCCACCCCCAATGTCTCCTGGCTCCACCCCCAAAGTCCCCAGATATTTCTTGAATTGGACTTGGCAATCCTATACCTCAAACATCTGGCTTTCATGTCTTGCGGCTCTCAAACATCCGGCATTTATTCTGTGTGGTTCTTACGTTAAGCAAGTTAGGCCACCCCTGTACTAATGCAAAGCTTTGTAAAGGCAGGAATTATGAAAGAAAAAAAACTCCCTCAATCTGTATCTGGCTACTCTGGATCTGGCTTTCTGACAAATAATTCGCCCCTGGCACAATTATTTAAAATAATTGGACATTTAACTACACTGCCCCAAGGCAGACCAAATGTTAGGGAATTAGAAATAGGCTGTGAGGCTTTTGCGAAATTTTTTGCAGACAAAATCACGTCGCTTCGCCAGGACCTGCCCACCACATTAGATACAGTACATGAACTGGAGGCTCCGTGCCTGTCTTCCGGCTTAGTTCTGGATCATTTCGACCCACTCAGTCTGGAGGACGTCGACGGAATTCTCTCCTCTGCGCACCCAACAACTTGTGATTTGGACCCGTGCCCCTCTTGGCTAATTAAATCCTGACGAGGGAGCTCAGATGTCCTTTTCGGGACATCATAAATAGATCCCTCTTGGAGGGGTGTTTTCCAACACCCTTAAAAGAGGCCATGGTCTGTCCCCTCCTGAAAAAAAGTACAGCAGATCCGGCCGAATTGGCAGATTACTGACCCGTCTCCAATTTACTGTTTTTAGGTAAAATTATAGAGAGAGCAGTGGTGCTGCAGTTGCAGGGTTTTCTGGATGACGCTTCCGTCTTAGACCCTTGCCAGTCCGGCTTTCGCCCACGTCATGGGACAGATACAGTGCTGGTCGCCTTGGCGGATGACCTCCAGCGGCATCTGGATCGGGGTGGTGTGGCGGTGCTGATGTTGTTAGACCTGTTGGCTGCGTTCGACACGGTCGACCATCGGCTACTGATCCGCCGCCTCGCCGATGTTGGGGTTAGGGGGTTCGCTTTACAATGGCTTTCCTCCTTCCTCGAGGATCGGGGACAAAGGGTGGCAATCGGAGGTGAGCTGTCCCAGAGGCGCACACTACATTGTGGGGTGACTCAGGGAGCGGTTCTTTCACCGATGCTATTTAATATCTATATGCGCCCCCTTGCCCAGATTGCCCGGAGGTATGGGCTCGGGTGTCACCAGTATGCGGATGACACCCAGATCTGTCGCCTAATGGACGGCCGGCCTGGCTGCGTCCCAGAGAATTTGGACCTGGCACTGCAGGCCATGGCAACCTGGTTGAGGCTGAGTGGACTGAAACTGAATCCAGCGAAGACAGAGGTCCTTTGTTTGGGTCAGGGCGCTCTGGGGAGGGAAATACCTCTCCCGGTCTTTGACGGGGCACCGCTGAAAGCGGCGTGCCGGGTCAGGAGCCTGGGGGTTTTACTGGGGCCTTCATTATCAATGGAGGCCCAGATAACAGCCACTGCTAAGTCAGCCTTTTTCCATTTGAGGCGGGCAAAGCAGTTGGCCCCCCCCTAGAGTGTCAGGACCTAGCAACAGTGATCCATGCAACGGTCACCCCGAGACTGGATTACTGTAACGCCCTCTACATGGGGCTGCCTTTGTGCCGAATCCGGAAGCTGCAGCTGGTGCAGAATGCGGCTGCTAGACTGCTATTGGTGCTCCCAAAGTGGGAGCACATACAGCCGGGGCTGCGTGGACTGCATTGGCTGCCAGTTGTATGCCGGATTCGTTACAAAGTGCTGGTTATTACCTTTAAAGCCCTACATGGCCGAGGACCTGCCTACCTGATGGACCGTCTTTCCACATATGAACCCCAGAGAGCACTGAGGTCAGCAGGGAAGAACCTGCTGACTATTCCCGGGCCGAGGGAGGTAAAACTACAAAGTACCCGCACTCGGGCTTTCTCTGTAGTGGCTCCACATCTATAGAACCAGCTCCCGGAAGAAACGCGGGCCCTGCGGGACTTTGAGCAGTTCCGCAGGTCCTGCAAGACCATCCTTTTTAGGATGGTCTACAACGATTAAAGAAAGAGACTGCTAGGGAAAAATAAAAACTTACCTTCTGCTTAATAGCACCAGGATGTCAATTTTATTAATTTTACTAATTTTATTAATTTTAGAATTTTAGTTAATTTGTTAAATTAGTTATTGCTTTGAATATTATTGTACCCAATGTATTAATTTAATGTTGTTAGCCGCCCTTAGCCTGCTTCGGCAAGGAGGGCGGGATACAAATAAAATGATGAATGAATGTCACCAACCTAACAGTGGCTGGTGGAGATTTCTACTGGGATTCTTCTCTCGCTGTCAAAAATGAGTCACCTGTGAGTGAAACCGGGCAGTTGTTGGTTCAAGGATCCCTCCCACAGCCCTTCATAAGTGCCATTAGGCCTAGCTGTCCGTGGGTGGCTTTAATGAGCAGTGCTTGAATAAATTGTGAGGTGTCTGTGTTGGCATTCCTCAAGACTAGTTTTGACAGAGAAAGATATATATTGACTAGAGCGGTGCTTCTAAAACCAGACATCAAGAGGCTGCCAGGGACCTTCCATCTGCTTGTTTTTATTTGAAAATAGTGAAGGAACACAATGAAAGTGAGAAGGCTTTACTCTGGTGCAAGAATATCTAGGGCTGCCAACCCCCCATTCCGGGTGGGGAATGCCCTGACTGGGAGGTTCTCAACGCGCCGACCCACATTGGGTCGGCGGGGGGAACCTCCCCTTGTGTCGCTGGCACGATGACATCATCTGGAAGTGATGTCATCAAAATGGCGGTGCCTGTGTGGGTATGTTCTTGGCGTTTCCAGGAAAACTCTATGGTTTTCCCGGACCCGCTAGACATTTGGGAGGTAAAACTCTATGGTACAATAGGCACCATAGAGGTTTAACCTCCCAAATGGCTAGAGTGTCCAGGAAAACCATAGAGTTTCCCCAGAAACACCTAGAGGAACCCTGCACAGGTGCCACCATTTTGATGATGCGTGCCCAGCCCACTTGGATCCTCTCGTCTTTATGTGAGAGCAGCCAAGTGGGGCACATTCTCTTCTGATCTTGACTTCCCTTGAAAGGAGAAAGAGGTAGTGTGTGGCAGCCATACGCTCACTGCTGCTCAGGGGTCTTTGCCTGGGGCGGCATCTCTCCCCTGCTCCAGGTGGTTGGCGGCTCTGTCCACTTCTCCTCCCCCCTCCTGGAAGAAAAGCCCATTTCCAACCAGACCCAAAGCAAAGCCCATTCTGGGTGTTTGGGAGTGTGCGTGTGACAGCAGAGCTTTGACTGAAGTTTCAACCCCAGGGCTTTTTTTGAGCAGGAATGCACAGGAACACAGTTCCAGCTGGTTTGGTGCCAGGGGGTGTGGCCTAATATGCAAATGAGTTCCTGCTGGTCTTTTTCTACAAAAAAGCCCTATGTGAGACCAAGGTGATGTCAGGGGTGTGGCCTAATATGGAAATGAGTTCCTGCTGTGTTTTTTCCTACAAACAAAGCCCTGTTCAACCCCACCCCCACCTATGACCAGGCAATCTTGAGAGACAGCTGAATGGAACCTCCAGCCTCTGGGAAGGGCGAGAACCTGTAGGCTTCCTTCCTTCTTTTGCAAATGTCAATGTAAAACTCCGCAAAAGGCGAGAAGCACATTTTTTAACATGGAAGCATTTTGAATGATATGAGTTTGTAGCATGTGGATTTGGTGTAGATCTGGAACAAAGCTTAATGGAGAAAGGGTCGTTGTCTTTTTCTTTCATTCTATCTTCCTTCTCATTTTATTTCTCTCACTCCTCCCCCCCTCTTTTTTCTACCTCCCTTCCGTTCTTTCTCTCATTCTTTCTCTGTCTCTCTGTCTTTTTATTTCATTCTGGCTACGGTCACGCAAACTCAATAATGCACTTTCAATTAGGGTTGCCAGGTCCAATTCAAGAGATATCTGGGGACTTTGGGGGTGGAGCCAGGAGACATTGGGGGTGGAGCCAGGAGCAAGGGTGTGACAAGCATAATTGAACTCCAAAGGGAGTTCTGGCCATCAAATTTAAAGGGACTGCACACCTTTTAAATGCCTTCTCTTCATTGGAAATAATGAAGGATAGGGGCACCTTCTTTGGGGGCACATAGAACTGAACCCCCTGTCCAATTTTTCTGAACCTTGGAGGGTGTTTTGAGGAGAGGCACTGGATGCTAAGCTGCAAATTTGGTGCCTCTTTCTAACCCCCCCCCCCAGCTTCCCTAGAGCTCCAGATACCCACAGATCAATTCTCCATTATACCCTATGGGAATCAGTCTCCATAGGGAATAATGCCCAGCAGATATTTCCTCCCCCCCTCCCCGCTTTCTGATGACCCTGAAGTGGGGGGAGAGCCTCCAAACCAGGAGATCCCCTGCCCTCAGTTGGGGATTTATCATTCCAGAGAACCACAGGAAAAAGCAAGGACAAAAAAAAAAAAAAAAAACAGTGGAAGATTAGCAAAGTCCCAAACACTAGAAATTGCTACTGTTAAACCTAGATCTAAAACTGTCTTGAAAGTGAAAGCTGCCTCTGACAGCAATGCCAGCATTTGTTACCGGTTCCGGTTCACCCTTGCATTCCCCACGCATCACTTCAAAAACAATTGAAAGTGAAACAGCCTGAAGAATAAATTCTTATCCCAATACTACATATAGTTCATGATTATCACAGTAAATTATAAACAGTCAAACATAAATTAGAACCACCCAAATCCCAGCCCATTCAGTCCCATGCAATCAGGTCAGGTTCAGATTTCAGTAGCTTATTTCAGACTTCAGTCACTTCGCTCCCGCCCCCCGCTCCTGAGGGCCGTGTTAAAGTGCTAGTGCTTGTGCGGATTCCATAGAAGAAAAGTGCCTTATGGTTTTATATCCGTTATTTCCTATTTCCAAACAGAAGTTTTAACAGCTTCAGAACATCAACAAGTTGGACTGGAGAAAAGTGGATACAAAGGAAGCCTCTGACAGCAACGCCAGCATTTGTTACCGGTTCCGGTTCACCCTTGCATTCCCCACGCATCACTTCAAAAACAAATCATTCCTACAGCACTAAACACAGAGAAGGTTATAATGATGAAATATATGTAGCATTGGGATAAGAATTGATTCTTCATGCTGTTTCACTTTGAAGAGAGTTCTGGAACTAGGTTTAACAGTTGCAACTTCTAGTGTTTGGTTCCGCAGTTTTTTTTGGTTTGGGGATTGGCAACTCTACTTTCAATCCACGTCCTATGTACTTTCCAGCTGGATTACTGTGTGAACTGGCCAAATCCATATGGAAAGTGCTTTGAAACTGGACTGAAACTGCATTATTTAACATATGTGATTGCAGCCTCTGTCTACCTTCCTTCCTTCCGTTTCTTTCTCTTACTGTTTTCTCTCCATCTTTTTTCTACCGTTCTTTCTCTGTCTCCCTCTTTCTTTTTCTTTCATTCTGTTTGTCTTCTTTCCTTCCTGCCATCTACACATTCATCTCCCCCGTTTCCAAATATTTTTCCAGGGCCCGTTGCATTTCTTCCTACAATGGGCTTTACTCCAAGTTCTCAATAAAGGGCTGCTCCTCAGCTCCTGAAGTCAAGCCAATGAGTTCATCTGAATAATATGAGATCTCATCTTTTATACCCTCTGGAGATCTTCTCATTATGACATGTCAAGACCTCCCCCTATGATGCTGATAGGGTTGCCAAGTCCAATTCAAGAAATATCTGGGGACTTTGGGGGCAGAGCCAGGAGACTTTGGGGGTGGCTCCAGGAGACATTGGGGGTGGATCCAGGAGCAAGGTTGTGACAAGCACAATTGAACTCCAAAGGATGTTCTGGCCATCACATTTCAAGGGACTGAACACCTTTTCAATGCCTTCCTTCCATAGGAAATAATGAAGGATAGTGGCACCTTCTTTTGGGGCACATAGAATTGAACCCCCTGGTCCAATCTTTTTGAAACTTGGAGGGTATTTTGGGGAGAGTCACCAGATGCTACGCTGCAAATTTGGGGCCTCTACCTCAAAAAACAGCCCCCCCAGAGCCCCAGATACATGCGGATCCATTCTCCATTATTTCGTATGGGAATACATCTCCATAGGGAATAATAAAGTTCCCAGCAGATATTTCCCTCCCCTCCCCCCGCTTTCTGATGACCCTGAAGCGGGGGTAGGGCCTCCAAACCGGGGTATCCCCTGCCTTCACCTGAGGATTGGCAACCCTAGATGCTGACCAGGCATGCTGAGTTGAGGTTTCATTGTTCACGATACGAAGCATGCGTACTTAACAATCTTTGTTCCCCCTACACATGTGTGCAATAACCATGTCCTTAATCCCCTCTAATATTTCACCTACTCGTGATAGAATGTTTCTACTCTCTTTGCCACTGTCTGGGTCTTGTCTTCAGTCATTGGAAGACAGCATTCAGTTTAAACACAAAGCAGTATTACATGTCTTTAGGGCATAGATACAAAGTTGATGGGGTGTGAACTGGCAGAGACGGACCAAGAGAGAGATCTTGGGGTCGTGGTAGATAACTCACTGAAAATGTCAAGACAGTGTGCGTTTGCAATAAAAAAGGCCAACGCCATGCTGGGAATTATTAGGAAGGGAATTGAAAACAAATCAGCCAGTATCATAATGCCCCTGTATAAATCGATGGTGTGGTCTCATTTGGAGTATTGTGTGCAGTTCTGGTCGCCGCACCTCAAAAAGGATATTATAGCATTGGAGAAAGTCCAGAGAAGGGCAACTAGAATGATTAAAGGGCTGGAGCACTTTCCCTATGAAGAAAGGTTGAAACGCTTGGGACTCTTTAGCTTGGAGAAACGTCGACTGCGGGGTGACATGATAGAGGTTTACAAGATAATGCATGGGATGGAGAAAGTAGAGAAAGAAGTACTTTTCTCCCTTTCTCACAATACAAGAACTCGTGGGCATTCGATGAAATTGCTGAGCAGACAGGTTAAAACGGATAAAAGAAAGTACTTCTTCACCCAAAGGGTGATTAACATGTGGAATTTGCTGCCACAGGAGGTGGTGGCGGCCACAAGTATAGCCACCTTCAAGAGGGGTTTAGATAAAGATATGGAGCACAGGTCCATCAGTGGCTATTAGCCACAGTGTGTGTGTATATATAAAATTTTTTGCCACTGTGTGACACAGAGTGTTGGGCTGGATGGGCCCAACATGGCTTCTCTTATGTTCTTATGTTCTTGTCTGATGAACTTGAGACACCCGTAAACAGAATGTGAGTGGGCTTTCTTCTTTGTGTCTTGACATCCCTTCTCCTATTAGAATGGTCCATACTTTCTCTATTTGAAGACTAATGCAACATCTTAGGACAAAGGGCCTTCAACAGAAATGCAGGTGTCCGTGTAACTAACTTCGGCAAGATGCGTCTTTAAAGCGGAGGACTGAAACAGTCTGGAAGGTTTGTCTTAACAGGCATCTTTGAAGATAGTCTAAATCAAAACCGGACATTATTTGCTGCAATATTAATTTATTTTGATGATATTCAATGGAAATTCAGCCGATACACCAGATTTTCCTCTGCAGAAGCCTCATGTCCCAAACATTGACCCACCTCTGCCCCGTTGCCTCCCATTCAGCTACACCCAGCAAGGAGAAGACAGCTCAGGAGTCCTGAGTCGTCCCCCTTCCTTGGCCTCCTCCCATAGATTCCAACTTCTTTTCCATCTTCTAGAAAAGATAGAATCCATTGTGGAGAGAGGAGTTTTCCCTTTCGCATCTACCGTTCAGGATAAAGCTTGTAATATACTGGATATTTGGGACAGGAACATTCCACTTCAGTTGTGTCTCTCGGTTTCAGCATTTCATTTCCTTCTTCAGCAGTTCCTCTTAGGAAGTCACCCAGATGGCTGTTGCACAGCCTGTGAAACTGACTGTGTGGGAGAGGTGTTTTCCTGAAAAAGAGAAGAAGAAGATATTGGATTTATATCCCGCTCTCCACTCCGAAGAATCTCTGAGCGGCTCACAATCTCCTTTACCTTCCTCCCCCACAACAGACACCCTGTGAGGTGGGTGGGGCTGGAGAGGGCTCTCCCAGCAGCTGCCCTTTCAAGGACAACCTCTGCCAGAGCTATGGCTGACCCAAGGCCATGCTAGCAGGTGCAAGTGGAGGAGTGGGGAATCAAACCCGGTTCTCCCAGATAAGAGTCTGCCCTTTCAAGGACAACCTCTGCCAGAGCTATGGCTGACCCAAGGCCATGCTAGCAGGTGCAAGTGGAGGAGTGGGGAATCAAACCCGGTTCTCCCAGATAAGAGTCTGCCCTTTCAAGGACAACCTCTGCCAGAGCTATGGCTGGCCCAAGGCCATGCTAGCAGGTGCAAGTGGAGGAGTGGGGAATCAAACCCGGTTCTCCCAGATAAGAGTCTGCCCTTTCAAGGACAACCTCTGCAAGAGCTATGGCTGACCCAAGGCCATGCTAGCAGGTGCAAGTGGAGGAGTGGGGAATCAAACCCGGTTCTCCCAGATAAGAGTCTGCACACTTAACCACTACACCAAACTGGCTCTCCAGAGAAGGAAAAAAGGCTATTAATGCAAATTCTTTATAGGGATTTGGGGGGCAATCATTGTCAAAATGGATGTTAGGTTTTTACTGTGTATTGGGCACAGGAACATTCCGCTTCTGTTGCGTTTGTGGGTGTCATCAGTTTCTCTTCTATGGCTCCAGTTAGTAAGTCGCACATATTTTTTGTTGCACAGCCTTTGAAACTGAGTGAGCGAGAGAGGGAGCGAGCTGAAAAAGAGGGAGGAAAAAGGGCTATCAATGCAATTTTTAAAAGGATTTGGGGATGATCACTGTCAAAATGTATGTTAGGTTTCTATGAGCCTCCTGAGAAAAGAAAGCCACACCTTTTCTTTTTGAGGGGTGGGGGCTGGTTGTCAGTTCTGATCTACTTACGTGTTTTAAGTTTCCCAGTATATGAAATGCATAGATTCTCTTTCCCATGACAACTGACCATAGTGTCATTCGAGCAAGGTTCTTCTGTGTTAGGGTTGAGGCAGCCTGGGCACTGCATCCCATTGAGGGGTTGATCATTTTGATTTAATGATTCTGAAAGAGAAACCCCTTCAGTCAGCACATGGTCCAATCATATTCTTCCACAGTTCTACTTTCTAGCCACTTATTGCCCCCCCATTAGGAATAAAGAGACATACAACAAGTTGGGATGAAGGGCCACTTTATTGAATAAAAGGCAATGGGAAAAAACATGGGGCCAGGCTGAGCCAGGGGTCAAAACCAAGACCACCTCCACAACCTGAAACTGGGCGAGCCACAGGCCCCAGGATTGAGCCGAGCAAACGGCTCAAAACCGGCCGGCCAGGCACTAGATCCAGTCCACCTGAGCTCCACCCTCCCCGTGCCGTACAGCCTGGGCTGTGGACCACTCCCTAATGACTGGATCGCCAGGCTTCTCTGGAGCCAACCTTGCGCCGTACAGCTTAGGTTCCCCAGGTACGCCCTGCACCCCCAAAGGTGCGTTGCCGTGTGCGCTCACCAAAATGCCCCCAAAAGAACATGTTCCCAAGGGAAAACCTGCCAGTGACCACCTATAACGACACCGCCATAACCAATTGCCAGCGCACCTCCAGCAGTGTAAGGTAGGCGAAAACACCCCCAAGCCGGCCAATCGCATGGAAGCGAAAAATTCCTACCTGGCCCCACAAATTGGCGACCAGCCTGTGCCTGCACTGCGTGAAGGGCGGGCGGGCGGGCCGACAACTCCTCACTTCAAACTGCGCCACAAGGGGACGGGCCAGCCTGTATAAGGCGCCCGCCCCCAAGCAGCAGGGTTAACCATTGTCTCCCATCCTGCAGGGGAGGCAATGGGCGGCCCCCAGCCTAAGGCGGCCGATGGGCCGCCCGGCTGGGAAGTGCCGAATTCTGTAGAAGTCTTAGAAGGGCTTCTGCTTCACTATTGTGTTCTGTCTTTGACATCTGCTACGAGTCAAGAGCCCAATAAAATATTTTTTATACATTTGGTTTTATCTGGGATGTTCTCCAGTGGGGAATCTAGATCTCTTACTCTTTAGGAAGGAAAGGTCCCCTGTGCAAGCACCAGTCGTTTCCAACTCTGGGGTGACGTTGCTTTCACGTTTTCATGGCAGACTTTTTACGGGGTGGTTTGCCATTGCCTTCCCCAGTCTTTTACACTCCCCCCCCCCCAGCAAGCTGGGTACTCATTTTACCGACCTCGGAAGGATGGAAGGCTGAGTCAACCTTGGGCCGGCTACCTGAACCAGCTTTTGCTGGGATAGAACTCAGCTTGTGAGCAGAGAGTTCAGATCACAGTACTGCAGTACTGTTGCTTTACCACTCTGCGCCACGGGGCCGCTTTCTCTTACTTTTTAAGGGCACCCCAAAAGTGCCCTTTAAGATGCCTGTTGATTCTTTCTACCTCTTTTGAATGGTCGCATGGTGGAGTTTCTCCCCGTCTGTACTTTCCATTATACTACTTTAACTATCATAGCAGGTGTTGAGGAATCCTTTAATTTCTTGAAGAGTTTTGAATTCTTCCTCAGGTCCACCTAGTTGATGGACAGCTAAGAAGACGATATTGGAATTATAGCCCGCTCTTCACTCTGAATCTCAGTCTCAGAGCAGCTCACAATCTCCTTTGTCTTCCTTCCCCACAACAGACACCTTGTGAGGTAGGTGGGGCTGAGAGAGCTCTCACAAGAAGCCGACCTTTCAAGGATAACTCCTATGAGAGCTATGGCTTACCCAAGGCCACTCCAGCAGCTGCAAGTGGAGGAGTGGGAATAAAATCTGGTTCTCTTAGTCAAGAGTCCGCGCACTTAACCACTACAACAAACTGGCTACACCAAATAAGCTCTTTGTCTACGTGTATATCTATTGTTTGGTATGGCATCTGTTGGCCGTCCCCGGCCCAAGAGATGCCTGCCTCATCTCAACTAGGGCCAGGGCTTTTTCAGTCCTGGCCCTGACCTGGTGGAATCAGCTCCCTATCGAGATCCGGGTCCTACCTGGCTTATTAGCCTTCCGTAGGGCCTGTAAAACGGAGCTGTTCCACCAGGCTTTTCGCTGAGGCTGTGGGCATCTATTATTGATCTGGTTGGCCTCCCCAGCCAGTACTGTCATCTGCGCTAGGAAATGGAATAAAAACTGCCATGATGTGAGACAGCTAGGCTGGGCAATATGTGATGACATGGTAATCTGAGTGCTGTTGAGTTGTCTGTTTATAGAATGTTTTTATTGTATTTTATTGTTTTATCATATGTTGTACTCCACCCTGAGCCCTACGGGGAATGGGAGGAATAGAAATGTACTAAAATAAATAAAATCAACATTTCCATGTTGTGTGGGTAATACACCTAATGTCTGAGTGTTCTTTTTTCTTTTGGATGAATACACTTAGGGATGTGATTGTGGAGGAGAAAAGGAGTACCTACATAACGTCACTTGCCACCATGCTGAGCAAGGAAATCTAGCAATGATTCTCTTCCAGGAGTGACTGGATTGGATAACTTTATGACCTCTTGCAAGCACTAAGCTCAGTCATGGGATCTCCCCTGACTCCAGCAGCCGGCCTTACACCTTAGTTTTATTGGACTGGAATGGAAGAAAATTATGCTTTGCTATAACAACAGGTATAGCAGCTGGGAAACACTCTTGTAATAAGGTTTGGGGTCTGTTGGGCAATAGGGAGAAGCATTCACAAGAGACAGAGAATCCACAGCTACGGCTGGGAGTGGTTTTGGCTGGAGCACATAGAATGTATAGAATCTCTTTTTATCTGTCTAGGGATAGCTGATGTGGTGTAGATGATCTGTTGCGCGGTAGCGATGCCTCCATATTTGTAAGTAAAGCAAAATACTGTGGAAACACCCATAGGTCTCCAGGACCCACTTCTTCCAATGAATGAAGCCTGGGCAAGCATTGGACCCTGGAAATTTTCCCTGCTTGTAGAAGTGGGGTAGGAAGATCAACTTTGCGCTGGTCCTAGTTTATGTAAGGTTAATGAAAGCAAAAATCCCATACTGGAATGGTGGCTCAAAAAAGACAGATACTTACCCTCATCAGGTTTATTGCAAAGAAGTTGGTTGCAACACTTTTGTTCTGCGTAGATGAATTTGCCATTTGGTAAGGTGGCAGAGGAATAAAATGGGTGACATTTCGAACGTAACATGCATCCCAGACGGTTATATACTATGTCATAATACTCTTCACCTCCTGGAAAAAGACAGTTTGAAAGCCAGGGCTAGATTTGCACACTCACAAACAAAACAACCTTCTTGCTCCTCTTGTAACGTAAATTCTTTTCCTATCGTTTTTGTCATCTGTATCAGCCAAATGAAGGTGTTGCTTAAATAAAAATGTGCATTTTGCTTAATATTGCAAGTTATTCTTAAACAACTATGCTAAAAAAAATAATCTGCACTTCAGATGCAGTTTTGCATGGGTGTTTTCTGTAATTTAAATTAATTGCTATTGGAATGTATAGAAATTTCATTTCACTATTAGGGGTCACAGGGCATGCAGGACTTGAAGGGATTATTCTCTGAAAGCGAATCTAAAAGGTAAAGGTAGTCCTCTGTGCAAGCACCAGTCGTTTTCGACTCTGGGGTGACGTTGCTTTCATAACGTTTTCACAGCAGACTTTACGGGGTGGTTTGCCATTGCCTTCCCCAGTCATCTACACTTTACCCCCAGCAAGCTGGGTACTCATTTTACAAACCTTGGAAGGGTGGAAGGCTGAGTCAACCTGGAGCCGGCTACCTGAACCAGCTTCTACTGGGATCGAACTCAGGTCGTGAGCAGAGGGTTCTGACTGCAATACTGCAGCTTTACCACTCTGCTCCATGGGGCTGCCATGAAAGCTAATCTGGAGGCCCCTAAATACCATTACAGAAGATGCTGGTGGAGTGCCAGGGGTGGTGCTGGGGTTTTTGCCGCCCTAGTTCGCCCCAATGCCTGTGGCCCGTCAATGAGGGTCAGAGTGAGGCTATGTGGCCTCCGTCTGCCAGGCAGGTGAAAGGGGCCTTGGGGCTGCTGTGACTTGCTCAGAGGCCGCCTTCCCTGCAAGAGGAGGCAGCCTGAGAGAGAGGCTGTTCTCCTCTGAGCCTGGCTAAAAAGCCAGGCTTGGAGGAGAGTACACACTGGCCCGTAGTCCTGCCGGTCTGCTGGAATGATGAGAGAGGGCGCCTGAAGGTGCCCTGTGGCGAGGAGGCACCCAAGGCCTTCCTCACCTACTCCCACTTGTCAGCCATGTGGAGAGCAGCCTTTCCATCATCTGTATACTTCTGGCATGTGCAGCTGGAAGAACATATGGTATCCAGGGGTGTGTTCTGGGGGGCACACACTCAATTCGTGCAGGAACTGTGGGTAAATTAGAATTTTCTTCAGAGTTATAAATTTAGATTCTTATATAAGAAAAATTCAAACGGCCTGGTTTTCGATAGCTCAGTTTCTTCAAGAGAGAGAAATTCTGTTGTCTAATCATTTTTTTTCCCCTCCAAGACCTCTTTTCGTATTAGAAATTTTGTGTTGGGTTTTAGATTGGTTCTAATTCTGTTCCACATTGCTTTTTTGTGATATAGTGTTTGGAATATTAAAATAAATAATATATATTTTAAAGGAATCGTGTGAACGAAGCGTTTATCCTAGCTCATGCCCCAGCATCCATCCCTGTTGCCCCGAGTGGTGAGGTAAAGCCGCTTGGGTGAGGGTCTCATGACTGGGAAAGGGTAGTCTCCCCAAGAGCAGTATCATCCCCAATCTGCAGAAGCAATGAAGATGTAACAAGAAAGTTCTCCCCTTGAATGTCTACCCTCTTCCAGGTGAGGGAGGACAGTGGGGGGCTCACAACCTTGGATTCAAAAACTCTGGAGCCAAAACTTTCTTGATTTGGGAAATATTTCAGCACTACATCACTTTTCTTTCTCAATCTGCAAATAGCACCTTCAAAGGACAAAGAAGGTCTCCCAGGGGGAGCTGAAGGCATTTCCCCCTCCCATAGGGTCCTTTCTGTGGGGTTTCCACCCCCGTGTAGGATTGACATGTGGTTGGGGAAATGTGGGCCGCTGATCTAGGGCTGTCTTGACTGGGATAAATGTAATGGTTGGGAGAGCTGTGAATGGCAGCACACTTATAAAGGTCAAATAACGTGTTTCGTTCCCTTTGGGGAGTAGAGTTACCAGGCCCGAGGTCCAGGCAAGAGTTCCCCTGCTTTTCCAGACCCCTTTCTGCCACTGGCCAGCAGTGGGAAACCCCATCCACAAGGCCCCCCAAATGCAACATAATGACATCACCCAGTGGTGATGTCATCATGTTTCCAACACCGGGGGGTGACACTCTAGTTTTTGGACAAAACTCTATGGTAATATTGGACTCAAACAGTAGAGTTTTGTCCAAAAGCTGGAGTATTACCCTCCAACGTCGGTGATGTGATGATGTCACTTTTAAGAAACGTAATTGTGGTATGCACACATTGCGTGCATGTCAGAACCTTCCGGAAGTGCCCCCGGGCCCCCTCCCACCAGCAGCCAGGTAGCACCAGGCAGCCTTCTTGGAGAGTGGCAGCCGTACTTGCAGCTGTGCATCCCCAGTGGCAACTCTGTGTAGAAGTGCTGCAAGGGCTTGATTTGGATAAGGACCACATCCTGCTGTCCAGCTGCATCACTTCCTGGAATTAAACTGCTCCTTAAAGGATGCTAAATAACAGTCATAAGAACATCAGAGGTGCCTTGCTGGATTAGAACGGTAGACCATGTAGTCCAGTGTTCTGTTTTACAAAGCAGGCACCCTGTGCCTTGGAGGGCCAACAGGCAGGACACAGAAACCAAGTCCTCTCCCTGATATTGCCTTGTGGGAAGAGTATTGTGGGGGAATCCCATTAACTGATGGGGCTAGTAGCTACTTTGGGCCTATCCTGATTTTGTCACCCTCCTGACACTGGAGAACTCTGTGCCAGGCTTTGGGTTAACTCATTGCGATGCTGCTAGAGCTTGGTGCTGCTTTATCTCCCACTTGGGTCACTGTCCCTTCAAGAAATGCCAACGTGCAGCTTAGTCAACATCCTGAGGCCTTCAGAGATGATGCTAATCTCTCCTCCCTTAATTGCTCAGTATTTGGTGACTGTTGAATGTGTGAAAGGTCTCTGTCCTAAAGGACTGTGTTTGTTGCCCTGGGTGACATCCCTGTTTTGATGCCCATCGACATATGTGAATCCTCCAATGAGGTAAAACTGCCCAAATGCTGAGGGCTTATCCAAAGAGTTTAAAGGAGGGGAAGTTCTTACTTACCCAATGGGAAGCGCAGGACCTTGCTATAACAACTTCTTTTAATCTCGGGTGATGAGGTACAGCTAGCTGCAGTGAAAATCATGTTAAAAACGCACTTTCTTCTATCACATTTCCAACAATTGCCAGGTTGATTTTTTTGTTTCATCTGAGTTGAGACTGAGAGTATAAGATGACAGGAAGAGGAAAACAAAAATGAGTTTCAAAGTACTTGACAAGTAGCAGCAGCATTTCCAGTTAGCCTCCAAAGTCTTATCCCAAATTGGACTATTTTGGTTTCAAATTGTGGACTTAAAGGACCATGTAGGTTGGAGAGAGGACAGTTATGCAACATACATTACTAAAACCCTACTAGGAATGAGTTTTTTTGTAAAAAAAAAAATACTAATTTTAAAGAGATAACATTTACTGAGAATGAAATTCATGTGGTGAGTTAGGAGATATTGGTAACACACGCAATCAGATCGTGCAGACTAGAAGAACTTGAGTGACATTTCCAACACATGGCAGGTAGTTGTTCTTTTACATCTTTAGATGAGACTAAGAGCATAAGATGACAGTAAGAGTAAAACAAACATGAGTGTCATAGTACTTGACAACTAGCATCAGCATTTCCAGTTAGCCATCAAGGTCTTATTCCAAATCTGAGTATTCTGGTGCAGAGAGCCAGTTTGGTGTAGTGGTTAAGTGCACAGACTCTTATCTGGGTTTGATTCCCCATTCCTCCACTTGCAGCTGCTCTGTGGGCCCTTTAACAAGAGCGGGGTGCTGGGGGTTGCTTCTGCCCCCAACTCCACGTGCTATTTTAGTGGTGTGGAAGGGAAGCTGGTGAGAGAGCGGCTCTGTCAAGCATTGTCTATTTTTTCTGATTATAATTGTTAGTTTATAGAAATGTTACTAACCTTGGATTGAGTTTAGGCACATCAAAGTAGTAGACCCCCCCCCCCCCCGCTCCTTTCGCTTTCACTAACAAATGCAGGAATGTATTCTTTGAAGATAAAACCTCCTGGGACTAATTCCCATGCCAGCAAGGCTGGGACCCAGGATGCGCTGACCGCAGTAGAGATAAGGAAGTTACAGTGAGAAATTTCACACGTGAATGTAGAAGTGTTTAGAGAATGTAGAATTGTTTATAGAACCTTTGATGTGCCATCTTTAAGTCTGCATTTTACTGCTACACTGTATCAGTTCCAATACCTAGCTCGGCGGAGCCACATGGATTATCAATAAACCAAACTTTGTTTCACAATTCAAGGACTGGTTACTTTGAGATCTAATGCTTGACAGACTCTCCCTGCCACTCTGGTCACCGCCCTCCCTTCCAGCCACTAAAATAGTGAGCGGCTGAGAACAGAAGCAGCCCCCAGTCTCCGGTGTGTTAAAGGGCCCGCAAATCAGCTGGGGGCTGCTTCTTCTTCTGGCCCCACATGCTGTTTTAGTGGCGTGGAAGGGAAGCTGGTGAGAGAGAGGCTCTCTCTGCCACTCTCGTTGCTGCCCTCCCTTCCCATCACTAAAATAGCACATGGGGCCGGGGACAGAAGCAGCTCCCAGCTCCCAACTGCTCCGTGGGCCCTTTAACTCAGGCGGGGTGTTGGGGGCTGCTTCTGCCCCGACCCTGCATGCTCTTTTAGTGTCGGGAAGGGAGGGCAGCGACAAGAGCAGCAGGGAGAGTCGCTCTGGCTGCCGACCTTCCTTCTCTGTCGGTGGGGAGCAGAAGCAGCAGCCAGCATCCCCCCTTGAGTTAAAGGGCCCTCCAATCAGCTGATTGGCGGGCCCTTTAACTAAGGCAGGAGACCCCGACTGCTTCGGGTGCTGGCCCTGCGAGTGACTTCTCCATCACCAAATCGCTCGCGGGGCTGGTGGCAGCTCCTGCCAACATGGTTGAGGCCCTGGAGGCTCTTTGGGGCCCCAGAGTCAGGGGGCTTTGGCAAGAAGTTGGGGGGCTGTGCCCCCACAGGTCCCCTCGTTGCTATGGGCCTGATTGTTACCCTCCTCACATTTTGAGTGATGGGAGGTTCCAGGAGTTGATCTGCTACCTGGGCTGGTCCTCTTAGGTTCATCCAACTCACTATTCACTGCCTATTTATATTGTGACATGCTTGTCTTGCTTTTCCTTGAAGATGCTCTGGGCAACGTACATGGTGAATTGATTTTGGGGTGAGAGAGAAGAGGGGGAAGGCAGGCTCTGAGACAATGGCCCCCTGGACTGAAGAATATCCAGTCCCCCCACTTTAGCCTCTCCTATAGATTCCTGAAACCCCAACTGCCCACGGTGAACTAAAAAGAGGAGAGTTAGGGTCAAATGGTTTGACCCTAATACTGCAGTTATTAGGGTCAAATGGTTTGTGTGGATGGCTTCGGTTCTATAAAGTAAAACTGGCCCTGTTTCAGCTCCAAATGTTAGAGACTTTCCTCCAATGTGAGTACGTCATAGCTGAAGTTTGGGTAAAGTTAATGAACCCTGAGGGGAGATTTGATTCCCCTCTCTCCTGACAGGTTACCTCAGCAGGTTCAGAGGAGATAAGATACGGACTAGGAAGTAGTAATTATATTAAATTATCATTGTATGAATAATCTATAGATATCATATAGCCACAAGAGGGAGAGGAAATCCCCTTCACCCCCACCCCCGGCTCAGGTGGTGCTTTCTCTGTCTCAGGTGACCCCATACTCATGTTCCTTCCCCTTATGCACCCTGGCTTCCTAACACCTGCTTGCTTGCTTAGTGTTCCCTTCTCTCTCTGGCTGCCTCTCACCTGGGCACCTTTTCCTTTCCTACCTGGCCTAGTTTGCCCCTGTTTATTCCTGCCCTTTGATGTCCTCACCCCCCAGAAACCCCCAAATCAGACTGGCTGATCTTGGAAAGATCACATTCTTATTATCCCCCATTCTGATGCCAGGACCATATCTCCTTCTTAGCTTGGGCCAAAGACTTTAAGAAGTTAGCCCTCAGTCCCACTTTTGCAGTCGGTTTGGGCAGGACCGGATCTACATGTTTTTTGAGGAGGGGCAAAATAAAAAAATGGCGCCCCCTTATGGGCCATTCTATGCTATGGTCCCATAGAATACAATGGACTCCATACCCAATTTGGTGCCCCCCCTCTGTCAGCGCCCGGGGCAAGCACCCCCCTCTGCCCCCCCCCCCTAGATCCGGCTCTGGGTTTGGGAGTTACCTTAACTCTAGCTAGGGTTGCCAATCCCAGGTGGGGACAGGGGATCCATTTGGAGGGCCTCACCCCCCTCACCTGGTTCAGGATCATCTGAAAGTGGGGGGGGGGGGGAGGGAAATGCCTGCTGGGCACTCCATTATTCCCTATGGAAGCTGATTCTCCTAGGTTATAATGGAGAATCGATCTACGTTGTAACCATCCCTAGCAGGAGTGGAATTGTAGCAGGAGCTCCTTTGCATATTGGGCCACACACCCCTGATGTAGCCAATCCTCCAAGAGCTTACAAGGCTCTTTTTTGTAAGCTCTTAGAGGATTGGCTACATCAGGGGTCTGTGGCCAAATATGCAAAGGAGCCCCTGCTAGTACTCCACCCCTGCTAGGGACAGTTCCACCCTTCAGTCCACTGAAGTCCCTGGGCTTAGAATAGTGTACATCTGTTTAGGATGGCACTGTCAGTGGCCTCTTATGTATGCAGTGTAATGAAGAATAGTTTGCTTCATCAGCTGCATGGTGTGTACAAACAAATGATCTGTCTGGTATAGGGTTATCCCCAGGTGGGGGCAGGGGATCCCCGGGTTTGCAAGCCATCCTCCTGCTTCAGGGTAATCAGAAAGCGGGAGAAGGGGGATCTCTGCTGGGTACTCCATTATTCCCTATAGAGACCAATTCCCATAGGGTATAATGGAAAATAGATCTGCAGGTATCTGGGGCTCTGGGAAGGCTGCTATCTGAGGCAGAGGCATCAAATTTACAGCATAGTATCCAATGCCTCTCCTCAACACGCCCGCCAAGTTTCAAAAAGATTGAACCAGGGGTTCCAATTTTATGAGCCCCCAAAGAAGGTGCCACTATCCTTATTTCCAATGAAGGGAAGGCGTGCAGTTCCTTTAAATGTGATGGCCAGAACTTCCTTTAGAGTTCAATTATGCTTGTCACTACCTTGCTTCTAGCTCCACCCCCAATGTCTCCTCTCCTGGCTCCACCCCCAAACTCCCCAGATATTTCTTGAATTGGACTTGGAAACCTTAGTCTGGTGACCTACTATGGTCTAGTGGTGAAGCCAAGGTTGTTGTTGTTGTTTTTTTAAAAGCCCAAACATTTATATTCTTTTGTTGTGCTAAATAGCCCCAGGAATCCTGGTTGCCAATTCTGTCAATATCCCTGGGTCACAGATTCTCCTTCACTCACCCCTCTATTCCTTTCTCTTCAGAGAACCCAGGAGCTTCTCCGCTTCCTTGCTCTGGCCCAACTGCATATTTCCTTCCCAAGGATGAGAAGAAGGATGGGGGGATTTGAGGTTCCTACTCACCTGGAGAAAGCAGGGCCAGAAAGAGACATGCGCTCAGCAGGGCCTTCATGGTGCTGCAAAGATGAAGAACCAGAGAGAACTCAGATCAGAAGTGGACCAACCAAGGAGTCAGATGCTGAGTCCAGGGATTCACCTTCAGGAATTTATAGGCCACAGACAGAAGCCCCATGGCAGAAACTGAGAGGAACAACTGGCTTGGTGAGATGTTGAAAGTGGTGGGAATTGGGATGGCATTTTCCCCTCAGAAGTCCCTTAATATTTTCCTGGAAACTAGAGCTCAGAGTTAGAGTCTGATGAAATATGTGCCTGGAACTCCATGTGATTTTGCCAGTAGTGTCTGCCAGTCCACTCTGGCCACAGTCTTGCCCCACTGGATTTGGGAAAACATGTCCCCAGGTAGCCTGAAAAAAATCCATTTGTACCATATGCAATCTTATCTTCCCAGCAGTTTTGGAGATGTGGACATCTAATATTGTCAATTTTGAATTCTGAGCAACAGAAGAATATGAGGCAAGGCTCCTCCTCAGAGGGTGTATGAGTAAGCGAAATGGGGAAAATATACCTTCCAAGTTTTTTTTAATTTAATTTTTTATTAATTCTTCATACTGATAATACAATGCAAAATAAAAACACAATTTAAAGAAATACACCCCCCCCCCAAAAAAAAATCAGCTGTTTGGATTACAGTCAATAAAAGAAGATCTGTATAGTTTTTTGTAGTGAACATACATCTGAAAATTGTTCATTTATATATTCAAAACCCCATAAAATTATTAGTTTACCCAATTAATATCAATTTTGTAGCTATTTTATCCATAACCACAATGTCCCATATTTTCATAAAGGATTGCCTCAATGTAAGGATTTTCTTAGCTTTCCAATTTTGTGTCAAAATAGTTTCCCCAGCTACCTTCCAAGTTCTTCATGATGAAGGCTCTTGAAGGAAACAAAGTCTGTTGCATCAAATCTAGAAGTTTCTTAAGGACTAACAACATGTCAACCACATCTCAAAAAAGATATTATAGCATTGGACAAAAGTCTAGGTAGGGGCAACTAGAATGATTAAAGGATTGGAACACTTTCCCTGTGAAGAAAGGTTAAAATACTTGGGGCTCTTTAGCTTGGAGAAACGTCGACTGAGGGGTGACATGATAGAGGTTGGCAAGATTATGCATGGGATAGAGAAGGTAGAGAAAGAAGTACTTTTCTCCCTTTCTCACAATACGAGAACTTGTGGGCATTCAATGAAATTGCTGAGCAGTCGGGTTAGAACGGATAAAAGGAAGTCCTTCTTCACCCACGTGGAATTCACTGCCACAGGAGGTGGAGGTGGCTACAAGCATAGCCAGCTTCAAGAGGCGATTGGATAAACATATGGAGCAGAGGTCCATCAGTGGTTATTACCCACAGCTTATTGTTGGAACTCTGTGTCTGGTGCAGTGATGCTCTGTATTCTTGGTGCCTGGGGGGACACAGTGGGAGGGCTTCTAGTGTCCTGGCTCCACTGGTGGACCTCCTGATGGCACTTTGTATTTTTGGCCATGGGCCATTGGCCTGATCCAACATGGCTTCTCTTATGTGCTTACATATTCTAGGTTTTTGTTTTCTTTTGTTACAACATTATAGCATGGCTACCCCATCATAGCAGGGTAAAAGAGGAGTCCAGTAACTGCACAAAGAGAATTTATTCCATTATAAAGAGCCATGAATCACTTCATCAGATGCATCAGAGCTCATATGTATTTGTTCTTTGGATTAGCAGGAAGAGAAAGGCAGGAGTGAGATTTTGTCCCCTTTCAAACTGGCCTCTCTTTTAAAGATTTTTCCACAACTGCTTTTCCAATGCTGAGTTCTGTGTAGTACGAAGGTACACTGCATGCATCTGATGAAGTGAACTCTGACTCACACAAATGTATGCTGGAATAAATGTATTTTATTATGTATTTTGTTTTTAATGTTTATGCGGTTTAATTGTTGTTGTTAGCTGCCCTGAGCCCATCAGGGGAGGGCGGGATATAAATCTGATAAAATAAATAAATAATTCTTAAACTGCCCCTGGGCTTTTGTTTAATATTCTGCATTGGGGTTTTTTTTTTTATAGTTTTGGTGCTTTGAGCCTTGTCTTTCTATGGGGAATCCTGGAGAGCTCTGTTCATTTGTTGACTTCACTTGTATTTAGAAGTTCTTGCAATGAATCAAAACGTGTACAAAATTAGAAAGATACTGGAATAAAGAAAACTGGATAACAGGAACTGAATAACAACATTTGGGAAACAATGCAATACAATTAGTACGATATGGGATAAAAAGTGTAGTAAACGACAGTGAAATTGCTTTCTAGCAAGTCCCCCAAATAGATTAAATGTTGTGAGGAAGTTAATTATTCTTCTGCTAGTGATCTTCAGGGAACTCAAACTTCTTGAGTTCCTTGGACTGAATGTATGAGAAAATTTGAATTATTGATTTTTAAAAATTTTATATCCCACCTTTTCTCCCAGCGGAGACCCCGAGTGTCCCCCATCACCATTTTCCTCTCCTCCAGGTTATTCTCACAACGATCCTGTCAGGTCAGTTGTGCTGAGGGTGTGTGACTGGCCCAAGGTCACCCAGCAAGCCTCCATAGCAGAGGAGCGATTCAGCCCTTGGTCTCCCAGTTCCTAGCCTGGCACTTCAACCCCTACACTGTATGGAAGATATATGGATTCTGCCGGGGGTAGACTAATTCTGTGCTTGATTGTATCCATTTGCAGAAGCCTTTGTTCAGATGAGTGAGGCTGTTGTAATGTTTTTGGGTCCCAATATGGAGACCAGAACGAACTGTTTTAATCTAAGGAGCAACTCCAAGAGGTTTGTGGAAGCACTTAACTAGATGAATTTTGTAATACAAAAAGGACCATCAACACGGTGACTTGCCATTGTGGAAAATATTATGTGGGGAGTATCATCAGACTTGTGAAATCCAGAATTCTTGAGCATCATTCCTACATATGGAACAAACTTCTGAGGCTCCCTTAGTGGAGCACTTTGTCAATCTCCAATTTGGGGCAGATTAACAAATTAGTTTTACAAAAATAAGCCCTGTGGATTTTTAAGGTTCAATAAACCCTGTGGATTTTTAAGGTTCAAACTGTCCCCTATGAGTCTTAATTTATCTAATGATTTGTCTTGTTTTGTGTGACATGCACTGGTCCACAGAAATGTGTCTATGCTGCTTTAAGGATTGCTTTAACATCGTTGTAATGGGAAGACCTGCTGTGTTTGGTATTCAGCCTGCCTTTGCATTTAGGATTTTACTCTTTGAAATTTGAAGAAGCAATAGTAATTACGAAGTTTTTGAAATATTTTCCTGATTTAAGCATGTATGTTTTAGATTCTTATACAGGGAGTTCCCAAAGTGTTGCACATTAATTTGATGCTTCAGGTAATTTAGGTTTATTTCCAGAATGATTAGTTAATAGGATTGGGAAAATGTTCCTCGTGATCAAGCTCCAGAGAAATGCACTGTTTTTCTGTAGCTAGCTTGCCAAAAGTCTGTATAGTCAAAGCGATGGTATTCCCAGTTGTAATGTATGGCTGTGAGAGCTGGACCATAAGGAAGGCCGAACACAGAATAGATGCTTTTGAGCTGTGGTGCTGGAGAAGACTCTTGAGAGTCCCTTGGACTGCAAGAAGATCAGATCAGTCAGTCCTAAGGGAAATCAACCCAGACTGTTCCTTGGAAGGTCAGATGCTGAAGCTGAAAGTCAAATACTTTGGCCACCAAATGAGAAGGGAGCACTCCCTGGAGAAGACCCTGATGCTGGGAAAGACAGAAGTCAAAAGAAGAAGGGGACGGAAAAAGATGAGATGGCTGGACAGTGTTACTGATGTAACAAACATGGATTTGAGCAGACTTTGGAGGATGGTGGAAGACAGGAGGGCCTGGCATGACTTTGTCCATGGGGTTGCAAAGAGTCAGACTCGACTGTGAGACTGAACATCAACATACCCCTTTCACCTCTAACCACATCCTTCTGTTTGGTTCCTCCCCTTTGGCTCAACTTTTTCTTATTTGGCCATTCCCTTTTCTGTTCCAGTTTCCTTTCTCTGATGCGGGGATCGTACAACATTTTGATTTCTAAGTTATTTTTATCACTTTAGACAACATGAAAGAGAAGAAAATGTGTCTTCTATAATTTTATTGTCATTCTTGTCAATAAAATGGGTGTCATTTGTGCAAAAAGCAATATTAATATTATTTTAGAGAAGCCTAAGTCTAAGGGTATGTGAGAAAGTTCCTCCACTCCCATCACTGACAGTGAGTAGGGCAGTCCACATCCCTCTGAAATGCTGAAGCAGCTGCACAATTCTGCCCTACTCAAGGTTTTTCTTTGAACCATCCAAGAGAGAGAAAGGCACTTAGTGTTTTCACTCAACACAGGATCAAAAAAGCCATAGCTTACACAAGAAAAATACATGTTTTTCCCAATGGAAGCTGGTTCAGGTAGCCGGCTCCAGGTTGACTCAGCCTTCCATCCTTCCGAGATCGGTAAAATGAGTCCCCAGCTTGCTGGGGGGGAAAGTGTAGATGACTGGGGAAGGCAATGGCAAACCACCCCGTAAAAAGTCTGCTGTGAAAACGTTGTGAAAGCAACCTCACCCCAGAGTCGAAAACGATTCCCTTTACCTTTTTAATGCCTCATCTAGATTTTTAAAATCAAAAACAGCATATCTGATACTCCTAATTTAATCCTCCAACAAATATCCCGATCCAATTCTTTAATAGTTTGTTTTACACATATGTATTTTTTATTCTCTCTTTTAAAAACTGTTCATTCCCTTTGGGGCTGAATTGTGTACCAGGATGGCTTAGTTTGTTTTTTGGACTACGTGTCCTTATAATAAGTTTGATGTGTACCTCTGATGGGTCACCTAGTTGTGGTAGCTGCAGCAAAACCAGTTTGACAGCATTTACTCTAACAACATAGCTTTCTGAGAAGGCTGAGACAGAGCTGTTAGGGTCAGCTTTGGCCAATGCTGTGAGACCACGTCCCTCTATCTTGTTGCTTCAGAATGCAAAAACAAATGCAATGGAATGTTACATAATTCGGAAGTGACTTGATGGCACTTAATACATCCACGTTACAAAAAAATCACCTTTGCCTCACTATACTTGCCTGCAGTATGCACCAGTAGCTCTCTTGTGGGCAGAGCAAGATACAAAGAAAACCTGAGAAATTCCCCACAAACCTCCCCTCCCCCCATAACACCCTGCCTTGATTCAGCAGTGTTATCATAACACTGGCCACAAATATGAGACATCAACAATGCGTCCTTTTCTGTCACCCTGTCCAACACAATGCCTGCAAGACCTTCTCCTATTGTGACCTGTGACATGGAGAAAATCCAAAGAGGCGGGGGGACACTTGTCCTTGATGTCCACTGGCTTGCTCTTAACAAAGAGAAGGGGGAGTGTATTACTAGAGTGGAGAAATGGTCCCTTGGCACCTTGGGGAGAGCTTAGCATCTATCCCCATATAGGGTGTTTTTACACTGACAGTTTGTGACTCTCTATCACCGCACTGGAAACTCACCTTTTACATTACCTAACGTTCTCACAACTGTTTTGCATCGTTGCTGCCTGAAGCATCTACATTTGTTTCAGTGAGATGAGTGTCGGGGGTTGCTGCTGCAACGTTTTTCTCCGCACTAGCTTTGACCTGGTCTTTTCTCTACAGGCGTTTCAAACTTGTATTGCAGAAGTTTTAAAAGACTCCTCCAAAAGCCACAAGGTGCAGTAATTTGCATGAGAACTGACAGCACTTTTGGCTGCCCCCCCTCCCCCTCCGCTATATCACACTGCAGTGCTATCTCACTGTACCTCCGGCTGTATTATTAACTTGTTATTGGAACTGATTTTATTGGATTTTATTGTCATTTCATTATGATGTCTTGTTATTTATACTGATGAAATTTGCTTTGATGTACTTCACCCTGTGGGGGAATGGGTGGAATATAAATAAATGAATAATTAATAATAATAATAATAATAATAATAATAATTTAATGAAGTATAGACTACATAAGGTTCCATGTAATATGAATGAAAACAATGACTCAGGCTGAAAGTGGTGACTTGGGCTTCCTTACTGTATGGAGTAATGTTGAATTTTATCAGCCACTTTCTAAGGACTTGCCTGAACCGAGCATGGCCGGTGTATAGGAGTAGGCAAGGTAGGTGGCCACCTCGGGCACTGCCTGACCTGCAGGATGCCTTCTGGCACCCCCTCCCACCATTCACCGCTCTGGGCTTCCCTGCAAGAGGAGACAGCCCCGGAGTGAGGCAGAGAAGCCCCACCAATCTTTCACCCACCTGAAACCGCGTTCTGACCCGCATGGGAGGGCACAGGAGTGGGGTGACCTGGGGTGACAAAAACCCCAGCACCGCCCCTGGTACCCAACAAAGAGGAATGAGGATATCAGGCATTCTGTCTACTAAGTGCTGAAGCTGAGCCCTTGATACTACAAGCCGTTCAAAGGCATTCAGCAGCAGCTGCAAATTAAGGTTGCCAAGTCCAATTCAAGAAATATCTGGGGACTTTGGGGGGTGGAGCCAGGAACAAGGGTGTGACAAGCATAATTGAACTCCAAAGGGAGTTCTGGGCATCACATTTAAAGGGACCACGCACCTTTTCAATGCCTTCCTTCCATAGGAAATAATAAAGGATAGGGGCACCTTCTTTTGGGGGCTCATAGAATTGGACCCCCTGGTCCAGTCCTTTTGAAACTTGGGGGTGTGTGTGTTTTGGGGAGAGGCACTGGATGCTATACTGAAAATTCAGTGCCTCTACCACAACACCACCCCCCACCGAGCCTCAGATATCCGTGGATCAATTGTCCATTATTTTCTATGGGAATAAGTCTCCGTAGGGAATAATAGAGTTCCCAATAGATATTTCCCTCCCCTCCCCCTGCTTTCTGATGACCCTGAAGCAAGAGGAGGGCCTCCAAACTGGGGGATCCCCTGCCCCCACCTGGGGATTGGCAACCCTACCCTCCTCTGCCCTGACCCAAAGCCTAGTCAACGAGGAGGTAAACGGTTTTGCCCACCATGAGGTGACTGATGAAGCAGAGACACATGGCCTGTAAGAATATTGACCTCTGTTTCAAATTATGTACCTGTTCAACCATTGAAAACTTTTTGTTACTAGAGTTTGAATACTGGGGATGCAGTTTAGAGATGCAGCACAACTTCCATGTAGTATAGTTTGCTTGGATGACTCATTTCTGGCTGGGGGGGGTGAGATGTAGAGCTTTGGGAACATAGGAGTTTCAGGGGTGAGGAGTGCCACATTGAACAAAGGAAACTGTATTTCTCTCTTTCCAAATAAATGCAGTTGTTTTGCTTTCACTGGGTGTGTGAGTAGCAGGGGGGTAGGGGCTTTGGGAAATGAGACTCTAGACCGGGGTGTCAAACTCATTTGCTATGAGGGATGAATTGGACTTAAATGAGACCTTGTTGGACCGGGCCATGTGTGTACTTCTCCCATGGGGTCCAGGGAACTGGACAAAGGAAGCTCTGGCTCTTTCCTGCCTTCCCCAGGAGACCAGGAGGGAGAGGAGCCTTAGCCAATAGAAGGAAGAGAGGCTTGGCTCAGTAGCTCTGCTGTGCGATTGAGCGAGTCTGGCAAAGCAAGCTCTGCCTTCTCCCCTTCCTCCCCAAGGGAGGAGCCTCAGGCAACAGAGAAAATAGAGGCTTTGCTCTATAGCTCCTGTGTGATTGAGCAAGCCTTGCAAAGCAAGCTGTTAAACAGAAGGAAGCAAGAGAGAAAGGGAAGGAAGTAGATGACAGCCAGCCAGGGACTGATAGGAGCACTCTGGGGGCCTGATTCGGCCCCTGAGCCGCATGTTTGACACCCCTGCTCTATATCTTGAACTCAACCTTGGTTCCAATATGTAGGCTATAGGTGTGTCTGTAGGGTAGTCTAGGCCCCATTCTCTGTATGCCACAGACCCAATATGAATGAAATCTGCATGTGCTTGGGAAGAATTGAACTTCAGAACAAGTCTCTTCCCCAGACCCATGCGGAAAACCTAAATGTAGATAGGCTCTCTGTGCCAAACTCCTTATTGTCAATACTGCTTTGTTTCTTCCCTAACCCTATAAACCCAGACAACCATCCTACTCAGTTTGGTTATTGCCCATCAGTGAAAACAGACAATCAAGATGGTGCCGAGCTAGCAGCCATGGACCTCACTGCTCTGCAAGCTGACTGTTTTTTTAACCTTATCTTACTTAATCTTTGGATTTCATTTGAACTGTGCTTTTAAATGTATGATAACAAGGTTTCAGCCTAATTAGAAGCGGTCTGCTTTTAAATTAAGCTTCTGAGCTGTGCCAGCAAGATATGCCCAAAACACCAAGGATGTTAAGGCAATAAAGCTGCCGCTAGCTTCAGCCATAAATAACATTCTTACTATTTGTCATCTTAGCCAAAGAAAACGTTTGCCGGTTAAAACGAAGAGGCGGAAACTGCTAAAACTTCTATCTCCTTTTAATTACCCTATAGTTGATACTTCAAGGCCGTATAGGTGATACTTCAGGGCTCAGCAATGGGTGCTAACAAGTGTATACAGGACTCAGATGAGTCATTTACATCTCCTGTTAGCAAACAGAAAAAGATAGAAGATTATTTTGCAGCCAAGGAAACTCCAAACTATAACAGCTCCAATATATTGTTGAAGGCCTTCATGGCCGGAGTGCATTGGTTGTTGTAGATTTTCCGGACTGTGTGGCTGTGATCTTGTCATTGTGAGACCTGACGTTTCTCCGGCAAGTGTGACTGGCATACTCAGAGGTGTGACCCAGAAAACTGAGAGAGAACTCCAGTTTTCTGGGTTACACCTCTGTGGATGCCAGTGACAGTGGCTGGCGAAACGTCAGGTCTCTCAATGCCAAGACCATGGCCACACAGCCCGGAAGATCTACAACAGCCAATATAACAGCCTCCACTGCAAATCGCTATGGACCTCTTAACTTAGAGGAAAGTTTTATTGTGGATGCTGACAACTCGCCACAATCACTAATGAGCACAGAGGCAGCAGACAGCATCTTGAAGGAGGCTCCCACATTAATTACTCAGATGGTAAATTGTATTTGATAGACAAAAAATAGCAGCATGACTCTTTGTTTCAGACCTGGCAACTGACAGATTAGCCAGGTGTTTATACCCTTTCCCCAAACCATTATTTCCTGTCAATGCGAGTTTGTGCACAGGTTTGAATTGCCCCACCCATGGCTGTGTGCAGGCCTCTAGCTACCAGGGGGGTCTTTATGTCAGATGCCCCAGACCTTCCCTTCCCTTGGCACTGCTATGGGGGGGGGGAGTGGAGAGGCTGGGGCAACCCCTCCCTCCCCCTATGATTTAAATTGCATGGGAGGGATTCCCCCTGCCCCTCACATGGCATTTAAAGGGCCTGCTGATCAGTTAGGCACCCTGAGTTGGGCACCCTCAGTCACGTCAGTGGTGGCCAGGGAAGTCCTTCACCCAAAGGGTGATTTACACATGGAATTCACTGCCACAGAAGGTGGCGGCAGCTGCAACCATAGACAGCTTCAAGAGGGGATTGGGTAAATACATGGAGCAGAGGTCCATCAGTGGTTATTAGCCACAGCGTATTGTTGGAACTCTCTGTCTGGGGCAGTGATGCTGTGTATTCTTGGTGCTTGGAGGGGGAGGCAGTGGGAGGACTTCTAGTGTCCTGGCCCCACTGGTGGACCTCCTGATGGGGTTTGTTTTGGCCACTGTGTGACACAGAGTGTTGGAGAGGATGGGCCATTGGCCTGATCCAACATGACTTCTCTTATGTTCTTATGAGGGGAGCTGCTAAGTGCCACCTGACTCTTTTACAGGCCCCCCAACTTTCAAAATCCTGACTAGGAGCCTGGCTGTGTGTCTCCAGCCAGGTGTGAGATAGTCTCTACAGAGACGCGCAACCTTCCCAGGCCTCCCCCCATAGGGTTTAGAGATTATGTATCTATTACAAACAGTACTATGCAAGTCCAAGCAAAAGCTTCCCTCCTCTCAATTACACAGGTCAGCTTAACTCAAACAGGAAAATAATGAAAAAAGAGAGGGTTCATGGCAAGAGATCTTGATAGCTGGGTTCCCCCTTATTTTCATAGCTCTTGTAGGAGCTATATTTACTAACCTTGGTATTAAGGCAAAGAGAGATGCATAATTATGCAAACAGTGGCCAGTGATTTATACGGTACATTTGTAGTTCCTTCTCCCACTAGTGTCAAAAAAATAATTCCCTAATCTTTCCCTTTGCTGTTCTTATGGAGACTGTTATTCCTGGCTTCTGTTTTTTTTTTTTTAAAGTCTCCTTCTAGCATGTTTGTGTTGTAAAGTGCATACATATGTATTTTACATTTCTGTGCATAGAAAGTATTAAGAGTTCTAACAAAGGCATGCGTGTAATATTTGTTCATGTCTTGTGGCTCTCAAACATCTGATGTTCATTCTATGTGGCTCTTAGGCTAAGTAAGTCTGGGCACCACTGATGTAGATGTTTAGGCTAGGAATGGGGACACCTGGACTCAAACTCTCACTTCTGAACCTCACCAGCAGCTGCTAGGGTGGCCAGATCGTCCCGCCCACCCGGGAAAGTTCCGCCCCTGCCCCCAAATTCCCGCCTCACGGGTTGGCTAACCCGGGACCAATCAAATCCCGGGTTCGCCAAAATCCCACTTTTTTATGCGGGGCCTTTCCGCTGACAAGCCGGAGGAGGCGGCGGCCTCCGGGCCCACCCCAGGACGCTGTTGCGGGCGGCAGCAATGGCCAGCCTTGCGGCTTCTCCTCCCTCCTCGTCGCCAGGGCCGCTGAGCTGGGCGTCGGCGGCGTCGCTGGCGGTGTGCGCGGCCCAGCTGGGCCTGTGCTGGGTTGTGGGCCGGGGCTTGGGCTGGCATCACGGGAGCTCGCGGCGGGACGGCTGGGTGCCGAGCTGGCTGTGCTACGACGCCCTCGTCCACTGCAGCCTGGTGAGCCGCGCAGGAGGCGGAGCACCTCGGCAAGCGGGGAGGCTGTGAACGAACCCGGATCCCTCCGCCCCTCGCCTCGCATGGGAGGGAAGGAAGGGCCCTGAGGGGTGGGCGGTGGGCTGTGGGTTGGGCTTCTACTAGGGGTTGCGCAAACTTGCTTAACGTTAAGAGCCACATAGAATAAATGAGAGCCTCAAGATATGAACATCAGATGTTTGAGAGCCACAAGACAAGAAGGAAGGAAGGCAAATAGATGGGGGCGGGAGATGAAGGTGTAAAGAAAGCAGCTTTAACTTGAAATGCATTCTCCAAGGCTTGGCTTAGAGAAGGGATTTAAAGAGATAAAGGCCTTCTCCAAGCCAACCGATGGGGCAGTGAGGGCTTCAAGAGCCACACAATATGTGTGATGTCACTTCCTGTTTTCGGCGGTGGCATGACGTCGCCGGAAGTGACGTCACTTCCTGTTTGTGCCAGCACGCTTCGCGCGCGCACATACACATTCATCCCCCCCTCAAGGTGTCCCTGGCTGGCCTGCAGATATTATGGCCACCCTAGCTCTGTCCTAAGCAGAGGTATGCCTTTCTACCTCATTTTATGACAGTGGGCTTCAAAGGGTATAACACTGCCAGTGGCCTCAGGCCCAGAGTCATAGTAGAGAGTCACAGTAAGGAGTGGGAACAAAGCTTAGACCCAAGTTCAAAACCCTACGCTCATCATGAGAGAGATGGTGGGATGATAAATTTATAACTAAGTCCGATGTCTCCCCCTCCTTCCTGATGGTCCTCTGTAAAAATCCTCTGTGAAAATCTCTTTTTCCACTAGAATTGACTTATTTAAATTATGTCGCCTGTTAAAACTGAAACATATGTTTGGACAAGATGAGGGGGTGTGTGAACAGAGGACACCTTTTAGACATAAATCTATGTTTATTCCTGCTAATGATGACCCACGAATTATTGTTTTTGAGAGAATGGTGCTTCAGGATCTGGAACAACTGGAGAGTCGACAAAACCCTTACTTCAGCAATCTAAATAAATATGAAAGGGACATTTTATCCCAACTATCTGATAATCCCGATCTTGTAATTAAATCAGCAGATAAAGGAGGTGGGATTGTGATTCAGGACAGGCAGGACTATCTCTTGATGGTAGGATCATTATTATCGGATGTGGAATACTATACACGTTTTAGCACTGATCCCACTGAAAGAATATCTAAATTGGTGAGGATGGTACTTGTAGATGCTAGAGAAAGGGGTTATATCTCCAATAAAGAGTTTGAATTCTTGGATAATCCCCACTCTAAAGTACCTATTTTTTATGCCCTCCCTAAGGTACATAAAGAAATCAGACCTCCTCCTGGTCATCCAATTGTGTCAGGAAAGGGTTCGTTACTAGAACCCCTATGTAAATTTGTGGATCATTTTTTGAAGCCTTTTGTTTGTAAGATTCCCAGTTTTATTAGAGACACGACAGATTTTGTCTCTAAGATTGAGGATTTCTATATCCCTGCAGATGCCTCATTAGTTACATTGGATGTTCAATCATTATACACTAACATCCTCTTTGAGGATTTGAGAAGTACAGCTCAGTGTTATTTGGATCAGAGAGAGGACTTGGATCCACCAACACCATTTCTGTTGGAGCTAGTGGACCTGATTATTGAAAATAACTATTTTCATTTTGACCATGATTTTTTTTTTGCAACGTAAGGGGGTTGCGATGGGCAGCGCTCTGGCGCCATCTATTGCCTGTTTATTTATGGCTGTGCTGGAAAATGATTTTTATTGCAACAGAGACAATAACCCTTTTTTTGAAGACATATTGTTTTTTGTTAGGTTTGTGGACGACATCTTTATGGTGATGAAACATGCAGAAATATTGGAGAGTTTAGTTAAATGGATGGACTCTTGTCACCCTAGCATTAAGTTTTCGTTTAATAGAGATCCTGATACCATCGTGTTTTTTGGACACGGTGGTGTATCGCACTGCTAATAATACTCTAGCTATTAAGAATCATAGAAAGGCGGTGGCTAAGAATGGGTATCTACATTATGATTCTTTCCATCCTCCCGTTTTGCGTAATAATATACCCTATGGGCAATTCTTACGCATGAAACGAAACAGCACCTCAGTCACTGAGTATAAAAAAATCATGTAATCAACTGACAGTGCAGTTTAAGGAATGGGGTTATCCAGAAACAGTCGTCAAAGGGGCGGAGATTAGGGCTGCCAAACAAGAACGTTCCCTTATGCTTCAGCGTACGAACAAACAGAATGGAGAGGCTAGGGAAAATCAAAGATTATTTTGTTCATTACATTATACTCCTAAGGCATTAGCGATTAAAAATATCATTTTGCGCCATTGGGGTATTGTTTCCAGCATTGCAGGATGTGCCTCCCCACCTATAGTTGGTTTCCGTAGATCTCGGAATTTAAGGGACTATTTGGTGCATACTGATTTGAAGACTGCACAGACGTCTTCTCGATTGCCCCTCATTTCCATTGCAAGGGTTGCAAAGCGTGCAAGTACTCTCTACAAATAAAAGAGTATGTGGATCCTAGATCCCAAACAACTATTAAATTAACAGGTTTCACTAGCTGTGACTCTAAAGGGGGTCATCTATGCCCTGGTCTGTGGAGATTGCTCCAAAATGTACATAGGATGTTCCCGTAGGGTGATTAAGACACGTATCTTGGAACACATCTCAAGGGTTTGCCATCAAGTTCCTGGTGTTCCTCTCCTTCAACATTTTACTGAGACTGATCATAACTTAGAAGCCTTAAAATTCTTTGTGATTCAGAAAATTGGTGAAATTTGTGAAAGTAGAGGTGGTGATTTACAAAGGACCATGTTACAAAAAGAGGCACGGTGGATACATCGTTTAAACACTATTGAACCTTCTGGCCTTAATCAATACAATGATTTTTCTTGTTATATATAATGCATTTTGTTTCTTGGGTATGTTGTTAGATTTTGGTGAGGTCTCCTTTAAATGGTTGAGTAACAACAGCTGTGACCGTCCTTTTTTAAAAAAGCCGTGGGCTCTGTTAGCCCAAGCCGCAAATTAAGATATCAAAATGGGCGTTTGAGAGAGAACTTGGCTGGAGGTTTCAGGTTGTTTTATCAACTGTTTCTGTATGTTTTTATTAAGATTGCTTTGGTTTAGGGTGGTGTTTATCGGTCACCTTTGTTGTTTACAGTTGACTTACGAGGAAGCTGCAGGAGCAGCGGAACGCAATCAAAGCCGGGGTTTGCGTGAAGGCTAGAATTTGTCCTTCAGAAGTCAACAAGCAACGGAGGGACTCCTGTGGAACTTTATTATTGTGTCTTAGTACTCAGTTTGGAAAACTCAGAGACTGTGTGGGGTCCTCCCTGGAATATTGTTTTGAGACTTTCGTTTGTTTTCTATTTATACTGCATGAATGCATGCCCACTGTTGTAGGCTGCTCATTTCATGTGAATAGAATTTTGTATACACTGGTCAAGAGTGTTTGTTTTTGCACAATATTTTGTATTTTTGTATCAGGGTTATCAGAAAGCAGGGGGGGGAAGGGAATGTTTACTGGGCACTCCATTATTCCCTATGGAGACCGATTCCCACAGGGTATAATGGAGAATTGATCTGCGGGCATCTGGGACTCTGGGGGAGCCTGTTATTTGAGATAGAGGCACCAGAGTTTCAGATTGCATCCAGTGCCTCTCCCCAAAGTGCCCTCCAAGTTTCAAAATGATTGGACCAGGGGGTCCAATTCTACGAGCCCCAAAAGAAGGTGCCACTATCCTTCATATTTCTAATGGCGGGAAGGCATTTAAAAGGTTTGCAGTCCCTTTAAAAGTGATGGCCAGAACTCCCTTTGGAGTTCAATTATGCTTGTCACAACCTTGCTCCTGGCTCAACTCCCAATGTCTCCTGGCTCCACCCCCAAAGTCCCCAGATGTTTCTTTAATTGGACTTGGTAGCCCATATGGAGGGTGTGTAGTAAATACTGTGTATGTGTGTTTGTGTCTGTGTACTTGGAAGTCATGGGCACCTCTGTATACTCTTTTGGACTTGTTGCAAAGACCCAGGGTGTGTCTGAGGTGATTTGGGGTTGGAGTCATCGTATTAAAATGGGAGGTTCTTGTGAAGGCTGGAGAAGAAGTTGGCTGGAGGCAACTCTGTGTGGGTGGAGCCAAGGGTGGAATTCTAGCAGGAGCTCCTTTGCATATTAGGCCACACCCACCCGATGTAGCTAATCCTGCATGAGCTTATAGGGCTCTTAGTACAGAGCCCGCTGTAAACTCCAGGAGGACTGGCTACACCAGTGGGGTGTGGCCCGATATGCAAAGGAACTCCTGCTAGAATTCCATCCCTGAGTGAAGCAATCTAGCCAGGGCAAGGGGGAAACCGCATCCTCTTCCAGCTCCACCCCCAGTATCTCCAAGTATTTTCCAACACAGACCTGGCAACCTATGGGTGACCTTGGGCAATCACATTATCTTGACCTAATCTACCTCAGAGGATTGTTGTGGGGATAAAATCAAAGAAAGGAGAAGAGCATAAGCAGTTTGGGAAGAAAGGCAGAATGCTGTGCCTCAATCCCTGTGGTTTCTCCTTCAAAGCCTGAAAGCCAGAGGTCCCTGATACTGAATCCCTTCTCTTCACAACACCTTGAGTCTCAAAATTTCTCCAAATTAGCCTGTGGAGTTAGATGCCTTGGCTTCCTGCTGATAAGGTGAGGGAAATCACCTGATAGTGGCTATACCCAGGGACAGTGGCATTTCATTACTGTCTTCCATATTCTGCATGAGAAAGCAGGCAAACACCAGTTCCTTTCACCCACAAGCAGCACACTCTTACACCAGGAAGTCATTCACTTTAAGAATATACATAGGAAAACACGTCTTTTGTTTACTGCAATATCAATTTATTGTGATATTAAATGCAAATTCAGCCCATACACCAGATTTTCCTCTGCAGAAGCCCCAGATCCCAAAAATCAACCCCCCTCTGCCCCTTTGCCTACCATTCACCTACAGCCAGCATGGAGAAGACAATTCAGGAGTCCTGAGTCATCCCCCTTCCTTGGCCTCCTCTCCTAGATTCCAGTTTCATTTCCATGTTCCAGAAATGAGAGAATCCACGTAGAGAGAGGCAGTTCCCCTTTCACATATACCATTAAGAATAAAACTAGTAATGAAGCGGGAATTCAGCAGTGGAACATTTTGCTTCTATTGTGCTTATGGATTTCAGCATGTCATTTCTTTCTTCTCTGGCTCCTGTTACTAGGTCACACAGAGTTCTTGTTGCACAGCCTTTCAAACTGAGTCGAGGAAATAAGTGCCCAGCTGAGGAGAGGGAAAAAAGGCTATTAATTAGAGTTGACAAATCCTCTTCATCCCGGAGCAGGGGACTTCCGTACGTGAATGAAGAGCGTGCACGACGCAATGATGTCTCCTGGAAGTGATGTCATCACCTGGCGATGCAGTGCGCGGGCGCTGTAGGCATTTCAAGGAAAACTCTATGGTTTTCCCGGATGCTCTAGCCATTTGGGAGGGAAAAAACTCTATGGTACCTATTGTACCATAGAGTTTTCCATCCCAAATGGCTAGAGCATCTGGGGAAACCATAGAGCAGGGGTGGCCAACGGTAGCTCTCCAGATGTTTTTGCCTACAACTCCCATCAGCCCCAGCCAGCATGGCTGATGAGAGTTGTAGGCAAAAACATCTGGAGAGCTACCGTTGGCCACTCCTGCCACAGAGTTTTCCCAGACACGCCTAGAGCAGCTGCTGCGCACCATCACCAGCGCGATGATGTCACTTCCGGGTGACGTCATTGCACTGGCAACATAGGAGGAGGTTCCCCCCGCCGGCCCAATGTGGGCTGGCGGCTTGGGAACCTCTAAGGCGGAGGAACCCGGGGGCTACTATTAATGCAAATTCTTTATGGGCATCTGGGTACAATCATAGTCAAAATGGACAAGAACATAAGAAAAGCCATGTTGGATCAGGCCAATGGCCCATCCAGTCCAACACTTTGTGTCACACAGTGACCAGAAAACCAGGTGCCATCAGGAGATCCATCAGTGGGGTCAAGACACTAGAAACCCTCCTATTGTGCCCCCTGCCAAGCACCAAGAATACAGAGCATCACTGCCCCAGACAGAAAGTTTCATCCATACCCTGTGGTTAATAGCCACTGATGGACTTCTGCTCCATATGTTTATCCAGTCCCCTCTTGAAGCTGGCTGTGCTTGTAGCAGCCACCACCTCCTGTGGCAGTGAATCCCACGTGTTAGTCAACCTTTGGGTGAAGAAGTACTTCCTTTTATCCGTTCTAGCCTGACTGCTCAGCAATTTCATTGAGTGTCCACGAGTGCTTGTATTGTGAGAAAGGGAGAAAAGTCCTTCTTTCTCTGCCTTCTCTATCCCATGCATAATCTTCTAAACCTCTATCATATCACCATTCAGTTGGCGTTTCTAAAAGGCTATTAATGCAAATTCTTTATGGCCATTTGGGGGCAATCATCATCAAAATGGATGATGGCCTCCTCTGAAATGAAAATCTTACTTTTCTTTTGCTTTTCTGGCAACATTTTTTTGGGGGGTGGTGGTGGTTGTCAATTCTACTTACGTGTTATAAAGCTACCAGCATATGAAATGCATGCATTCTCCCAGCCATGACATCTGACAGTAGTATCATTCAAGCAAGGTTCTTTTGCCCTAAGGTCGAGACAGCCTGGGCACTGCATTCCATTGAGGGTACGATCCTCTTGCTTTGGTACTGCCAAAAGAGAAAAGCCTTCAGTCAGCACAAGGTCCCATCACATTCTTCCACGGTTTTAACTTCTAGCCTCTTATCTTGTACAAGTCTTAGAAGGGCTTCCTGCTTCCCTTTTGTGACTCCCGTCTTTGGCATCAACTGTGATTCAAGCACTTCATAAAATATTTTTTTATACACCAGTTTTATCTAGGATGTTCTTCTATGGGCAATTCAGATCTCTTGCTCTTTAAGTACTCCCCATATGTGCCCTTGAAGGTGCCTATTGATTCTTCCTATTGAGTACCCGGCTTGAGTACTCAGTACCTATTGAGAGCCAGTTTGGTGTAGTGGTTAAGTGTGTGGACTCTTATCTGGGAGAACCTGGTTTGATTCCCCACTCCTCCACTTGCATCTGCTTGGATGGCCTTGGGTCAGCCATAGCTCTCATAGGAGTTGTCCTTGAAAGGGCAGCTGCTGTCGGAGCTCTCTTAGCCCCACCCACCTCCCAGGGTGTCTGTTGTGAGGGAGAAAGATAAAGAAGATTGTGAGCTGCTTTGAGACTCTGAGATTTGGAGTGGAGGGCAGGATATAAATCCAACTTCTTCTTCCTCCCTAATTTGAATGGTTGAATGGTGGAGCTTGTACCTATATGACTTTAACTTTCATGGCTGGAGTTGAGGAATCCTTTAATTTGTTGAAGAAGCTTTCAGTTCTTTCTCTGGTCAACCAAGTTCATGGGTAAAAAAGGTAAAGGTAGTCCCCTGTGCATGCACCAGTCATTTCCAGCTCTGGGGTGATGTTGCATCACAATGTTTTCACAGCAGATGTTTTTACAGGGTGGTTTGCCCTTGCCTTCCCCAGTCATCTACACTTTCCCCCCAGCAAGCTGGGTACTCATTTTACTGACCTTGGAAGGATGGAAGGCTGAGTCAACCTTGAGCTGGCTACCTGAACCAGCTTTTATTGGAATCGAACTCAGATTGTGAGCAGAGAGCTCGGACTGCAGTACTGCAGCTTTACCGTTCTGCACCACAGGACTCCTTTTGTTCATTTCTTCAACCTTTTTCAGTCGTCCAAACTTTTTTGTCTACATGTGTATCTGTTGGTTGGTATGCCATCAAAAGTGGCATTTTCTGAGGGAGGAAAAGACTAAAATAAAACTAATTTTGAAATGTCTCAGGGTTTTTCCTTTCGATGAATACACTTGGGAATCCGATTGTAATGGATAAAAGCTGTACCTGCACAGTGTCACTCACATCACCATGCTGAGCAGGGAAATCTGGCCCTGATTCCCTTCCAAGAGCGACTGGGTCGGATAACTTTAGGAGCTCTTCCAAGCTCTGAGATCAACCAAAGGATCTCCACTGACCCCAGCAGCCAGCCTGACAACTCACTTTTAATGGACAGGAATGGAAGAAGAGTATGCTTTGCTCCTGTCCACTCCAGAGGTTTCTATTGTTTTTATATAGCTTTAGTAGTCATGATTTCACTTAAAGAATTCTGGGAATTGTCTGAGGATTCTTAGTTCCTCACTGGCCCCAGAATGGCCCAGAAATCCCACCATCCCGATAGATGATGGAGGGTAGCCGTTGTCCCCTGTAATAAGAACCCTGTAAGCTCTTGGAGGATTGGCTACATTAGGGGTGTGTGGCCTATTATGCCAAGGAGTTCCTGCTACAAAAACTGCCCTGCTCCTAGTTCATCTAAGGAGAATGATAGCAAGAGTCCCATTCTTGAGCAGTGCCTCAGTAAGACAGATACTTACCCCTGACAATGTTATTGCAGAGCATTTTGTCACAGCACTTGTCTTCCATATAGATGTATTTGCCATCTGGTAAGCTGGCAGTGAACTTGACCGGGTGACAATCCTGATGGTTCATGCACCCCAGTTGGTTAAATATGGTTTGACTTTCCTTTTCACTACCTGGAAAAAGACCGTTGGAAAGACAGGCCTCGATTTGCACACGCACATACAAAATACCCTTTTTGCTTGTCTAGTAATGTAGATACTTTTTCTCTAATTTTTCCTCAGCTGTATTAGCCAAATGAAGGTGTTGTTTAAGTGTGTGTGGGGGGGAACCGTGGGAGGGCTTCTAGTGTCCTGGCCCCACTGATGGACCTCCTGATAGCACCTGGCCACTTTGTGACACAGAGTGTTGGACTGGATGGGCCATTGGCCTGATCCAACATGGCTTCTCTTACGTTCTTATGAAAATGTGGGTATTGTTTAATTTGGCAAGTTATTGTTTAAGAACTGGTTTTTTTTAAAAAAAAATCTGCAATTCAGTTGCAATTTTGTTGAAGTGTCTTTTGACATTTAAATTTAAAATATAAGTTTTAAAGAATGATTACATTTTGCATGTAAGGAAATTTCAGTTCGGTATTAGGGATAACAACATCTGCCGGTCTTGAAGTTGCTGTTCTCTGGAAGCTAATCTGGAGGCCCCCAAATATCATCAGAGACAATCCTGATGGAGAGCAGCCTTTCCCTCATCTACAGGGCTTTTTTTTTTTGAAGAAAAAGCCCAGCAGAAATTCATTTGCATATTAGGCCACACCCCTGACATCACCATTGTTTTGCACGTGGCTTTTTGTAGAAACAGCCCATCCATAATTCATTGCATGTTAGGACACGCCCCCTGACACCAAGCAAGCCAGAACTGCGTTCTTGTGCTTTCCTGCTCAAAAACATCATCTGTATTTTTCTTATGGCATGTGCAGCCAGAATCTATACAGGTGATATCTATACAGGGGGGTGTTCTGGGGCACACACTCAATTTATGCAGGAACTGTGTAAACTCAATTACCTGAAAGAGGACAGAGATACAAAGGGAGAACTCACTATTTACTTCTTCAGGGCTTCTGCTGATTGGGGATGACACTGCTGTAGGTAGACAGCCTTTGCTCAGTCATGAGACCCTAATCCAAAGGGCTTTACCTCACCACTCACTTCAAGAGGGTCAGATGATGGGCCATGAGCTAGGACAAATGCTTCGTTTTCATAGTGTTTATTGCCCTAGGTGTAGGGTTGCCAAGTCCTCAGCTTCCCATAGCAGGGGACATTTGCACCTGCTTGGCCCAACCTGCTGGCCCACATTGGGTCGGTGGGGGGAACCTCCCCCTACACCGCTGGCGTAATGAAGTCACCCGGAAGTGACATCATCAAAACGGTGGTGCCCCGTGCGGGGCCGCTCTAGGCATTTCAGGGAAACTCTATGGTTTCCCCAGACGCTCTAGCCATTTGGGAGGTAAATTTCCCTCCCAAATGGCAAGAGCGTCCAGGAAAACCATAGAGTTTGCCCAGAAATGCCTGGAACAGTCCCGCACGGGTGCTGCCATTTTGATGACATCAGTTCCGGGTGACTTCATTATGCCAGCGGTGTAGGGGGAGGTTCCCCCCACCGACCCAATGTGGGCCGGCAGGTTGGAAACCTCCCAGACGGGGAATTCTCCTCCCAGACCAGGGGCCTGGCAGCCCTACCTAGGGCCATCCATGTTTTTATGCCTGTTTACATATATGAGTCCTCTGTTGAGGGAAAACTGCCCAAATGATCAGTGCCACTGCTGTGTGTCTAATGAAAGGGAAATTCTCACTTACCCAATTGGACATCTATGATCTTGCTATAACAAATTCTTCTTGTGGTGTTGGATGCCAAACACTTAGTCGCTCCTAGAATATTAGAAATGCACCTGCTTGCATTACAAAATAAACAGGTGCCAGGTCCTTTGAGAGGTTCAGGTTGAGATGAGACTAGAAGGAAAAGAGATAACAGTAAGAGGAAAACAAATATGACTGACCAAGTACTTGATAAGTAGCATCAGCCTTGATTGCATCTGCAAACTTGTGCCCAGAATAATTATTTAGAATATTCAGTCTTTGACTACCCTGCCACAGGGCATTACAAGCCGTGGCAGGCTGGCTCAGGCTGAGTTGATTGAAACTGAATCCAATCAAGATGGAGATCCTGTACTTGAGTCATGGTGGTCCAGGAGTGGGGATCTCACTCCTGGTGATCTACAGGGCCCAACTGATGCTGGTGCCAAGAGTTAGGAGGTGGGGAGTGCTCCTGGATTCCTCCCTAAGAATGGAGGCCCAGGTAGTAGGGTCTCAGAGTCTCCTTCACTCACTCCTCTATTCTTTTCCTTTCAGAGAACCCATGAGCTTCTCAGTTTCCTTGCGCTAACCCAATTCCATATTCCCTTCCAAAAGATGATAAGAAGAATGGTGAATTTTGAGTTCCTACTCACCTGGAGAAAGCAGGGCCAGAAAGAGACCTGCGCTCAGTAGAGTCTTCATGGTGCTGCAAAGATGAAAAACCAGAGAGAATTCAGATCAGAAGTGAACCAATGAAGGAGTCTGATGCTGAATCCAGGGATTCACCTCCAGGAATTTATAGACCACAAACAGAAGGCCCATGCCAGGAACTGGGAAGAACAACTGGCTTGGTGAGCTGTTGAAAGTGATGGGATTTGGGACTGCATTTTTTTTCTCAGAAATCTCCTAAAGTTATCCCAGAAACCAGAGCTCAAGTCTGGAGTCTGATGTTTCTGGATATCCACATGATTCTGCCAGTAGTGTCTGACGGTCCGCTCTGGCCACAGTCTTGCTACACTGGATGTGGGAAAACGTGTCCTAAAGCAGCCTGAAAGAGATTAGTTGGTACCACATACAGTCTTCTCTTCCCAGCACTTTTGGAGACGTGAACATGTAATATTGACAATTTTGAATTCCCAGCACTTTTGGAGACGTGGATGTATAATATTGACAATTTTGAAATCTGAGCAACAGAAGAATATCAGAACAAGGGTCCTTCTCAGATGGTGTTTGTTTTATTATCTCTTTTTTTAAACTGTTCATTGCCTTTGGGGCCCTAATTGGGTATCAGGATGGGTCACTATGTTTTTGGACTGCGTGTACTTGTAATAAGCTTGATAAGAAAGCACCTCTGATGAGTCAACTAGTTGTGGTAACTCCAGGAAAACCAGTTGTACAGCATCTGCAACGTAGCATTCTGAGAACCCTGAGACGGAGCTTTCAGGGTCAGTTTTGGCCAATGCTGTGAGGCCACGTCCCTCTATCTTGTTGCTTCAGAATGCAAAAATAAATAGAACAGAATATTGCATAATTTGGAAGCAACTTGATAGCACCGCATGCATCCACATTACAAAAAAATCAATTTGCCACACTAGAAGGATCTACAGCATTCACCAACTGACAATTCCAATTGTGGGGAGAACAAGATACAAAGATAATCTATGGACTTCCCTCACCTCCCAAAAAACCCCCACACAATGGCTTTCGTTCCTTGGGCAGCATTACCATAACCCTGGCCACAGATATGAGACATCAACAATGCATCCTTTTCTGTCACCCTGTGCAAGACCTTTTCCTATTGTATCTGTGACATGAAGGAAATCCAAAGTGTGTATGTGGTGGGAACGCCTGTTCTTGATTTCCACTGATTTGCCATTAACAAAGAGAGGAGGAATGTGTCACTAGGGTGAAGAAGTTGTCCCTTGTCACCTGGGGGACTGCTTAGCATCCATCACCTTACAGTTATAAAGTTGCTGTTCTCCACTTAGCTTTCAGGTGAAGTTTGCAATACGAGGTTAAAAACCCCACAATTATTTCACAGCAAGGGTGGGGTGTATGCCCCACCCTGCTGGCTGTTGATGTCGGCACTGCATAACCAACCACCCCATTTATTGAAGCAAAGGCCACCTCAGATTCCATGTTGCCTGAATGAAGACTGTAACGCAGGCTGAAGGTGGTGGATCTAGCTCCCTCCCTCAACGGAGTCCTGTTGAATTTTATCAGCTAGTTTCTTTTCTTTTCTTTTTGAAAATTTTATTTAAAACATTACTTAATGCCAAAGATAATATTAGTAACACAAAAGATAATGTGAACTATGAAACAAAATTACAACCAATCTAAAACCCTAAGCAAAATTTCTTTTCCTATAATTCGATCCCCCGTTATTCCCCCGTTCATTGTTCTTTAATCTATTATCATTTAAAAGTAATTTATCCTTTAAAAATATATATATATATATATATATATATATATACTCCTGAAAAAAAAGATTAGATGACAGAATTTCTCTCTCTTGAAGAAATCAAACTATCGGAAATCAGACTGTTTAAAATGTCATACGGATGGTATTTTACCCCTGTGAGACTTTCTCGTTTCTATAAAGGGATAAAAAATAAATGTTGGAAAGGCTGTGGACAAGTAGGTGATTATATACACTGTTTTTGGAGTTGCCTGGAAATTAATTTTTTTGGAATGAGGTGCTTTCACAAATAGAAATAATAGTTGGAATACAAATCAGTAGAAACCCAGAAACTGCCCTTCTTGAAATAAGTCTTGAAATGAAGAAGTGAGATAAAACAAAACAAGTCACAATGTCAGCATTATTAGTGATTGCTAAGACAGAAAGTGCACGTAAATGGAGACAGAAAAAAGGGCCTAGGTTGGAGGAATGGTGTAGCTCTCCAGATGTTTTTTGCCTACAACTCCCATCAGCCCCAGCCAGCATGGCTGAAGGCTGGGGCTGATGGGAGTTGTAGGCAAAAAACATCTGGAGAGCTACCGTTGGCCACCCCTGGATAACGCTATTTGGAATCATTTTGTGTTGGGTAAATTAGATCTCTCTTCGGGGTTACAAAATTTAGTTACTTATTAGAAAAAATTTCAAACAGTATCAGCCAGTTTCTCAGGGCTTTCGCATACCCTGTAAATATGTAAATATGCCCCAGGAAATCAGAAACTCCATCTGCCAGATGCTGAAACTGAGCTCTGGATACCACAAGCAGTGCGATGGCATTTGCCAGTAACTGCAAATGTAGCTGCTGATACAAACCACCTGCCAACCACTTGTAGTTTTCAGATTGTCTAGCAGATGGTGGCAGAGGATACCCCACCTGCCTTTGCCAGAAATTCTTACAGTTGCCAAAGAGTCCCATTTGCCAGGAAGGAAGGTTGCCAACTCTGAAGGGGGGAAATTCCTGGAGATTTCGATGGGCAGTCTGTTTCCCTTCCTGTCCTGTGGGACGTCAGCTGCTCCTTAGAGAGTGGCTGGCAAAGTGGAACCCAAAATTTGAATGACATCTGAAACTGAAATCACAATTTAAGTAATAATAAAGAGATTCTACCTTGTGGGAAGGAATAATTCCTCAGTGCCTTCCAGGGGACATTTTATAGGGGGAAAAAGGTGCAGGGGCTCAGTAGCATATCTCATTTGCATGTGCCCTGGGAACTGTGTGCAGTGGGGAGAAAACTCCCCACTGCATGCAGATCCTGGCTGGCGGTTCAGGAATGGCGCTCTGATGAGCTCCTGCTGAATTCAAGCCCGGGTCCCTTCTGCTGGCAACTTTTCCGAATGCTGTATAGTAAGAGGCCAAGGGACAACATTCATTCTATTGCCTTATGTGATGTGGGCAGGTGGGACCACTTGGAATGTTGCAGATGGAACAAAATGTTTAAAAGCAAAGAAGTCCGTTGAGTGTTAAGCCAGACCTGGGAAAATGAAATCCAAGAATCCAAAATCTGGGACTGTGACAGGATAGAATTGATATGCTGTCGTATGCAATGTTCCCTCTAAGCTGAGTTAGTGTGAGCTAGCTCATGGTTTTTTTAGCATCTGGCTCACTCAGTTTTGTCTTAGCTCAGGAAAGACGGCCCCAGAGCAAGCTGATTTAGGCAGGAGCTCACAACTTTACTGCCAGTAGCTCACAAAGTAGAATCTTTTGCTCACCAGACCCCACAACTTAGAGGGAGCGTTGGCCATAAGCAGGGGGCAGATGCCTAAGCTTTAGAGTATATCGGGCAAGAAGATGCAGGAATCATGGCATGCTCGGATAGGGAGTCCTATCATGATATTATAGGCCACTGAATGCCCTACCATATTAATACATACCTTTGGCAATCTTTCTCTAAAATCACGAAAGCTGGATCCAGAGTTTCTTTTCAAAACTGAGATGTCTTCAATTCTGCAGAAGCTGGTCAATTCTGCAGTGAAGGCCCCATTGCTGCGCTGGTTGCAAGTAATATGTAGGCATTTTGGCTCTGAGTGGAGGGATCTGGATTCTGAACCTCACCGGCAGCGCTGTCCTAAGCAGAGGTAAACCCTTCTACCTCATTCGATATCATTGGGCTCCAAAGGGTGTATCTTTGCTTAGGATGGCACTGCCAGTGACTTTGAGCTCGGTTTTGCTCTGTCTCAGCTGAGCCTCCCTCATTGCTTTGTTGTCAGGAGGAGAGAATCTGAACTCTTGGCAGGATAGGTGGAAGACCCACATTATGATTAGATCCGTTCTGCTGCTGTGCTGCATGATCACTATGTGCGCCTTCAGTTCACCCCAGGCCTGTAGCCACGGGGGGGGGGGGCGCTTTGGGGGCACTGCCCCCTGATTTCCAGATGGGGGGGCATATGAACATATGAAGCTGCCTTATACTGAATCAGACCCTGGGTCCATCAACGTCAGTATTGTCTATTCAGACTGGCAGTGGCTCTCCAGGGTCTCAAGCTGAGGTTTTTCACACCTACTTGCCTGGACCCTTTTTTTAGTGGAGATGCCGGGGATTGAACCCGGGGGACCTTCTGCTTACCAAGCAGATGCTCTACCACTGAGCCACCGTCCCTCCCCGACAGCCTTCTGCACCCACAGGGGTACAGCCTTCTTTCTCCCTCTTTCTTTTTGCCATGGCTGAGCCAGCCAAGTATCCTCCGTGGCAGCCGGAGCCAGGAGAGCTGAGCAGGGCGCAGGGCACTGCAGCAGCAAAAGCAGCAGGCGGAGAGGAGGGAGGCGGAGGAAGCTGCATGGAATGGGCTGGGGAGGGGGGAACGGATGGAGTTGCTGGCTGCAAAGTGCCGGGGTGGGGGAGAGGGAGGTGGAAGGAAACCCTTGCTGTTTGCACGTAAGGTGCAGTCATATGAACATATGAAGCTGCCTTATACTGAATCAGACCTTTTGGTCCATCAAAGTCAGAACTGTCTTCTCAGATTGGCAGTGGCTCTCCAGGGTCTCAACTCTCAAGCTGAGGTTTTTTCACACCTATTTGCCTGGACCCTCTTTTGGAGATGCCGGGGATTGAACCTGGGACCTTCTGCTTCCCAAACAGATGCTCTACCGTCCCTCCCCAGTCTCTTCTTGACTCCACAGTTTTAGGGCTGGCTGCCTCGATTTGGCCACTTTCAGAACCTCCAGCTTTTGCCCCTACCCCAGAAAGCTTCTGAGAAGCGGCAAGCTCTGCAGTGGATGGGAAAGGGTGCCCCCCTGACTTTTAAAAAAGCCACCCCCCCCCAGACTTTTAAAATCCTGGCAATGGCCCTGTGCAATCCATGCATTCTATAAACTGAGACTCTTTTGAACTTGTCAGTATGTATTCTCTATGTAGGGAGTTTATTTTGCAGCTTTTTATGTTGATCATATTGTATCTGCTTCTTGAACGTTGCCTGTCTGAATCCGATCCTAGGATAACGGTATAGATGTGTTATTATAGGTTTTTGTCTGGGGGGAGGAGAGGGGATTTAAAGGGTTAAGGCTTTGTGAATGCCAGGGGAATAGTAAATATACTATAGTTAAAAAATGAGACTACCTTTTTTTTCTTCTCAACTTCTTTTGATAAGGATTATAGTTTAAAATGAGACTATGGGAATATATATCTCTTCAATCTTATTTTTATGATAAGGACTAAGGACTAAAGGGTTATAATGAAGATGGATGATAATCGTAGTAAATGGTTTTTTCTTGATTTTTATTTTATTCTAGTTATAAGATTTTTTATGAAAATTCTTAAAATGTTAAAATTACCTTTTATTTCTTTTTAGAATTTTAATTAAAATGCACCGGTGGAAGTCGCGAAAAGGGGGGGGGGAGGGAGGTGGAAATGTAATATATTGGTAATAAGATTTTAATAATAGATGAGTATTATTACAATATATTGCAGAATAATAAAATTGTTTTCACCAAAAAAAGATTTTGTGAATATTTGACTGCACTTGTTGCGTATACATATCTTTTAAAAAGTTTAATTAAAATAAGAGAATAAAGACGGCCTATGAGGAAAGGTTGAAACGCTTGGGACCCTTTAGCTTGGAGAAACGTCGACTGCGGGGTGATATGATAGAGGTTTACAAGATAATGCATGGGATGGAGAAAGTAGAGAAAGAAGTACTTTTCTCCCTTTCTCACAATACAAGAACTCGTGGGCATTCGATGAAATTGCTGAGCAGACAGGTTAAAACGGATAAAAGGAAGTACTTCTTCACCCAAAGGGTGATTAACATGTGGAATTCACTGCCACAGGAGGTGGTGGCGGCCACAAGTATAGCCACCTTCAAGAGGGGTTTAGCTAAAAATATGGAGCACAGGTCCATCAGTGGCTATTAGCCACAGTGTGTGTGTATATATAAAAATTTTTGCCACTGTGTGACACAGAGTGCTGGACTGGATGGGCCGTTGGCCTGATCCTACATGGCTTCTCGTATGTTCGTAAAAAAGAAAAAGAAATGGGAGCTTCTGGAGCGGGAGCCCAGCTTGGGAAATGTCCGCTTACTGGAGCAGACTGGATTTCAAGGAGAAAGGAAAGCAGCTCAGAAAGGAGATACAAATCGGGAGCTTTGTTAAGGGAGGAATGATGAACAATACCTGTTGTCGTATCAGGCTGTCCTGGATCTGGCTTATGCCACGCCCGTCTTGCCGAGAGGAAAACTGAAGAAGCTTCTAATCTAGGCCAAGTTCTGAGGCAGGAGGACGTTTCTGACCCCTCTCGCCTACCTAGGAGCATCTGGTGATAATTCCTCCTGGGGCTGTTCTCTGGCTGCCAAGACTGAGTCGCCTGTGAGTGAAGCCAGGCAGCTGTTGGTCCAAGGATCCCGCCCACAGCCCTGGCTGTGTGGCATTGTGCCTGGCTGGCCCTGGGGCTGCTTTTGTGCTTCGATAAATCATGCGGTGTCTGCGTTGGCAATCCCCAGGACTGTCGTTTGGACAGAGAAAGATTTGTGTTGACGAGAGTGGCAGTTCTGAAACCTCATGTCAAGAGACTGCCAGAGATCTTCCGTCTGCTTGTCTTCATTTGAAAACAGGGAAGGAAAATGGTAACAAGCAAGACGGCCTGTCATTGGGGCAAACATATCAGTTTTATTTATCATGGGATGTGCCTAGGGTTGCCAGACCACCCCCCACCCCCAGTGGAGGCAGAGAAAGTTACAGAATCTATCCACAACAGTGATTCTATCTGCTTGGCCTACACCGATATGGAGGGTGTGTAGTAAATAAAAGATTATTTGTGTGTTTGTGTCTGTGGACTTGGAAGTCATGGTGATCTCTGGTGACTGATCTCTACTGGGGGTCATGAAGGTTTAGGCTTGCCAATCCCCAGGTCCCAGTGGGAGTTCTCCCGCTTTCCCAGGCTCCTTCTCACTCCCAGTCAGCTGGCCAGTGGGGGAAGCCCCAGCCCCACAGTCCCCATGTGCCTTTCCACCTCCGGAGGCTTCAGACTCCATTGGAAAGGCTTCCTCTTGGGATGGTGTGTCTGCGTCTTTAAGATAGATAGATAATTTTATTTATATCCCACCCTTCCCGCCAGGGCAGGCTCAGGGCGGCTAACAACATCATTCAAATTTCCATTATACGAAAGACAAAGTTACATTTAACATTAAACATTAACATTAAAAATTCTGATAAGTTTAAAAATAATTAATTAAATTGATGAAAGTGCTAATGCTATTTGTTCTTTTATGATGGCGGTAATCATTAGCGATTTCCATTTTCATCAGCGAAAGCCAGTCGGAAGAGGAAGGTCTTGCAGGCCCTGCGGAATTGTTCAAGGTCCCGCAGGGCCCGCATTTCCTCTGGAAGTTGGTTCCATAGGTTCGGGGCTACAGAGGAGAAGGCCCGATTGCGGGTGCATTGCAGCTTCACCTCTCTTGGTCCGGGGGTGGTCAACAAGTTTTTTCCAGCTGACCTCAGTGCTCTCTGGGGTTCATATGGGGAGAGACGGTCCCTAAGGTAGACAGGTCCTCGACCATATAGGGCTTTAAAGGTAATGACCAGCACTTTGTAACGAACCCGGTATATAACTGGCAGCCAGTGCAGCTCGCGCAGTCCAGGCTGTATGTGCTCCCATTTAGGGAGCCCCAATAACAGTCTGGCCGCTGCGTTCTGCACCAGCTGCAGCTTCCGGGTTCGGTACAGAGGCAGCCCCATGTAGAGGGCATTACAATAATCCAGTCTCGAGGTGACCGTTGCGTGAAGTACCGTTGCCAGATCTTGGCGCTCCAGGAAGGGAGCCAACTGCCTTGCCTGCCTCAGGTGGAAAAAGGCTGACTTGGCAGTGGCTGCAATCTGGGCCTCCATTGATAATGAAGGCTCCAGTAAAGGCTGAAGGGGGGCAGGGGAGCATGGCTGTGAAAGCAGCCCAGACCCTCCGTTGGTTGCACAAGTTCCGACTGGCATTTGGTAACGACTGCAAAGATTGAATGCCCAGTGCACAATGACGCAGCACTTGTAACCCATTGGTGCATATCTAGGTTTCCCAATCCCCAGGTCCCAGCAGGGGATCCCCCGTTTTCACAGGCTTCTTCCCGCCCCCAGCCAGCTGGCCGGCCGGGGAAGCCCCGCTCCCTATAATCACCATGTAGTTTTAGAGCTCCTGCAGGTCCGTTTTTAAAATATGTGCCTTTAAGGCTGAGCAGGAAACAGGAAGGGCTTCGGAGAAAGGCCCCTCCCTTTGTTTTGCTTTTGTTTTTAGATCAAGTACAGTTCTGCAGGAAGAAGACCCAGTAAGTATTTGTGTGTGTGAGAGAGGGAGGGGGCAGGGGATTCCCTGGTTTGGAGGCCCTTCCCCCCTTTAGAAAGCGTGGGTGGGAGGGAAATGTCTACTGGGCACTATTATTCCCTATGGAGAATGATTCCCATAGGGAATAATGGGGAATTGATCCGCGGGTATTGGGGGCTCTGGGGGGGGCTATGTTTTGAGGTAGAGGCACCAAATTTTTAGTATAGCATCTAGTGCCTCTTCCCAAAATACCCCCCAAGTTTCAAAATGATTGGACCAGCGGGTCCAATTCTATGAGCCCCAAAAGATGGTGCCCCTATCCTTCATTATTTCCTATGGAAGAAAGGCATTTAAAAAGGTGTGCTGTCCCTTTAAATGTGATGGCCAGAACTCCTTTGGAGTTCAATTATGCTTGTCACACCCTTGTTCTTGGCTCCACCCCAATGTCTCCTGGCTCCACCCCCAAAGTCTCCTGGCTCCGCCCCCAAAGTCCCCAGATATTTCTTGAATTGGACTTGGTTGGCAACCCTATGCATATCCTATGAAAAAAAAATGTATATAAGCACTGGCACCCTAGCAGAGGCATTGGGGGTTTATTATGCAGTTTCAGCATCAGCCGCTGGCGGGGTGGGGCACAGGCCAAGCCCCAATCTTGCCATGCAATAATTGTGGGGTTTTTCGGATACAAAGACGTGTGATGTTAAATTGATTTAATACTGCATTCAGTCTCAAATGGAAGAACAGAGATGGGTTACAGCTCTGATTATAGTTTTGTTTTTATTTACTCTTTTCAGTCAATGTAAGCCTATCTGAAGGCGAACAGTAATGGATATACTGTATTGTAAATTTTTGGTTTGAAATAAATGTTTCGTAAGTCTGAAAAAAAAAATAATTGTGGGGTTTTTTTTATCTTGTATTGCAAACTTCACCCAAAAGCTAAGTGGAGAACAGCAACTTTGTAACTGTAAGGCGATGGGAAATCACAGACAGGTGTCTTTCTCCCCCCCCCCCCACCCTCCAGTTTGGAATTTCTGCTTTGTAACTGCAAAGTGATGGGTGCCAGGGCTTTTTTTGAGCAGGGACGCAGTTCTGGCTGGCTTTGTGTCAGGGGTTAGGAATCTCAAGTGCCAATAAGTTCCTGCTGGGCTGTTTTGACAAAAAAACAAAAAAAAGCCCGGTGTGAAACAATGATGACATCAGGGGTGTGGCCTAATATGCAAATGAGTTCCTGCCACACTTTTTCTGCAAAAAAGCCCTGTGTGGAACAATGATGGCATCAGGGGATGTGGCCTAATATGCAAATGAGTTCCTGCCACACTTTTTCTACCAACGTGCCTGGGAGGCCATGTGTTGCAAAAACCCTGCGGAGCGCCCCTAATGCCGCCTGAGAGGAGGTGGAGGCTACTGATACCACCTCTAGCCATTTGGAGTAGAAGTCCACAATAAGGAAGAATATGTGTCCCTGGAAGGGCCCCGCGAAGTCAAGGTACAGGCAGGACCAGGGTTTGCGAGTGGACTCCCACTGTTGCGCCGGGGCACGGGGTGGCGCAGGACGGGTCTCCTGTCATGGCTGACATTGGGCCACCCAGGATTCAATGACGTCATCAATTCCTGGCCACCATACATAGCTGCGGGCCAGCACCTTCATGCGTACAATCCCTGGATGGGTTTTGTGCAGTGCTGTTAGGACTTGCTGCCACAGTATTGGGGGCACCACCACCCTTCTTCCCCACAACAGGCACCCTTTATGCACAGACAGTTTGTCCCGGCGGGATGTAAATGCCGAGAATTCCGAGCCCACCCATCCTTCTGGCCACCCCCTCCACACCCAGTCCAGAACCCAGGAGAGGGTTTTGTCCATGGAAGAGCAGCATGCAGTGTCCTTTGTGTGCATCGGGCGGTCCGGGAGGGCTTCCAGCAACATGATTTGGAATGCCGGGGCTGGATCTGGGTCCATGGAGGGCAGCGGCAGGCGGCTCAGAGCGTCAGCATGACCCATTGCTTTCCCTGGGCGGTACTTAAGGTCACACTGATAACCCACCAGGAAGATGGACCACCTCAACACCCACAGTGAAAGCATTTGGGGCGTTTATTGGTCAGGGGGTGAACAGGCCCAGCAGGGGCTTGTGGTCCGTCAAGATAGTGAAGGGCCGGCTGTACAGATAATTGTAGAATTTTTTTTACCCCTGCCATGATGGCCAGGTCCTCTTTGTCTATCTGAGCATAGTTTTGCTCTGGTTTTTGTAAGGTCCTTGAATAATATACCACCGGAACCTCTCAACCATCCGGCAGCCTGTGGGCCAACACGGTGCCCACCTCGTAAGGCAAAGCGTTGCACGCAAACACGATGCGTAGCTGCTCATCGAAGTGCGCCAGCAAGCTGTTTGAAGTGAAAATGTCTTTTACTGCTGGAAAGCGGCGGCTTGCCGGCAGCCCCAAACCCACGGTGCCCTTTTGTCCAACAGTCTGTGTAAGGGCTCCACTACCGCCACCTTGTGGGGAAGGAAGGCATGGTAGAAATTGAGAATCCCCAAGAATGATCGTAATTCTGTCTTGTTGGTGGGAGTCGGCGCATCACAAATGATCTTTATTTTGTCCTGGGCCGGATGAATGCCGCTCGCGTCCACCGTATAACCCAGAAAGTCTATGGTGGGCACCCCCAATACACATTTCTCCCATTTTACCTTTAACCCTGCCCCCTTGAAACGCTGCAACACCACCCGGAGCTGGTTGGCAAATTCGTCTTCAGTGGCTGCCGCTATCAGCACATCGTCGAAGAACGGCTGGACCCCGGGGATGCCTTTAAGAAGAAAGTTCATCAAGTTCTGAAACAGTCCCGGAGCCATGCTGACCCCGAACTGCAAGCGTCTATCTCTGAAGGCCCCCCCCCCCCGTGCGTTACAATTGTTTGACTTCTGCTGTGGCGACGTCCACAGGGGGCTGTTGGTACGCCTGTGTCAAATCCAGTTTCCCAAAAAATTTTGCCCCCGCTAATGACGCTAACACGTGGCTCACCACCAGGACCGGGTATGCGTAGCCTTGCAGTGGCTTATTAATACATTTATAGTCAGCACAGATGCGCACGCTGCCATTGGGTTTGATCGGGGTGACTATGGAAGTCTCCCACTTCGCATTAGCGACTGGTTCCAGAACCCCTTGGGCCACGAGGGCTGCACATTGGGGTCCAGTTACCATACCATACCAAACCTTTAATGGCATAATAGATTCAGATAAAAATACACAGAATATAAAAATTTAAACATTGGAGATAAAATCAAAATGAAACCGAGCTTACAGATGCATTCAAACGTGGTCAGAATTAAATTTAAGGATGTCAGCCAGAAATTTTGCCACAGCCTCACTAACCACCCCCTCAGTATCACTCAATAAATAATAAGAGGGTGGCAGAATAGACAAATCTGGGGGAAAAGAAAGCTTGCCAAATAAATCTTTACGGAGGTTATGGTAAAAAGAACAATCAAGCAATATATGCTGGATTGAGTCAGGAGTATTCGCTCCACAGGAGCAAAGTCTGTCGGCTAAAGGGAGGGAAACGCGTTTAGTCTAGCCAACATAAATGCCCTGCGATGACTTGGAGTGGTTAGGTCTGATAGATAATTGGGCATTTTGCCACAAAAAGCATAACGACCTAAGGAAGCTGGAGAGCAAATATAAGGGTCAGTTAGCGGTAATTTCATTTCCTCCGATTCCCACAGTCTCAGTTTAATACATCTGATATATGTAATGCTACGGGGGCACTGGCAGACGTCCCCAGAGTCCCGTCGAAAACAGCAGGGAAATCTTCACACACCTTTTGAAAATCTCTTTGAACGGTGGTGTGATGGATTCCCGTCACTTGGATTCCCAGGGCCTTGAACCAACCTAGGAGGCTGCACAGATTGCCCTTCACAACGATAAGGGGGAGCTTGCCCTTGAACTTTCCGTACCTGCTGTGGACCAGACCAACTCCCAGGACTGCAACCTCCCACTTCTGAAAGTCCTGGACTATAAATGAGGTTGGTTGTAACTGGGCTCCCCGCCCCCCCCCCCCCTGGGGCACATCTCCTTGAATGTGCGGGCCGAAATGACTGTCTGGCCCGCCCCGGAGTCTACCTTCATTTTTCAGGGCTTGCCTTCCATGAACACAGTCACGTGATATTTGTCCAGGGAGGGAAGGGGCAACTGGCATACCTGGGTCCCTGAAGTGGTGAGTGCCCGGATGTCGTCCACGAGTGCGACCTCATGGTGGTGGCCATTCTGTTGGCAAGGAAGTTTTACTTGGAGCAGCACTGCCGACCAGCATACCCGAGCCAGATGCCCGGTCTTCCCACATGTATGGCAGGTTGCACTTCTGAACTTGCAGGTGCACCACTCGTGTGGCTCCCCACAGCTGGCGCAGGTCTTGGGGATGGTCGATTCAGTGGTCTTGGCTTTTGTTGGCCCGCCTGATGCAGCTTGAGGGCATCGTCCCCATTGGAGCCGTCCGATTCTGCTGCCGGTTGCAGCTGGTGAGCACTGGTACCCGGGCGACGGGCCTGCTCTTTGTGCGCATCCTCGGTGGCGGTGGCTATTTGTAGGGCCTTTTCTAAGGTCAATTTTGATTCCATCGCGATTTTCCAACATACCTTCACGTCCCTGATGCCATGAGTGAACTTCACAAGCAGGGCCTCTTCCAATTGTGTGCTGTACTCCGCCTTCCTGCCCAAGTCTCACAGGTGGGCTAGGAAGATCACATCCTCGTTGCCACTATAATATAGTGCGTTCTATGCATGGTGGATTCTCAGAGTAAGTGATAACAAGCTCTTTAATAGGAGTGACATAGTATAAGATCACATTACAAGACTGGCGTTGAGGTCTATAGCCCAAACTTATATACATCTTTGGGTTTCCGTGCAAGTACATTATTGGGTCATTCAAACTAGTGGGGGCTAGTGATTAGTCCAGGGCTGCAGGGATTTGTATCCTGCAGCCCTTTGTTCCCAAATCCCCAAGCTCCGTCTGTATGGCTTCAATAAGCCAGGTGGAAACTCCCAAGTCTCCCCTTGAGTCCACATACATAACAAGATCAAACTTTCTCACATTGGGGCACAAGGCTGACAACTTTGCCTTGGGAAATTCCTACAGATTTGGGGGCTGGTGCCTAGAGAGGGAGGAGGATTTGGGAGTCAGCAGGGATGTGAGGCCACAGAGTAATTCTGGGGGGGGGGGGGGGGTCCTCAGGTTTTGCCTGGAGGCTGGCATTCCTAACTGGGCCTCCCAGGATTATGAGTGCTCTCCAGAAAACAGAGATTAGTTTGCCAGAAGGAAATGGCTGCCCTCTTCTGGTTAATAATAATAATAACAACAATAATAAATTTTATTTGTACCCCGCCCTCCCCCGCCGAAGCAGGCTCAGGGCGGCTAACAACACAGTGACCAATGGTACATTAATAAATAAAACATTAATAAACAACATAGTAACCAATGGTGCATTAATTAAAACCATTACATTAAGAACATTAAATTAAGCATTAACTTAACCTTAAAAACCAGTAGAACATTAATTAAAACAAACTATAACATTATCATTGACGCTATTCTAGTTAGTGCTAATGGCGGATTTTCTTCGTTGTAAAATTGTACTTCAGCTGTTCATAAAAGCTAATTTAAAAAGAGTGGTCTTGCAGGCCCTGCGGAACTGATCTAGGTTCAGACGCATCTTGACATAGTTGTTAGGGAGGCATATATATTCCATATATGAACATGCCAACTAATCCTCCTTATGGGGCAATATCCCTTCACTCACCAGGTGCAGGGTATTCCATCTCTTCATTTATAGCAGCGTCTGTAGTTGAATCCAGTGAGGAGTAATATCGTTCAGCACACGTATTTGCCTAAATAACATTGAACATTGTATAGTAACTATAGTGAAGCAAACAGTAAACTGTGAGAGAAAGCATGTTCATGAGACAGCAGCAGTTACTACTCTTCAACTGACACAAAAGGAATGTTCATTCACAGCAGGGGGGGGGGGCAGCAGATAAACAGATTGACATTATACAATGTATCAAGCCCCTTTCCCACCTGCAATTATTCTTCACTCTTTCTATTCAAATTAGGCTACAGTGAATTATTTCAGCAGTAGTAGCTCATTAAGAATCTTTAATTTATACCCTCACCTGGACAGTCCAGGTAAGCTTGATCTCGTCAGATCTTGGAAACTAAGCACGGTTGACTCTGGCAAGTATTGGGACAGGAGACCTCCTTTGCATCCCAGCTGTCGGGAGAGCAGGGCAGGCTTAATTCAGCGACTTCTCAGTCTGAATATCCTCCATAGGGTTGCCAAGTCCAATTCAAGAAATATCTGGAGACTTTGGGGGTGGAGCCAGGAGACATTTGGGGTGGAGCCATAAGCAAAGTTGTGACAAGTATTATATTTCATTGTTCAGTAATTAGTAGACGGTTTTAATATTAAGGAGGGGGAAAATAGAATATTAACAACAGTCTTTATTTTTTCTGAAACTCTAATGCTATTGTCTCTCCTATTCGTTTCAGATCACAAGCAGGCTAAGTGTGGCTAGACATTGAGAAAGGATGACAAGCACAACTGAAAGGAGAAAGGATGACAAGCACAACTGAACTCCAAAGGGAGTTCTGGCCATCACATTTAAAGGGACCACACACCTTTTAAATGCCTTCCCTACATTAGAAATAATGAAGGATAGGGGCACCTTCTTTTGGGGCTCATAGAATTGAACCCCCTGGGAGGAGAGCCAGTTTGGTGTAGTGGTTAAGTGTATGGGCTCTTATCTGGGAGAACCGGGTTTGATTCCCCACTGCTCCACTTGCAGCTGCTGGAATGGCCTTGGGTCAGCCATAGCTCTGGCAGAGGTTGTCCTTGAAAGGGCGGCTGCTGTGAGAGCCTCTCTTCTTCTTCTTCTTCTTCTTCTTCTTCTTCTTCTTCTTCTTCTTCTTCTTCTTCTTCGTCTATTTTAATGATTTCCACAGTACCAATGTTCCATTGATGTACCCGGCGTACCCTGTTGTGGATCTACCATCTTGTCTAACAACCCAGCTTGGGTCGCTGTAGGCAGTGATTTGTTGTGCCTCATTAGCCTTCAACACCAATGTGTAGTTGGCAGTACCCTTAAGATATCCGAGTGCCCTTTTTGCTGCAGCCCAGTCCTTAGCAGAAGGATTTGAGCTTTTCTGACACAAAAACATATGTCAGATCTGGACCAACAGGCAATGTACAGCAATGAACCAATTTGAGATTGATACATAGACTTGTTCTCAAATACTCTATCATCAGGCTCATTTTTATAACCTGTCGTCATCGGTGAGTCTACACAATGTGCATCCAGCATGTTATACTTTTCAAGGAGTTTAAATATTTTCTCTTTCTGATTCAGACTAAACCGTCCTTGTGAGTCTCTGATTATGTCAGCTCCCAAATAGTGCCATTATGTTACCCAAGTGTGTCATATTGAACAGGTTTTGAGTTGACTCCATAAACCATTTCAATTCGTGCGGAACAAAAAAAAACATACGTTATCCACAAAAACCAATAAATAACATTTTGTTTGCTCAATTGTTTTGCAAAACTTACAGGGATCAGCTATACCTTGTTCAAACCCAAAATCAATCAATGCCTTACTCAAGCACTGGTTCCATTCCCTGGCACTTTGTTTTAAGCCATAGAATGCTTTGTTGAGCTTCAATACCAAAGTTTTGAGTTCTCAAAGCCTGGTATCTGTTCCATATACAGCTCTTTCTCCAGATGTGCATTTAAGTAAGCAGTGGTAAAATCAAAGGGATGCACCTGCATCTTGTCTTGCCCTGCTTTACACAACGCTGCTTTTAAAGTGTCTGCTTCTACAGACGGAGCGAACACTTGATCATAATCTTCACCTTCTATTTGAGAAAAACCTCTAGCAACCAACCCGGCTTTTCTCTGCATTTGACCATCTGGCAGAGTTTTCACTTTGTACAGCCACCGACACCCAATAGCCTTTTTATCAAGTGGCAGACAAGTCAAAGAAAACACATTATTTTCGGATAACAAGCTGTACTCCCTCCTGCCTCCTGCCAAACAGCCCTTTCCAGTCTTGGCATATTCAATACTTCTTGAAAGCTTTTTGGCTCGCTCACTTAAACATGGTTCACTGAGGTACTCTCAAACCCATATCTGTCAGGTGGCACACACTTAGTACTCCTTGTTGACCTTCTGACGGATGCGCTTTGTTCACCCTCAGAGACACTAGGCGAAGGAGAACCCGTCTCCTGTTTTACAGTAGTGGTTTGTTCCTCAGTTGTTATAGGCAGTGCAACCTGATCAGGCAAACCATTGGCATGGATTCTTTGCCACCCCTGGGGGTCACAAAAGTTAGCAGATCTGCTGAAGCTAATATTCTGTTGATCGTTAGCAAACCGATAGGCTTTCATGCCGGTTTGGTAACCCCGAAATAGAAGTTTTTTAGATCTTGCACCTCCTTTTCTCCTCTGGTTAACCGGAATGTTTACCCAAGCTCTTGTATCGAACCCTGTTAGGTGATCTAGGTTGGAATTTTTGTTGTATACCATTTTATATGGAATGCTATCAATTGGTTTAGACCAGATTCTATTGTTAACATAGCAAGCAGCTTTCAAAGCTTCTGCCCAAAAGCTGATAGATAACCCAGCATCTTTTAACCTGTTCAACCAATGAAAACTTTTGTTGCCAGTTCAGGTACTCGGGGATTCAGTTTAGATGTGCAGCACAATTTCAGCATGGTAGAATTTGTTAGGAGGGCCCATTTCTGGCTGGGGGAAGAAATGTAGAGCTTTGGGAACATAGCAGTTTCTGGAGGAAAGAGTGCCACATTGAACAGGGCAAACTATAAAGGTAGTTTTTTTTCTTTAACCGAGGTGTGTGAGTTGCAAAGGAGTCAGGGGCTTTAGGAAATGATACTCTAGACCTTGAATTTGCCCTTGGTTCCAATGCCTGGCTTATAGGTGTGCCAAGGGCTTTTTTTGTAACAGGAACTCCTTTGTATAATAGGCCACACCTCCCTGATGTAGCCAATCCTCCAAGAGCTTACACGGCTTATAGTACAAGGCCTACTGTAAGCTCCAGGAGGATTGGCTGCATCAGAGGGGTGTGGCCTACTATGCAAAGGAGTTTCAGCTAGAAAAAAAGCCCAGGATGTGTCTGTTGGGGTAGTCTAGGACCCCACTCTCTATATGCCACAGACCTGCTCTAAATGAAATCTGCATGTGCCAGGGAGAAACTGAACCTCAGAGTATGCCCCTCCACCAGACCTATACAGAAAACTGTAGCGTAGATAGGCTATCCGACACAAGCCTCCTTTATTGGTTTGAGAGGTTTGTTTTCTCATGCGTGTGTATTTTTTAAATTTATCCAGCAGATGAAGGCAGAGGACATCTCATTTGCCTTTGCCAGAAATTCTTACTGTTTTTAAGGAGTCCCATTTGCTGTGAAGGAGGGTTACCAACTCCAGACTGGGGAAATTTCTAGAGATTTTGTCTTTCAGCCTGTTTGCTTTCCTGTCCTGTGGATTGTCCATTGCTCCCTAGAGCAGGGGTGGCCAAACTGTGGCTCAGGAACCACATGTGGCTCTTTAACACATATCCTGTGGCTCTCAAGGCCCCCGCTGCCCCATTGGCCAGCTTGAAGAAGGCATTTCTCTCTTTAAATCACTTCTCCAAGCCAAGCCAGCCGGCAGCTTGGAGAAGGCATTTAAAATTAAAGTTGCTTTTCTTTCCATCTCTCCCTCCCCACCTCCCTCCCCTACATCTATTTGCCTGCCTGCCTGCCTTCTGGCTCTCAAACATCTGATGTTCATTTCTTGGGGTTCTCGAACATCTGACATTTGTTCTCTGTGGCTCTTTATGCTAAGCAAGTTTGGCCACCCCTGCCTCAGAGAGTGGCTGAAATTTCATCTGAAAATAGTGAAGGGAAATGGTGAGAAGCAAGAGGGTCTCTCTCTGGTGCAAACATATCTGTTTTATCTGTTATGGTATTTGCCTCTGTGTAGGGCCATCTATGCATTCTTGCAGGACCAGGATTGTGGAACATACATCCAGAATAAGACGGAATGTGCCAGATGTGCCCTTGGACAATCATTTTAGTGCCAAGGGGCACCAGATACCTGATTCCTGATGCTGGAGAGACTTGAAGAAGAAGAAAACTGCAGATTTATACCCCGTCCTTCACTTTGAATCACAGACTCAGAGCAGCTTACAATCTCCTTTATCTTCTCCCCCCATAACAGACACCCTGTAAAGTAGGTGGGGCTGAGAGAGCTTTACAGAAGCTGCCCTTTCAAGGACAACCTCTGACCCAAGGCGATTCCAGCAACTGCAAGTGGAGAAGTGAGGAAACAAACTCGCTTCTCTCAGATAAGAGGCCCTGCACTTAACCACTACACCAGACTGGCTCTCTATGAAATAGCACAGTTCTCTTTAGTCAACATACAGAAAGAACTTTTACCCGGAGAGGCTTTCTGGATTTTTCATCATAAAACACTGGAATCAAATGGATTAAATCAATCATTGGAACCTTCCTTTTTTGGTGTTTTTTGGAGATGAAATTGTTTTTATGACGTATTAGCATTTTTATACTCAACGTATGTCTCTTTGAGAGCTTGTGTGCTCTCTGCATCCGGCTGTAGCCATTCTGTCCACTTCTGTTTAACATGCATGAGCTTGTAGTATTCTTACCACACTTGAGAAATGCTGAGCACAACGTGGCTTATTGAAGCTTATGAGAGGTCCTGGCCTTTGCACAATGATTGAAAATTCATTCATCTCACAGCATATGAACATATGAAGCTGCCTTATACTGAATCAGGCACTGGGTCCATCAAAGTCAGTATTGTCTACTCAGACTGGCAGTGGCTCTCCAAAGTCTCATGCTGAAGTTTTTCACACCTACTTGCCTGGACCCTTTTTAGTTGGAGATGGCAGGGACTGAACCTGGGACCTTCTGCTTACCAAGCAGATGCTCTACCACTGAGCCACCATCCCTTCGAACAGAGTTGTACTTGATTTGAACAGAGATATTTGTGTAGCTGTTACTTTACTTACATATGTGAAATTTCTCGTCTTTGTGCAGAATGCTTAATAATTAGTTTGGATAAGGTTTTTCACTTTCCTTTATATTTATTAATGAGACACATGTACTTTGGATAATTATTTGTTCTTTATTCTTCATTTTTGCACTACCAATCATTGGTTATATGTTCTACTTGCAAGACCCTTGATGTAAGCTGAGGTCCTCCATCATTAGGGGTTTTTTTAATAGACAAAGCCCAGCAGGAACTCGTTTGCATATTAGGCCACACCCCAGATGCCAAGCCAGCCAGAACTGTGTTCCTGTGCATTCGTGCTCAGAAAGAGCCCTGCCAGGAGGGGCCTGGCAACCCTATATCTGCCACAGAATCTAGGGGACTGTCATTGAGCGAGGGTGCTGAGAAGTCTCTGTTGAGGACTCCTAGCTAGGGTTGCCATGTGAGGCTGACAAGCCGGTGGGAGACTTAACCAGGAGGTTCCAGGAGAGGGGATGGAAGAAGAGTGATGGAATTCCGAAGTGAGTTTTGGGTGAGCGGTCAATCTCATTTAAAGGGACCGCATTCCTTTTAAATGCCTTCCCTCCATTGGAAATAATGGAGGATGAGGTTGCCTGTTTTGGGGACCTGTGGACCAGTCTTTTTGAAACTGGGGGGGGGTTGTTTTGAGGAGAGGCACCAGCAGCTATGCTGAAAATTTGGTGCCTCTACCTCAAAAAACAGGACCCCCAACCCCAGATACCCGTGGATTCATTCTTCATTACAACCTGTAGGGACTGGTCTCCATAGAGTGTTTAATGAAGCACCCAGTGACCATTCCCCCCCTGCTTTCTGATAGCCCTGAAATGGGGGGAGGGATTCCAAATCGGGGGAGCCCCCACCTCCAATTTCAGATTGGCACCTAGGTTTGCCAATCCCCAGGTGGAAGCAGAGGATCCCCCACTTTGGAGGCCCTCCCCTCTCTTCAGGGTCATCAGAAAGAGGGATGGGAGAGGGAAATGTCTGCTGATCACGCCATTATTCCCTATGGAGAATGATTCCCATATGGTGTAATGGAAAATTGATTTGCGGGTCTCTGGGGGGGGCTCTTTTTTGATGTGGAGGCACCAAATATGCAGCATAGCATCTGATGCCTCTCCTTAAAAAACCCTTCAAGTTTAAAAAAGATTGGATCAGGAGGTCCGATTCTGTGAGCCTCCAAAGAAAGTGCCCCTATCCTCCATTATTTCCTGAGGAAGGAAGCCATTTAAACAGAGCACGTTCCCTTTAAATGTGATTGCCAGAACTCAGTCCTGTTTGTCACACCTTTGCTCCTGGCTCCACCTCCAAACTCTTCTGGCTCCACCCCCAGAGTCCCCAGATATTTCTGGAATCAGACTTGGCAACCCTAGTATCATAGGAAGGGAACGTCTAGCTAAACGCATCAGGGCTTCTGTTTATTTGCGCCAACCTTTACAGTTTTTATACTCATCATTTGCACTAAATGTTATCACCCTCTTATTGTTTTACAGCATTAATAATAAACTTCTTTTTGTTGTTATCCTGCCTGGGTCCTCAGGTCTCCTTGGTCATGGTTGTTTACTAATAAGAAAGACAGGGGTGGTTGGCTTCTCTGGGCCCTCCCGTGCAGACCCCTACCAGAGTGGTGGCAGCCAGTAGAAGACCCTCCTAGGCCCCTGTTGTGTGACAGGCAGTGTTCTCCGGATGTTCTGTGGGCTGAGGTCTGAGCTTGGGTGGATAGTTAACTAAAGTTTATTGATTAATCAATTTGGCACTCTGGTTCTGTGTGAGTTATTTCTGAATCAATGAAAATATAAGCTGAGGGCATACATTGGAACTACAGAAATATCTGCTCCCCTGGTCACCTTTGGTGAGTAAGAAATGGGGTTTCCAATATCCAGTTGGGGTCTGGAAATCTCCCAGGATGACAGCCGGAGCTTTTTTTGTAGAATAAATGCAGCAGGAACTCATTTGCATATTAGGCCATACCCCCTTACATCATCACATTTCTGCCCGGGGGGAGGTTGTAGAAAAAGCCCAAAACATATGCATATCAGGCCACACCCCTGAAACCGAGCCAGCTGCAATTGTGTTCCTGCTCAAAAAAACTCGAAACAAAAGAAAACAAAATGCCATGATTGCAATTTATTTTAGGCTACAGAGATCATCTGAAGAAGAGAAGAAGAAGAAGAAGAAGAAGAAGAAGAAGAAGAAGAAGAAGAAGAAGAAGAAGAAGAAGAAGAAGAAGAGATTGGATTTATACCCCATCTTTCACTCAGAGTCTCAGAGCAGTTTACAATCTCCTTTCCCTTCCCCTCCTTCCAACAGACACCCTGTGAGGTAGGTGGGGCTGAGAGGGCTCTCCAAGTACCGTTTTTGAGCAGAACAGCTCTGAGACAGTTATGACTGAACCAAGGTCACTCCAGCAGCTGCATGTAGAGGAGTGGTTTTCTTTCCCCTGGTTTTCCAGGGCAAGAGTCTGTGCACTTAACCACTACACCAGACTGGGTCTCAAAAGTTGCTCTAAAGAAGATGGTTGCTTTTGAAGGATCATGTTGTATCCCACTGAGGTCATGTTTATTGTAAAAAACCCCACAGGTCCTTCCTCATTCTCACCACCGAATCTCCTGGAAGTTCCAGACCTGGCCTCGGTAACCCTAACGTGAAGTTGGTCAAAGGAGGACTCTGACAGAAGTTCATTTCTTCTTCTATATTATCATCAGATACTGGTGCCCATATGTATGATTAATAGAAGGAAGAGAGAGAGAGAGAGAGAGAGAGAGAGAGAGAGAGAGAGAGAGAGAGAGAGAGAAAGAAAGAAAGAAAGAAAGAAAGAAAGAAAGAAAGAAAGAAAGAAAGAAAGAAAGAAAGAAAGAAAGAAAGAAAGAAAGAAAGATTTTTTTCTCACAAGACTCCACATGTTAGAGGAAGCATTAGCTCTATGTGGGTGGTGCAATCTAGCCAGGGCAAGGGAGAACCAGGTGAATCAAACCCTTTACTCAACTGGAGCATGAGGCAAGCCTTGGCAGGCTGGTGGTGGTGTAGCAGGATATCACAGGGCTGTTGGGGGGTGGGGGCACAAATGAGAAACCTCAAAGTGGTATCGCGGTTAGACCCAGGTGCAAATTCTCGCTCTGCCAAATCCTCACCAAGCTTGCTTGGTGACCTTGGGGCAGTCACACCATCTCAACCTAACCTACCTCACAGGATTGTAATGTGGATAAAATGAAAGAAAGGAGAACAGCATAAGCCCTTTGGGAAGAAAGACAGAATGCTGGGCCTCCACCCACCCGGTTCCTCATTCAAAGGCTCAAAGCCAAGAGGTCCCTGATCAAGCCCTTCTATTCCCAGCCACTGAGGGCTCAGAGTTTCTCCCAATTAGCGTGTGAAGTTCTATGCCTTGGCTTCCTGCTGATAGGCGAGGGACTGCCTGATAGCTGCTATACGCAGGGACATTTCATTGCTATCTTCTGTATTCTGCATCAGCAGCAGAAAGGAGGCAGGCAAATTCCAGTTCCTTTCACCTTAAGCAGCACCTTCTTACTCCAGGAATCGTTCATTTTATATACATACTCAGGAAACACACCCTTTTTTTGCTGCGATATCAATTTATTTGGATCATATTCAATGGAAATTCAGCCGATACACCAGATTTTCCTCTGCAGAAGCCCCAAGTCCCAAATATCGACTCCCCTCTTCCCTTGCTTTCCATTCACCACCACCCATAAAGGAGAAAACAGCTCAGGAGTCCTGAGTCACTGACTTTCCTTGACCTCCTCCCCTAGATTCTAGTTTCATTTCCATCTTCTTGAAATGATGGAATCCATTGTAGAGAGAGGAGTTTCTCCTTTTGCATCTACCGTTCAGGATAAAGCTTGTGTTAATTCCCATATGGGGCAAGGGAACATTTGGCTTCTACTGTGTCCGCGGGTTTCAGCAGGTCTTTCCCATCGTCCGTGTCTCCTGTTAGTAAGTCACACAGAGTTTTGGTTGCACAGCCTTTGAAACTGAGTGTGGGATAGTATAACGCAGCTGAAAAGGAGAGAGGAGAAAATTTATTAATGCAAATTCTTTATAGGCATCTGAGGATGATCATCCTCAAAATGGATGTTAGGTTTTTACTGGGCGTCAGGAAAAGAAGAAGGGGTGGGAGGAAACAGTCACATTTTCCCTTTGTTTTAATGGTAACATTTTTGTGTGTGGGGAGGGGGAGATGATTGCTGATTCTACTTACGTGTAATAAGTCTACCAAAATATGAGATGCATGCAGTCTCCCGGCCATGACAGGGGACCATAGTCTCATTCGAGCATGGTTCTTTTGCTCTAGGCCATGAGTTCAAGCAGCCTGGGCACTCCATCCCATTGAGAGGACGATCCTTTGGCTTTGGTACTGCCAAAAGAGAAACCCCTTCAGTCAGCACAGGGCCCCATCGCATGCTTCCATGGTTCTACCTAACTCAGGGGTGTCGAACTCATTTGTTATGAGGGCCGGATCTGACATAAATGAGACCTTGTTGGGCCAGGGCATGTCAGGTTGGGCCACGCGTGTACCTATTTAAGATTAAGTAGCAGAGATATAAACTTTATAAAGAACACGAACAAACACAAATCTATAATTTTTAAAAATTAAACATGCTTAAAACGTTAGCAGTTTTTGGTCTTAAAGATGCTTTCTTTGTATTTCTCCCATGGGATCCAGGAAACTTAAAGATGCTTTCTTTGTATTTCTCCCATGGGATCCAGGAAACTGGGCAAAGAAAGCGCTGACTTTTTTCTTCCTTCCCCAGGGATTGGGGTGGGGTGGGGGGAGAAGCCTCAGCCAATAGAAGGAAGAAAGGCTTGGCTCAGTAGCTCTGCTGTGCGATTGAGAGAGCCTGGCAAAGCAAGCGCTCCCTCCCTTCCCCTCTTCCCAAGGGAGGAGCCTCAGCAAATGGAGAAAATAGAGGTTTTGCTCTGTAGCTCCTGGGTGATAGAGCAAGCTTTTCAAAGCAAGTTGTTATGCAGAAGGAAGCAAGATATAGGGAGAAGGAAGCATATGACAGTCGGTTGATTGGGGGCCTAATAGGAGCCCTACAGGGGCCTGATTCGGCCCCCAAATTGCATGTTTGATACCCCTGTTCTAACCATTTAATCTGTCCAAGTCTTAGAAGTGCTTCTGCTTCCTTTTTGTGAATCCCATCTTTGGCATCAACTGTGAGTCAAGCACCCAATAAAATATATTTTTTTATACATCAATTTCATCTGGTATGTTCTAATATGGGAAATCTAGGTCACTTGCACTTTAAGTGCCCCCCATAAGTGCCCTCTAAGATGCCTATTGATTCCTCCCACCTAATTTGAATGACTGAATGGTGGAGTTTGCCCCTGTCAGTTTTGTCCATTATACGACTTGAACTATCATGGCAGGTGCTGAGGAATCCTTTAATTTGTTGAAGAAGCTTTGAATTCTTCCTCTGGTCAGTCTTGTTAATGGGAGGATAACTTTTGTCTATGTGCATATTTGTTGGTTGGTATGCCATCGGACTAAAATAAAACTCACTGAGAAATGTTTGAGGGTATTTTCTTGTGTTGAATACACTTAAGGGTGTGATTGTGATGAACAAATATAGTACCTTCATAATGTCACTCACTCCACCATGCTGAGGAAGGGAATCTGGCCCTGATTCCCTTCCAGGAGTGACTGGATTGGATAGCTTTAGGAGCTCTTCCAAGCTCTGAGATCAACCAATGAATTTTCACTGACTCCAGAAGCCACCCTGACAACTCAGTTTTAATGGACAAGAATGGAAGAAGAGTACGTTTCGCTGCTTTCTACTCCAGATGTTTCTACTGGTTCTATATAGCTTTAGTTGTTTGGGGGAATTCTTAGTTCCTCACTCATTCCACCATCGGACTCCAGGGTTGCCCAAGGAGCCCACCATCCTGGTAGAAGGTGGAAGGAAGCTCTTGGTCCCAGATTGGTGTCCTAACTATTGTGACTGTTCATCTCTTCTTCTGGAGGGCTGCTTTCTCTGGGGTGGTTTTTCTGCATATCTCCTTTCAACTGAAGTGGTTGGATTTGGAGTTTCCACACAATGAAATTGTGGAGCTGTCCCCTCCTGGATTTTCTGTGGCTCCACTGCAGGTCTTCCCAAACTGGCTTTGGTACAGTTTTCTTGACATATCGTACCCCAAATGTGTGAGGAACTATGGATGGGAAGGAGCAGATTTCTGTACCGTCCCACCCACCTCTGCTGACACTGACCTTCCCACCCCAACACCCTCATTGCCAATATCTTTTCTTTCTGCTGTTTGTTTAGTTTCTTATTAGTAGATTCCCAATGCAAGAGTGGTGTACTTTCTGCTGATTTAAAACAAAACATGGCCAGAAGCCTGCTGATGGCTGAGGTGGTGGAAATGGGCACTGGGGCAGACCCATTCCCAACTGGAAATCTGCATCGCTGTGGTGAATGGCCCGCACCATTTTCTCCTCTGCCAGTCATCCTCATGAGTATTTTAATAGCAATACAACAGTAGATACAGCAGCTGGGAAACACTGTTGTAATAAGCTCAGAGGTCCGCTGGACAATAGGCAGAACCATTCACAATGGGGAGATCCTCTTATCGGCGTGACCAGCCTTGTGTGTGTATCAAAAAAGGTGATGATACATTGGTGTACCCCTCAGTATGGGCCTTAAAGGTTCTGACCAAGAGCCAGTTCAGTGTGACAGAGTTCACACAGACTTCTGTTCAGATTGTTCTTAGAATTCTGGGTAGTCTTGGTGGCCATATGTAGCCCAGGAAGACAAATAGCAATGTCTTACAGCTGTTTTGGGCTAGGAGAATGTCATGGATGGATTTCAGTTCCTTCTGGGTACTCTGTGTTCCCAGTCTTAATTCGGGCCTCATGCATTGCAGAAGCAGGGAACTCCCAACACATCTGATCAAAAGTTGTTGGATGGGATGAACACTCCCATGAAACTGCCTATCCTGAAGCAGACCACTGGTCCATCAAGGTCAGTGTTTTGATCCCTCACCCGGATGGCCCAGGCAAGCCCAATCTCTTCGGATCTCAGAAGCTAAGTAGGGCTGACCCTGGCAAGTACTTGGAAGGGAGACCTTCAAAGAATACCAGAGCCGGGACACAGAGGCAGACGATACAACCACCTCTCTGAACTGGTCCTATCGCAGCAGGTGTCACCAGATGTCACCATGACTTCTGGGCACACATTCGAGTACGCACACATGCACATGCAAGCACACAGAAAGAATCCTTTTTTAAAAGGTCAGTGTTCTGTACTCCGAGTGGCAAAAGCTCTCCAGGGTCTCAGCAGAGGTCTTTCACATTACCTCCTACTTGACCCTTTCCACTGGAGATTCCAAGAATTGAACCTGGGATCTTCTGCGTGCCAAGTAGATGCTCTAATACTGAGCCACTTTGGGGACTTTGTAATGTGTGTTTAGGGCACAAGCACTGAGTAGGGAGTGGCAGGAATGTATGTAGTGTCGTGAGGTCCAGATTGGGGGATAAATGGGGACTTGGGGCTGTGGCCTGGGGAGGGTGGGATTTGGGGAGGGGCAGGACCTTAGGGCAATGGATCTCTGTCATCTGGAGACCAGATGTAATTCTGAGTGATCACCAGGCCCCACCTGGAGGTTAGCAGAACTATTTAGAGGTCAGGTGTAATTATAAGAGATTTTGAGACCCACTTGCAGGATCACAAGCAGGGGTGGAATTCTAGCAGGGGCTCCTTTGCATATTAGGCCACACACCCCTGATGTAGCCAATCCTCCCGGAGCTTACAAAAAGGAGCCATGTAAGCTCTTGGAGGATTGGCTACATCATGGGTGTGTGGCCTAATATGCAAAGGAGCCCCTGCTAGAATTCCACCCCAGATTGCAGCCGCAGGTGTTTCTATGTTAAGAAGGCACTGGATTTGGGATAGAAGAGAGAAAGAGAAATCCAGAGCCATGGCTGGGAGAGGTTTTGGCTGAAGCACATAGAATGTGTAGGATCCCACTCTCTCTCTCTAGGTATATCTGATACAGGGTAGAGGATCTCTTGTGGCGTAGTGATGCCTCCATATTTGTAAATAAAATACTGTGGTGACATCCACAGATCTGCAGTATCCACTCCTTCAAGTGGAAGCGGCCTTGGCAAGCATTGACCCCCGAAACCTCTCCCTGATCAGAGACGTGGGGTAAGAAGAAGATGTTTACATTGATCCTTGCTCACCTTAGGGTAATGAAAGTTTAAAAAAAACAACCTAATTCTTTAGCAGTGTCTCAAAAAAGATACTCAAGGCTATTTTTGGAGCAGGAACTCCTTTGCATATTAGGCCACACCCCCTAATGTAGCCAGTCCTCCAAGGGCCTATTGTAAGCTCCAGGTGGATTGGCTACATCAGAGGGGTTCTTGCTACACAAAATGCCCTGCAGATACTTACCACTGATACGTTCATTACAAAACAATCCCTCGCAGCACTTGTCTTCCACGTAGATGTATCCGCTCTCTGGCAAAGTGGCAGTGGCAGTGTAATTCTTTTGGCGACAGTTTTTTTTTAACGGGCATCCCAAGATGTTTTGTAATGTTTGCTCTCTGTTTTCACCCTCTGGGGGGGGGGGGGGGAAGTTGGAAAGACAGTTCTAGATTTGAACACACAAATACAGAAAATACCCTTCTTGCTCATCTTGTAAGGTAAAGGAACAGACCATGTACTTTTATCCTGTAGATTTCACTGTGATTTATGTGCATCTTATCTGAATCCTATATTGCAATCCCTGGAGGGTAAATCTGATGACAGCAAGATAGCTTACTAGCCTCAAATAAGGCTGAAGCCATCGAAGTGGTAGCAAACTTCCTTTACTGTGCTTATAAGAGGAGAGGTCTGTTTAGAATGTTTAATTAACCACCTTTTTTTCCTGCTTCCTTGATTTGATACTGTTGTTGTTATGCCTATAAGGGTTCTGTGACTGTAAGGTAAATTCTTCTTCTGTAGTATTTGTCATCTTTATTAGCCAAATGAAGGGGCTGTTTAAGGAAAATGTGAGTATTGTTTAATTTGGCAAGTTATTGTTTAGCGACTACTTAAAAAAAAGTAAGCTGCACTTCAGATAGGGTTGCCAAGTCCAATTCAAGAAACATCTGGGGACTTTGGGGGTGGAGCCAGGAGACACTGGGGGTGGAGCCAGGAGCAAGGTTGTGACAAGCACAATTGAACTCCAAAAGGAGTTCTGGCCATCACATTTAAAGGGACCGCACACCTTTTAAATGCTTTCCCTCCACTGGAAATAATGAAGGCTAGGGGCACCTTCTTTTGGGGCTCATACAACTGGACCGCATAGTCTAACCCCTTTGAAACTTGGCAGGTCTTTTAAGGAGAGGTACTGGATGCTATGCTGAATATTTGGTGCCTCTACCTCAAAAAACAGGTGCCTACGGAGCCCCAGATACTGGTGGATCAATTCTCCATGGTTCCCTATGGGAATCTGTCTCCATAGAGCAGGGGTGGCCAAATGGGTAAGAGACCCATTGAATAAATGTCAGATGTTTGGGAGCTTCAAGACATGTCAGATGTTGGAGAGAAGGAAGGAAGGAAGGAAGGAAGGAAGGAAGGAAGGAAGGAAGGAAGGAAGGAAGGAAGGAAGGAAGGAAGGAAGGAAGGAAGGAAGGAAGGAAGGAAGGAAGGTAGGTGGGAGAGGGAAGGAAAGATAGAAAGAAAGAAACTTTAACTTTCAATGCATTTTCCTAGCCTTTGGCTGGTTTGGCTTTTAGAAGTGATTTAAAAAGAAAAATGCTTTCTCCAAGATAGCCAATGGGACAGTGGGAGATTCAAGAGCCACATAATATGTGTGAAAGAGCCACATGTGGCTCCTGAGCCAGTTTGGCCACCCCTGTCATAGGGGATAATGGAGCGCCCAGCATACATTCCCCCCCCCTCTTTCTGATGACCCTGAAGCGGGGGGGAGGGCCTCCAAACCGGAGGATCCCCTGCCCCCACCTGGGGATTGGCAACTCTAACTTCAGATGTGGGTTTTTTGCGGGGGAGTGCTCTTCTGACATTTAAATTTACAGATTAAGTTTTTTACATTTATTATATTTTGCATATATGGAAATTTCTGTTCACCATTAGGAGTAACAGTGTCTGGACACAAATCTGACATCAGGAATTACAAAACTGAGAAACCTGTAGGAGAATACTAACTTTCCAAAACATTCCACGGGTGACCTCAAAGTAGCTGTTTTACTGCAAAGGACCTTCAAGAACAGAATGGAGACGGATATTGCTGAATTACAAATTATTATGAAACTTGGAAGAAACGTCCCCGGGACTGAACAGGGATATTGGTTTCTTATTTCATTACATATGCGAAACCCATTTTCAGCATGTATAGCTATATCTTCCAATGTCTTTCTCTTTCAGAATAGTGTATCAGAATAACTTTTTTGGGTCTTGACAAACTCAAATAAGGGATATTGGCTGTTTATCTCATTACATATGCTAAACCCATCTTCCACTCTATTCTAATGTATTTTTTTTCTTATGACAAACTAGGATGGTATTTATAATGTATGGTACTTGTTCAAAAGTAGGTGGACAGAAACAGCTCTGGGAAAGACATGTTCTCAGTTTAACGCAGACTTGCAGAGCAATAAAACCATTAACAGACTGCATTTATTGCCGTATGACACTCTCAATATCACTGTCCTGTTCTGACATGTTACTGTTTTATTGGCTTCCCATGCAAGCGCTATCCAGACCAAATGTTCATTCAATTTGTTAATCTCACTATTTTGTCATTGGATTCTAGCTTTGTACTGCTTTGCATTCTTAACCATTGCCCATCAGCTATATGTAGCTGTGCTCACTATACCCCATTTCATTGTTTTATGAAGTATGCGTGCATATGAAAGCTTACATTCGGATAAAACTTTGTTGGTCTTAAGGGTGCTACTGGACTCCTACTTTGCCAGTCTCAAAGTTGCTATTCTCTGGAAACTAATCTGGAAGTCCCCAAAGACTAAATCAACTTTCCACATTCTCCTCTCCCCCTTCTGACCTGCTGAATGTCTGTGACTAGTCGGAAATCACCCAGGCAGCTTCCAAAGCAAGAACCTGGACCTGGTCTTCATCCAAAAAGATTGCGCTTGTTGCCCAAGCGAGATCTGTGTTTTGATGCCTATTTACATATGTGAGTCTGCCAAAGTGGTAAAACTGCCCAACTGATGACTGCTTCTCCCAAGTGTTTATTGGAGAGGAATACTTACCCAAAGGGAAGTCTACGACCTTGCTATGACAGGTATCGCCTCTACAAATTTGGTTGTACATTGTCTTGCAGTCCCACGAGTCACATTGGAAACAGAAGACCCCTCCAGATGAGACTAAAAGAGATGCCAATAAGAGTAAAACAAGCATGAGTGCCAACGTTCTTGACAATGGGCATCAGCATTTCCAGTTAGGCCCCACAGCGTTGTCCCAAATTAGACAATTTTGATTGCAAATGTTGGATTCATGGGACCTTATAGGTTGGAGAGAGGACAGTCATCCTGCATAAAATACTAAAACTCTATCAGAAGGAAGTACATTATTATTTTAAAAAAATACAAAGTGATCTTAAAGAAAGAATATGCTTGGTATTTTTACCCTCCCCACCTTTTGAGAAGCGGAAAGTCCCAGGGACCGGGCTGGTCCTTTTAGGAAGCAGTACTGGAAACTACTGGCATTTTGTTTAATAACATTTGCGTTCTTTCCAGATGTGCAAACAGAAGAGGAAAGGGTCTTCTGCATGGCAGGAGAACTACCCCACAGCCGTTCTTCAGAGTGGTTGAACATCTTCCAGGTGCTTCATCCAACTCACCATTCCCTGCCTATTTATTAGTGGCATATTTGTATTGTCTTTCCTTGAAGATGCTCTGGGCAACGTACATAGTGCATTGGCTATGGGGTGAGAGAGAGAAAAGGGGAAGGCTCTGAAGCAGCCACCATGAGGACTGAAGGATTCCGAGTCCTCCCACTTTAGCCTGTTGGGTATGGGGATTTGTGTTGGGTGTTATGCTAGTTCCTGCCGGACTCCTTGGAGCCTTTAGGACCGAGCTTGGGGACACAGAGACAATGGAAAGCAGGATCCAAGTCCTTGCTTCCTTGGACCAATCCCCAGCCCCCCGCTGGTTCAAACGGCCCAACGGTGCAGTGGAGCAGGAACCTGGACTGTATATAGTTGGCCCGGTTGGCCCAGTTCTCAGTCTTTTCTTCCAGTCATATCTGCAATGCCGTAATCATGAATAAAGCATGACGATTCCTATGCTGAGCATCTCCAAATGCATCAAACCCAGTTTATACCAGCCTCTCCTATAGATTCTTTAAACCTCAACTACCCACCACCTACTCAAGAGGGAGGGATGGAAGCTTTGATTAAAGGGTTGGAAGTGTGTAAACTGTGGGCTCCCTGGAGGTCTCTTATTTGGAAACCTGCTAGACCAGGGGTGGCCAAACTTGCTTTACGTAAGAGTCTGATAGAATAAATGTCAGATGTCTGAGAGCTGCAAGACATGAACGTCAGATGTTTGAGAGCTGTGAGACAAGGGATGGAGGGAAATAGATGGGGGGGGAGGGAGCAGGAGGTGGAAAGAAAGCAACTTTAACTCTAAATGCATTCTCCAAGCTGCCAGCTGGCTTGGCTCAGAGAAGAGATTTAAAGAGACACATGCCTTCTCCAAGTCAGTCGATAGGGCAGTGGGGGCTTGAAGGTGCCACACAATATGTGTGAAATAGCCACATGCAGCTCCCGAGACACAGTTTGGCCACCCCTGTGCTACACCAAGGGTGTACTCATTTGTGATGAAATTAGAAATTATTTTCTTCCCAAAGCCAACAACCAAACCTAATTAAAAGCCAAATAAAACCATGGCTAAGTGGAGACTGCTACAAGAGCTCCAAAATCCCTATCCAAAGGGAAATTTTTTTTCTTCACCCCACTTAAACTGGGGCTGGCTTAAACCTTCCCCTCCAGCAGAGTTGCAAGGGGTGTAATTGGTTGACAATCCCTTGGACTTGCCTGAGCCCCAAATCACTTGGTTTGTTTCAGGGCTACAGAGGAGAGGTGGAACTTCGGATGAATCTCTTATCGATTCCCCACTAGCCTTGTCCTGGTCTCATGCTCCTCTTCTCCGCAGCGCTTCCATCTGATTTTGCACAAGTTGCTGCAGGGCTGCGACTCGCACCACCTCTTTCCTGCGGCAAGCAGGATCCTCAGAAAACCGGTTTCTGCTTGCCACGTGAAAGTGGTGGGCTGAGTCGCAGCCCCGCAGCAGCTTGTGTGAAACAACTCGCAGATAACACCTTGAAGGAGCTCCCCACACTGATGGCTCAGATGGTGAATTATATTTTTGCATCACTGCATGAAATTAGATCAAACCTTGAACAACTTAGGAAAAGAAGAAGAATTGCAGATTTATACCCCGCCCTTCTCTCTGAATCAGAGACTCAGAGCGGCTTACAATTTCCCATATCTTCTCCCCCCACAACAAACACCCTGTGAGGTGGGTGGGGCTGAGAGGGCTCTCACAGCAGCTGCCCTTTCAAGGACAACCTCTGCAAGAGCTATGGCTGACCCAAAGCCATTCCAGCAGGTGCAAGTGGAGGAGTGGGGAATCAAACCTGGTTCTCCCAGATAGGAGTTCACTCACTTAACCACTATACCACATTGGCTCTCCAAACTGCAACTGTTCTTGTAAGTTTAATTAAATCCGCAAATGATGACACATACAATGGTGTTTGGCCCTCCCTAGGTTCAGTCTGAAAGGTGGATGCGCCAAGTCTGAGCCAGAAGCAGATAAATAAAGAGAAATCACACCATTTGATTTTGCAAAGAAATCTGCTTAATTGTATATCATTATAAAAGACAGATGCCCATCTGGATGTCGAAGAAACCAGTTGTTTTTCATTTGAGGATGCTTCCCCCAAAGCACAAGATTTCAATAGATTTAAGATCTACGGAAATGCTATATAACTCCCATCAATTACAGAGGATTTGACTAAATTTTAACAGCTCCAGGTCCCCCCCCCCTTTATTACTACATCAGAAAGCTTTTCTAAGATCCAGAGAGATCTTCTCGGTTAGAGTCTTTGCCAATACTACAGTTATGCCTCTATCCAACTATGTTTTGGATGGTGAGTCACTTTTTATGCTTGTAGTCTTATGACGAAAGAGCCCTGTGGCACAGAGTGGTAATGCTGCAGTACTGCAGTCCTAAGCTCTGTTCATGACCTGAGTTCTAACCCAGCAGAAGCTGGGTTCAGGTAGCCGGCTCTAGGTTGACTCAGCCTTCCATCCTTCCCGGGTCGGTAAAATGAGTACCCAGCTTGCTGGGGGGGAAGTGTAGATGAGTGGGGAAGGCAATGGCAAACCACTCCTTAAAAAAGTCTGCCAAGAAAAAGTTGTGTAAGCAACCTCACCCCAGAGTTGGAAACTACTGGTCCTTGCACAGGGGACTACCTTTACCTTTTAGTCATGTGAGGAATAGCTTACTATATCAGCTGCATAATGAATGAAAATGGAAATGATCAGTTTAGTAACCTACAATGTTTGATTGCTGAAGCTATGTGTTTTTTTTTTTTAAAGTTGACTTCTATTCTTCTTTAGCTCTGCTCGGTAGCCCAGGTTGCCAATTCTGCCACTTTGTTCCAAATTTCCCCCTCCCAATACACTCAGTCTACCCACTTCTGATCTCCTAGAATCTCCTCCCTATCTGTGTACTCCTCCCTTTATCTCTGTAGTTCTGGCTCCCAGACTCTAGAATTCAGAGTACTAGACACCATATCTTGTCTCAAAATATCCCAAGGTCACAGCTGCTGCTTCAATCACCCCTCTATTCCTTTCTCTTCAGAGCTACTCAACTTCCTTGCTCTGGTCCTATTGCATATTCCCTTCCCAAGGATGAGAAGAAGAATGGTGGATTTGGAGTTCCTACTCACATGGAAAAAGCAGGGTCAAAAAGAGGCATGCACTCAGTAGGGCCTTCATGGTGCTGCAAAGGTGAAGAACCAGAGAGAACTCAGATCAGAAGTGGACCAATCAAGGAGTTCGATGCTGAGTCCAGGGGTTCACCTCCAGGAATTTATAGGGCACAGACAGGAGCCCCACGGCAAAAACTGGGAAGATCAACTGGCTTGGTGAGATGTTGAAAGTGATGGGAATTGGGGTGGCATTTTTCTTCTCAGAAATCCCTTAATGTTGTCCTGGAAACCAGAGCTCAGGGTTGGAGTCTGATGAAATATTTGTCTGGAACTCCATGTGATTTTGCCAGTAATGTCTGCCAGTCTCCTCTGGCCACAGTCTTGCCCCCACTGGATTGGGAAAACATGTCCCCAGACAGGCTGAAAGAGATCAATTTGTACCATATGCAATCTTCTCTTCCCAGCATTTTTGGAGACATAGACGTGTAATATTATATTGTCAATTCTGAATTCTGAGTAACAGAAGAATATCAAGACAAGGGTCGTTCTCTGAAGGTTTATGAGTAACGCAAACCAGGAAAATACACGTTATGAGTGTGGCATGATAATTCTAGAAGGGAGGCTAGTCTGTTGCAGCAGAGGTCCAGAAGCTTCTAACACCATGTCTTCTAGACGTTCTGCTTTCTTTTCCTACAGCAGACAAGCATGGCTACCCTACTGGAATGATCATAGCAGAGTAAAAGAAGAGTCCATTGACCCCATAAAGATACACACAATTTGTTCCATTATAAGGAGCCATGAATCAGAGGTCACTTCATCAGGTGCATGAAGTGTGCCTCCAGAGCTCCTATCTATTTATATTTAGGATTAGCAGCCAGAGAAAGGCAGGAGTGAGAGTTTCCCATCCCCTCCCTTTTAAACATTTCCCCATTACTGCCTTCCAGCTTTAGGTTCTGTCTGCTGTGAAGGTCCATCTTGTGAAGAGAGCCCTGACTCAGACCGATTCCCCACTAGCCTTGTCCCGGTTTCACGCTTCTCTTCTCCGCTGGGCAGGGCTGTCTTAACGCATGGGCCTGATGGTCACTTCCCCGTGGGCCCCACGAGCATAGAGGCCCCATACTAATCTGTGTACGATGCAGTACTAATAACCAGGTATTGACAGTTTGTGAATATATGAATGGATAAGCTTTTTCTTTGTGCAAGTTGAGAAAATGTTGCATGTAGTCTTGTAGACCTATACAAAGATCCTGGCGTGGGACTAAATACTAGACTCTCCCTGAGAAACACATTGGAATACTGTGGCTATATCGCCATAGTTGGTGAAAGTGAGTTTAGCATATGTAATGAGATAAAAACAAAAACAAAAAAACAACATCTCTGTTCAGTCCTGCGGAGGTGTTTGTTCCAAGTTTCATAATAGTTTGTAATTCAGCAATACCCCTCTCCATTCTGTTCTTGAAGTTCTGAGAGTGGGTTTAGCATCTGTAATGAGATAAAAAACCAATATCCCTGTTCAGTCCTGGGGAGGTGTTTGTTCCAAGTTTCATAATAATTTTTAATTCAGCAATTTCTCTCTCCATTCTGTTCTTGAAGTTCCTTTGCAGTAAAACAGCTACGGTATTTTGAGGTCAGCCACTGAATGCTCTGGAAGGTTAAAGTGTTCCCCCACAGGTTTCTCAGTTCTGTAATTCCTGATGTCAGATTTGTGTGTGCATTATCCTTTGGCGGAGGGTTTGTCCTGTTTGCCCTATGCAGAGAACTGAAGGGCATTGTTGGCATTTAATGACATATATAATGTTGGAAGATGAGCAAGTGAATGAGCCTGAGACGGTGTAGTTAATGCTGTTAGGTCCAGTGATTGTGTTGTCTGGGTGTATGTGGCAGCAAAGATGGCACTTGGGTTTATTGCAAGCTCTGGTACCAGTGTCCATGCTCAGATGAGATGTTGTATTGTTGTGGGTGAGGAGTTCTTTTTGATTAGGGGGCTGTCTGTGTGCAAGAAAAGGTTTACCCCCAGTACTTTTGAAAGAGAGCTGTCACTATTCAATAGAGGTTGTAAGTTGTTGATGATACGTCGAACTGTTTTCAGTTGAGAGTCGTGTGTGACCACTAGTGGTGTTCTGTTATTGTCTTTTTTGGGTTTGTCTTGTAACAGGTTTTCTCTGGGTATCATTCTGGCTTTGTTAATCTGTTTCCTGATTTCATCAGGTGGGTACTTTAGTTCCAAAAAGGTTTGTTGTAGATCCCTCAGGTGAGAATCTCGGTCAGCAGGATTGGAGCAAATGCGGCTGTAGCGTAGAGCCTGGCTGTATACAATGGATCGCTTGGCATGTTTGGGATGGTAGCTGGAGGCATGCAGGTATGTTTGTCGGTCAGTAGGTTTCCGGTATAAGGTAGTGTCTATGCATCCATTGTGTATTTTAACAGTGGTGTCCAGAAAATGTACTTATGTAGACTGGTTCGTTGTCAGGTTGATGGTGGGGTGGAAGTCATTGAATGCCTGGTGAAATGTATCGAGGGCTTCTTTACCATGTGTCCAGACCATAACAATGCCATCAATGTAACACAGGTATAGGGTAGGTAGGAGTGGCTGGGAGTCAAGAATTGGTGTGCATTGGCTTTTTATCAGATAGGCAGAATTATGGCAATATTATTGTACTGACAGGTCACTATACTGGCTAACCTCAAGCTTATCACACCTGGGACCAGAAAGGAAACACTTTTGTGAAAGTACGTAGGGAGATGATTTTTTCTTCCTGTCTGCAAACTGTAATCCAGGATTCACTTGGACGAAGGGTTTGAGAATGACCTGTTAAAAGGAATAACATATTTGATGCTGCTAATTTAATCCTCCAACAAATATCCCTGTCCAAATCTTTTAATGGTTGGTTTTGCACATATGTATTATTTTTCTGAATTGTTTTATTCTCTTTTTTAAAACAAACAAACAAAACATTTTGCATTCCCTGTAAATATACACCAGGACGTCAGGCACCGCATCTGCCGAATGCTGGAACTGAGCCCTGGATACCACAAGCACTACAACGGCATTCACCAGCAACTGGAGATGGAGCTGCTGATACAAACCACCTGCCAAACACTTGTAAGTGGGGAGGGACGGTGGCTCAGTGGTAGAGCATCTGCTTGGTTAATAGAAGGTCCCAGGTTTAATCCCCGGCATGTCCAACTAAAAAGGGTCCACACAAATGGATGTGAAAAACCTCAGCTTGAGACCCTGGAGAGCCGCTGCCAGTCTGAGTAGACAGTACTGACTTTGCTGGACCAAGGGTCTGATTCAGTATAAGGCAGCTTCATATGTTCATAAGATAGGACTATGGCTGTGCTGGACAGCTCCATATTCAGCAGAGGGATGCTTCATCAAAGTCCCTCCTCTGCTCTGACCCAAAGCCTAGCCAATGAGGAGGTCCTAGCCTCACCCGCTATGAAGCAATCGATGAAGGTGTTAAAAGGAGCACTCAGCCTGCCTGATGTATATACCTGTTTAACTACTGAAAACTTTTGTTGCTAGTTCAGGTACTCGGGGATTCAGTTTACATGTGCAGCACAATTTCAGCATGGTAGAGTTTGCTAGGAGAGCCCGTTTCTGGCTGGGGAAGAAATGCAGAACTTTGGGAACATAGCAGTTTCTGGAGGAAAGAGTGCCACATTGAACAGGGCAAACTATAAGGGTAGTTCTTTTTCTTTAACCGAGGTGTGTGAGTTGCAAAGGAGTCAGAGGCTTTAGGAAATGATACTCTAGACCTTGAATTTGCCCTTGGTTCCAGTGCCTGGCTTATAGGTGCATCCAGGGCTTTTTTTCTAACAAGAACTCCTTTGTATAATAGGCCACACCTCCCTGATGTAGCCAATCCTCCAAGAGCTTACAGGGATCATAGTACAGGGCCTACTGTAAGCTCCAGGAGGATTGGCTGCATCAGAGGGGTGTGGCCTAATATGCAAAGGAGTTTCAGCTACAAAAAAAGCCCTGGATGTGTCCATGGGGGTAGTCTAAGACCCCGCTTTCTGTATGCCACAGACCTGCTCTAAATCAAATCTGCATGTGCCAGGGAGGAACTGAACCTCTGAGCGTGCCTCTCCACCAGACCTATACAGAAAACTAGTGTAGAAAGGCTCTCCAACACAAGCCTCCTTTATTGGTTTGAGAGGTCATGCGGTCCTGTGGATTCTCCATTGCTCCCTGGAGCAGGGGTCGCCAAACTGTGGCTTCACACATATCCTGTGGCTCTCCAAGCCCCCACTGCCCCATTGGCCAGCTTGAAGAAGGCATTTCTCTCTTTAAATCACTTCTCCAAGCCAAGCCAGCTGGCAACTTGGAGAAGGCATTTAAAATTAAAGTTGCTTTTCTTTCCATCTCTCCCTCCCCACCTCCCTCCCCTCCATCTATTTGCCTGCCTGCCTGCCTTCTGGCTCTCAAACATCTGATGTTCATTTCTTGGGGTTCTCGAACATCTGACATTTGTTCTCTGTGGCTCTTTATGCTAAGCAAGTTCGGCCACCCCTGCCTCAGAGAGTGGCTGAAATTTCATCTGAAAATAGTGAAGGGAAATGGTGAGAAGCAAGAGGGTCTCTCTCTGGCGCAAACATATCTGTTTTATCTGTTATGGTATTTGCCTCTGTGTAGGGCCATCTATGCATTCTTGCAGGACCAGGATTGTGGAACATACATCCAGAATAAGACGGAATGTGCCAGATGTGCCCTTGGTCAATCATTTTAGTGCCAAGGGGCACCAGATACCTGATTCCTGATGCTGGAGAGACTTGAAGAAGAAGAAAACTGCAGATTTATACCCCGTCCTTCACTTTGAATCACAGACTCAGAGCAGCTTACAATCTCCTTTATCTTCTCCCCCCATAACAGACACCCTGTGAGGTAGGTGGGGCTGAGAGAGCTTTACAGAAGCTGCCCTTTCAAGGACAACCTCTGACCCAAGGCGATTCCAGCAACTGCAAGTGGAGAAGTGAGGAAACAAACTCGCTTCTCTCAGATAAGAGGCCCTGCACTTAACCACTACACCAGACTGGCTCTCTGTGAAATAGCACAGTTCTCTTTAGTCAACATACAGAAAGAACTTTTACCCGGAGAGGCTTTCTGGATTTTTCATCATAAAACACTGGAATCAAATGGATTAAATCAATCATTGGAACCTTCCTTTTTTGGTGTTTTTTGTAGATGAAATTGTTTTTATGACGTATTAGCATTTTTATACTCAACGTATGTTTCTTTGAGAGCTTGTGTGCTCTCTGCATCTGGCTGTAGCCATTCTGTCCACTTCTGTTTAACATGCATGAGCTTGTAGTATTCTTACCACACTTGAGAAATGCTGAGCACAACGTGGCTTATTGAAGCTTATGAGAGGTCCTGGCCTTTGCACAATGATTGAAAATTCATTCATCTCACAGCATATGAACATATGAAGCTGCCTTATACTGAATCAGGCACTGGGTCCATCAAAGTCAGTATTGTCTACTCAGACTGGCAGTGGCTCTCCAAGGACTCATGCTGAAGTTTTTCACACCTACTTGCCTGGACCCTTTTTAGTTGGAGATGGCAGGGACTGAACCTGGGACCTTCTGCTTACCAAGCAGATGCTCTACCACTGAGCCACCATCCCTTCGAACAGAGTTGTACTTGATTTGAACAGAGATATTTGTGTAGCTGTTACTTTACTTACATATGTGAAATTTCTCGTCTTTGTGCAGAACGCTTAATAATTAGTTTGGATAAGGTTTTTCACTTTCCTTTATATTTATTAATGAGACACATGTACTTTGGATAATTATTTGTTCTTTATTCTTCATTTTTTGCACTACCAATAATTGGTTATATGTTCTACTTGCAAGACCCTTGATGTAAGCTGAGGTCCTCCATCACTAGGGGTTTTTTTTATAGACAAAGCCCAGCAGGAACTCGTTTGCATATCAGGCAACACCCCAGATGCCAAGTCAGCCAGAACTGTGTTCCTGTGCATTCGTGCTCAGAAAGAGCCCTGCCAGGAGGGGCCTGGCAACCCTATATCTGCCACAGAATCTAGGGGACTGTCATTGAGCGAGGGTGCTGAGAAGTCTCTGTTGAGGACTCCTAGCTAGGGTTGCCATGTGAGGCTGACAAGCCGGTGGGAGACTTAACCAGGAGGTTCCAGGAGAGGGGATGGAAGAAGAGTGATGGAATTCCGAAGTGAGTTTTGGGTGAGCGGTCAATCTCATTTAAAGAGACCGCGTTCCTTTAAAATGCCTTCCCTCCATTGGAAATAATGGAGGATGGGGTTGCCTGTTTTGGGGACCTGTGGACCAGTCTTTTTGAAACTGGGGGGGGGGTGTTTTGAGGAGAGGCACCAGCAGCTATGCTGAAAATTTGGTGCCTCTGCCTCAAAAAACAGGGACCCCCAACCCCAGATACCTGTGGATTCATTCTTCATTACAACCTGTAGGGACTGGTCTCCATAGAGTGTTTAATGAAGCACCCAGTGACCATTCCCCCCCCCCCTGCTTTCTGATAGCCCTGAAGTGGGGGGAGGGATTCCAAATCGGGGGATCCCCCACCTCCAATTTCAGATTGGCACCTAGGTTTGCCAATCCCCAGGTGGAAGCAGAGGATCCCCCAGTTTGGAGGCCCTCCCCTCTCTTCAGGGTCATCAGAAAGAGGGATGGGAGAGGGAAATGTCTGCTGATCACGCCATTATTCACTATGGAGAATGATTCCCATATGGTGTAATGGAAAATTGATTTGCGGGTCTCTGGGGGGGCTCTTTTTTGATGTGGAGGCACCAAATATGCAGCGTAGCATCTGATGCCTCTCCTTAAAAAACCCTTCGAGTTTAAAAAAGATTGGATCAGGAGGTCCGATTCTGTGAGCCTCCAAAGAAAGTGCCCCTATCCTCCATTATTTCCTGAGGAAGGAAGCCATTTAAACAGAGCACGTTCCCTTTAAATGTGATTGCCAGAACTCAGTCCTGTTTGTCACACCTTTGCTCCTGGCTCCATCTCCAAACTCTTCTGGCTCCACCCCCAAAGTCCCCAGATATTTCTGGAATCAAACTTGGCAACCCTAGTATCATAGGAAGGGAACGTCTAGCTAAACGCATCAGGGCTTCTGTTTATTTGCGCCAACCTTTACAGTTTTTATACTCATAATTTGCACTAAATGTTATCACCCACTTATTGTTTTACAGCATTAATAATAAACTTATTTTTGTTGTTATCCTGCCTGGGTCCTCAGGTCTCCTTGGTCATGGTTGTTTACTAATAAGAAAGACAGGGGTGGTTGGCTTCTCTGGGCCCTCCCGTGCAGACCCCTACCAGAGTGGTGGCAGCCAGTAGAAGACCCTCCTAGGCCCCTGTTGTCACGACCCGGACCTTCAGGTAGAGACGGGCGGCTGCTGTTGCCCTGGCAATCGGCCAGGACGCTGGCAGCCGGCTACGGTGCTTTCAAGGAGCAGCACAAGCGTTATCTAGCAGTCCTAATTAGTCCCTACCATAAATCAGTCCAGCCGAAGGAAGAAGCAGGGCGCGTTGTCACAGGAATGCAGTGGGTCAAAAGCCAGAGGAAGCAAGCCGAATATATTAAAAGTACCGAAGCCAGTCCACAGAGCAAAAGCAGAGTCCAGTTCCAAGTCCAAGATTCAAGCCGGGTCAGGAGCAAACGGGTTCTCTCAGCAGGCAAGAGGGCGCAGGGCGTGGTCACGTCTGAGGAGGATCGTTCGTTGCCAGCACAGTTTGCCCTAAGGCCAGGACTACAGATATACTGTGCTGGCTTGTTAACTCGTTAGTACTCCGGGCTTAGATCTCTCCTCCCACGCATGCGTGCTTCTTTCCGTCTGTCTTTGAACTCCTGCCGTCTCCTTTCACGGAGCCGGCTCACAGGTGGCGGGGATTCAGGAGGTGATGCACTAGGGCCCGGTGTGGCCTGATCAGTTTCAGGAGGGGATGAGCTAGGGCCTGGTGTGGCCTGATCAGTTTCAGGTGGCTCCTGCTCTGGGTTAGCAAGGGCTGGGTCTGGTGCAGGCATGACACCTGTTGTGTGACAGGCAGTGTTCTCCAGATGTTCTGTGGGCTGAGGTCTGAGCTTGGGTGGATAGTTAACTAAAGTTTATTGATTAATCAATTTGGCACTCTGGTTCTGTGTGAGGTATTTCTGAATCAATGAAAATATAAGCTGAGGGCATACATTGGAACTACAGAAATATCTGCTCCCCTGGTCACCTTTGGTGAGTAAGAAATGGGGTTTCCAATATCCAGTTGGGGTCTGGAAATCTCCCAGGATGACAGCCAGAGCTTTTTTTGTAGAATAAATGCAGCAGGAACTCATTTGCATATTAGGCCATACCCCCTTACATCATCACAGTTCTGCCCGGGGGGGTTGTAGAAAAAGCCCAACACATTTGCATATCAGGCCACACCCCTGAAACCGAGCCAGCTGCAATTGTGTTCCTGCTCAAAAGAACTCGAAACAAAACAAAACAAAATGCCATGATTGCAATTTATTTTAGGCTACAGAGATCATCTGAAGAAGAGAAGAAGAAGAAGAAGAGATTGGATTTATACCCCATCTTTCACTCAGAGTCTCAGAGCAGTTTACAATCTCCTTTCCCTTCCCCTCCTTCCAACAGACACCCTGTGAGGTAGGTGGGGCTGAGAGGGCTCTCCAAGTACCGTTTTTGAGCAGAACAGCTCTGAGACAGTTATGACTGAACCAAGGTCACTCCAGCAGCTGCATGTAGAGGAGTGGTTTTCTTTCCCCTGGTTTTCCAGGGCAAGAGTCTGTGCACTTAACCACTACACCAGACTGGGTCTCAAAAGTTGCTCTAAAGAAGATGGTTGCTTTTGAGGGATCATGTTGTATCCCACTGAGGTCATGTTTATTGTAAAAAACCCCACAGGTCCTTCCTCATTCTCACCACCGAATCTCCTGGAAGTTCCAGACCTGGCCTCGGTAACCCTAACGTGAAGTTGGTCAAAGGAGGACTCTGACAGAAGTTCATTTCTTCTTCTATATTATCATCAGATACTGGTGCCCATATGTATGATTAATAGAAGGAAGAAAGAGAGAGAGAGAGAGAGAGAGAGAGAGAGAGAGAGAGAGAGAGAGAGAGAGAGAGAGAGAGAAAGAAAGAAAGAAAGAAAGAAAGAAAGAAAGAAAGAAAGAAAGAAAGAAAGAAAGAAAGAAAGAAAGAAAGAAAGAAAGAAAGATTTTTTTCTCACAAGACTCCACGGGTTGAGGAAGCATTAGCTCTATGTGGGTGGTGCAATCTAGCCAGGGCAAGGGAGAACCAGGTGAATCAAACCCTTTACTCAACTGGAGCATGAGGCAAGCCTTGGCGGGCTGCTGGTGGTGTAGCAGGATATCACAGGGCTGTTGGGGGGGGGCACAAATGAGAAACCTCAAAGTGGTATCGCGGTTAGACCCAGGTGCAAATTCTCGCTCTGCCAAATCCTCACCAAGCTTGCTTGGTGACCTTGGGGCAGTCACACCATCTCAACCTAACCTACCTCACAGGATTGTAATGTGGATAAAATGAAAGAAAGGAGAACAGCATAAGCCCTTTGGGAAGAAAGACAGAATGCTGGGCCTCCACCCACCCGGTTCCTCATTCAAAGGCTCAAAGCCAAGAGGTCCCTGATCAAGCCCTTCTATTCCCAGCCACTGAGGGCTCAGAGTTTCTCCCAATTAGCGTGTGAAGTTCTATGCCTTGGCTTCCTGCTGATAGGCGAGGAACTGCCTGATAGCTGCAATACGCAGGGACATTTCATTGCTATCTTCTGTATTCTGCATCAGCAGCAGAAAGGAGGCAGGCAAATTCCAGTTCCTTTCCCCTCAAGCAGCACCTTCTTACTCCAGGAATCGTTCATTTTATATACATACTCAGGAAACACACCCTTTTTTTGCTGCGATATCAATTTATTTGGATCATATTCAATGGAAATTCAGCCGATACACCAGATTTTCCTCTGCAGAAGCCGCAAGTCCCGAATATCGACTCCCCTCTTCCCCTTTGCCTCCCATTCACCACCACCCAGGAAGGAGAAAACAGCTCAGGAGTCCTGAGTCACTGACTTTCCTTGACCTCCTCCCCTAGATTCTAGTTTCATTTCCATCTTCTTGAAATGATGCAATCCATTGTAGAGAGAGGAGTTTCTCCTTTTGCATCTACCGTTCAGGATAAAGCTTGTGTTAATTCCCATATGGGGCAAGGGAACATTTGGCTTCTACTGTGTCCGCGGGTTTCAGCAGGTCTTTCCCATCTTCCGTGTCTCCTGTTAGTAAGTCACACAGAGTTTTGGTTGCACAGCCTTTGAAACTGAGTTGGGGATAGTATAACGCAGCTGAAAAGGAGAGAGGCGAAAATTTATTAATGCAAATTCTTTATAGGCATCTGAGGATGATCATCCTCAAAATGGATGTTAGGTTTTTACTGGGCGTCAGGAAAAGAAGAAGGGGTGGGAGGAAACAGTCACATTTTCCCTTTGTTTTAATGGTAACATTTTTGTGTGTGGGGAGGGGGAGATGATTGCTGATTCTACTTACGTGTAATAAGTCTACCAAAATATGAGATGCATGCAGTCTCCTGGCCATGACAGGGGACCATAGTCTCATTCGAGCATGGTTCTTTTGCTCTAGGCCATGAGTTCAAGCAGCCTGGGCACTCCATCCCATTGAGAGGACGATCCTTTGGCTTTGGTACTGCCAAAAGAGAAACCCCTTCAGTCAGCACAGGGCCCCATCGCATGCTTCCATGGTTCTACCTAACTCAGGGGTGTCGAACTCATTTGTTATGAGGGCCGGATCTGACATAAATAAGACCTTGTTGGGCCAGGGCATGTCAGGTTGGGCCATGCGTGTACCTATTTAAGATTAAGTAGCAGAGATATAAACTTTATAAAGAACACGAACAAACACAAATCTATAATTTTTAAAAATTAAACATGCTTAAAACGTTAGCAGTTTTTGGTCTTAAAGATGCTTTCTTTGTATTTCTCCCATGGGAACCAGGAAACTTAAAGATGCTTTCTTTGTATTTCTCCCATGGGATCCAGGAAACTGGGCAAAGAAAGCGCTGACTTTTTTCTTCCTTCCCCAGGGATTGGGGTGGGGTGGGGGGAGAAGCCTCAGCCAATAGAAGGAAGAAAGGCTTGGCTCAGTAGCTCTGCTGTGCGATTGAGAGAGCCTGGCAAAGCAAGCGCTCCCTCCCTTCCCCTCTTCCCAAGGGAGGAGCCTCAGCAAATGGAGAAAATAGAGGTTTTGCTCTGTAGCTCCTGGGTGATAGAGCAAGCTTTTCAAAGCAAGTTGTTATGCAGAAGGAAGCAAGATATAGGGAGAAGGAAGCATATGACAGTCGGTTGCTTGGGGGCCTAATAGGAGCCCTACAGGGGCCTGATTCGGCCCCCAAATTGCATGTTTGATACCCCTGTTCTAACCATTTAATCTGTCCAAGTCTTAGAAGTGCTTCTGCTTCCTTTTGGTGAATCCCATCTTTGGCATCAACTGTGAGTCAAGCACCCAATAAAATATATTTTTTTATACATCAATTTCATCTGGTATGTTCTAATATGGGAAATCTAGGTCACTTGCACTTTAAGTGCCCCCCATAAGTGCCCTCTAAGATGCCTATTGATTCCTCCCACCTAATTTGAATGACTGAATGGTGGAGTTTGCCCCTGTCAGTTTTGTCCATTATACGACTTGAACTATCATGGCAGGTGCTGAGGAATCCTTTAATTTGTTGAAGAAGCTTTGAATTCTTCCTCTGGTCAGTCTTGTTAATGGGAGGATAACTTTTGTCTATGTGCATATTTGTTGGTTGGTATGCCATCGGACTAAAATAAAACTCACTGAGAAATGTTTGAGGGTTTTTTCTTGTGTTGAATACACTTAAGGATGTGATTGTGATGAACAAATATAGTACCTTCATAATGTCACTCACTCCACCATGCTGAGGAAGGGAATCTGGCCCTGATTCCCTTCCAGGAGTGACTGGATTGGATAGCTTTAGGAGCTCTTCCAAGCTCTGAGATCAACCAATGAATTTTCACTGACTCCAGAAGCCACCCTGACAACTCAGTTTTAATGGACAAGAATGGAAGAAGAGTACGTTTCGCTGCTTTCTACTCTAGATGTTTCTACTGGTTCTATATAGCTTTAGTTGTGTGGGGGAATTCTTAGTTCCTCACTCATTCCACCATCGGACTCCAGGGTTGCCCAAGGAGCCCACCATCCTGGTAGAAGGTGGAAGGAAGCTCTTGGTCCCAGATTGGTGTCCTAACTATTGTGACTGTTCATCTCTTTTTCCGGAGGGCTGCTTTTTCTGGGGTGGTTTTTCTGCATATCTCCTTTCAACTGAAGTGTTTGGATTTGGAGTTTCCACACAATGAAATTGTGGAGCTGTCCCCTCCTGGATTTTCTGTGGCTCCACTGCAGGTCTTCCCAAACTGGCTTTGGTACAGTTTTCTTGACATATCGTACCCCAAATGTGTGAGGAACTCTGGATGGGAAGGAGCAGATTTCTGTACCGTCCCACCACCTCTGCTGACACTGACCTTCCCACCCCAGCACCATCATTGCCAATATCTTTTCTTTCTGCTGTTTGTTTAGTTTCTTATTAGTAGATTCCCAATGCAAGAGTGGTGTTCTTTCTGCTGATTTAAAACAAAACATGGCCAGAAGCCTGCTGATGGCTGAGGTGGTGGAAATGGGCACTGGGGCAGACCCATTCCCAACTGGAAATCTGCATCGCTGTGGTGAATGGCCCGCACCATTTTCTCCTCTGCCAGTCATCCTCATGAGTATTTTAATAGCAATACAACAGTAGATACAGCAGCTGGGAAACACTGTTGTAATAAGCTCAGAGGTCTGCTGGACAATAGGCAGAACCATTCACAATGGGGAGATCCTCTTATCGGCGTGACCAGCCTTGTGTGTGTATCAAAAAAGGTGATGATACATTGGTGTACCCCTCAGTATGGGCCTTAAAGGTTCTGACCAAGAGCCAGTTCAGTGTGACAGAGTTCACACAGACTTCTGTTCAGATTGTTCTTAGAATTCTGGGTAGTCTTGGTGGCCATACGTAGCCCAGGAAGACAAATAGTAATGTCTTACAGCTGTTTTGGGCTAGGAGAATGTCATGGATGGATTTCAGTTCCTTCTGGGTACTCTGTGTTCCCAGTCTTAATTAGGGCCTCATGCATTGCAGAAGCAGGGAACTCCCAACACATCTGATCAAAAGTTCTTGGATGGGATGAACACTCCCATGAAACTGGCTATCCTGAAGCAGACCATTGGTCCATCAAGGTCAGTGTTTTGATCCCTCACCCGGATGGCCCAGGCAAGCCCAATCTCTTCGGATCTCAGAAGCTAAGTAGGGCTGACCCTGGCAAGTACTTGGAAGGGAGACCTTCAAAGAATACCAGAGCCGGGACACAGCGGCAGGCGATACAACCACCTCTCTGAACTGGTCCTATCGCAGCAGGTGTCACCAGATGTCACCATGACTTCTGGGCACACAATCGAGTACGCACACATGCACATGCAAGCACACAGAATGAATCCTTTTTAAAAAGGTCAGTGTTCTGTACTCCGAGTGGCAAAAGCTCTCCAGGGTCTCAGCAGAGGTCTTTCACATTACCTCCTACTTGACCCTTTCCACTGGAGATTCCAAGAATTGAACCTGGGATCTTCTGCGTGCCAAGTAGATGCTCTAATACTGAGCCACTTTGGGGACTTTGTAATGTGTGTTTAGGGCACAAGCACTGAGTAGGGAGTGGCAGGAATGTATGTAGTGTCGTGAGGTCCAGATTGGGGGATAAATGGGGACTTGGGGCTGTGGCCTGGGGAGGGTGGGATTTGGGGAGGGGCAGGACCTTAGGGCAATGGATCTCTGTCATCTGGAGACCAGATGTAATTCTGAGTGATCACCATGCCCCACCTGGAGGTTAGCAGAACTATTTAGAGGTCAGGTGTAATTATAAGAGATTTTGAGACCCACTTGCAGGATCACAAGCAGGGGTGGAATTCTAGCAGGGGCTCCTTTGCCTATTAGGCCACACAACCCTGATGTAGCCAATCCTCCCAGAGCTTACAAAAAAGAGCCATGTAAGCTCTTGGAGGATTGGCTACATCATGGGTGTGTGGCCTAATATGCAAAGGAGCCCCTGCCAGAATTCCACCCCAGATTGCAGCCGCAGGTGTGTCTATGTTAAGAAGGCACTGGATTTGGGATAGAAGAGAGAAAGAGAAATCCAGAGCCATGGCTGGGAGAAGTTTTGGCTGAAGCACATAGAATGTGTAGGATCTCACTTTCTCTCTCTAGGTATATCTGATACAGGGTAGAGGATCTCTTGCGGTGTAGTGATGCCTCCGTGTTTGTAAATAAAGTACTGTGGTGACATCCACAGATCTGCAGTATCCACTCCTTCAAGTGGAAGCGGCCTTGGCAAGCATCGACCCCCGAAACTTCTCCCTGATCAGAGACGTGGGGTAAGAAGAAGATGTTTACATTGATGCTTGTTCACCTTAGGGTAATGAAAGTTTAAAAAAACAACCTAATTCTTTAGCAGTGTCTCAAAAAAGATACTCAAGGCTATTTTTGGAGCAGGAACTCCTCTGCATATTAGGCCACACCCCCTAATGTAGCCAGTCCTCCAAGGGCCTACTGTAAGCTCCAGGTAGATTGGCTACATCAGAGGGGTTCTTGCTACAAAAAATGTCCTGCAGATACTTACCACTGATAGGTAAATTACAATACGATCCCCTGCAGCACTTTTCTTCCACGTCGATGTATCCGCCCTTTGGCAAGGTGGCAGTGGCAGTGTAATTTTCTCGGCGGCACTCTTGTTTTAACGGGCATCGCATGATGTTATGTAATGTTTGTGCTCTGTTTTCACCCTCTGGGGGGGGGGGGGAAGTTGGAAAGACAATTCTAGATTTGAACACACAAATACAGAAAAATACCCTTCTTGCTCATCTTGTAAGGTAAAGGAACAGACCATGTACTTTTATCCTGTAGATTTCACTGTGATTTATGTGCATCTTATCTGGATCCTATATTACAATCCCTGGAGGGTAAATCTGATGACAGCAAGATAGTTTACTAGCCTCAAATAAGGCTGAAGCCATCAAAATGGTAGCAAAGTTCCTTTACAGTGCTTATAAGAGGAGAGGTCTGTTTAGAATGTTTAATTAACCACCTTTTTTTCCTGCTTCCTTGATTTCATACTGTTGTTGTTATGCCTATAAGGGTTCTGTGACTGTAAGGTAAATTCTTCTTCTGTAGTATTTGTCATCTTTATTAGCCAAATGAAGGGGTTGTTTAAGGAAAATGTGAGTATTATTTAATTTGGCAAGTTATTGTTTAGCAACTACTGAAAAAAAAGTAAGCTGCACTTCAGATAGGGTTGCCAAGTCCAATTCAAGAAATATCTGGGGGCTTTGGGGGTGGAGCCAGGAGACACTGGGGGTGGAGCCAGGAGCAAGGTTGTGACAAGCACAATTGAACTCCAAAAGGAGTTCTGGCCATCACATTTAAAGGGACCGCACACCTTTTAAATGCTTTCCCTCCACTGGAAATAATGAAGGCTAGGGGCACCTTCTTTTGGGGCTCATACAACTGGACCGCATAGTCTAACCCCTTTGAAACTTTGCAGGTCTTTTGAGGAGAGGTCCTGGATGCTATGCTGAACGTTTGGTGCCTCTACCTCAAAAAAACTGGTGCCTACAGAGCCCCAGATACTGGTGGATCTATTCTCCATGGTTCCCTATGGGAATCTGTCTCCATAGAGCAGGGGTGGCCAAATGGGTAAGAGACCCATTGAATAAATGTCAGATGTTTGGGAGCTTCAAGACATGTCAGATGTTGGAGAGAAGGAAGGAAGGAAGGAAGGAAGGAAGGAAGGAAGGAAGGAAGGAAGGAAGGAAGGAAGGAAGGAAGGAAGGAAGGAAGGAAGGAAGGTGAGAGAGGGAAGGAAAGATAGAAAGAAAGAAACTTTAACTTTCAATGCATTTTCCAAGCCTTTGGCTGGTTTGGCTTTTAGAAGTGATTTAAAAAGAAAAATGCTTTCTCCAAGATAGCCAATGGGAGAGTGGGAGATTCAAGAGCCACACAATATGTGTGAAAGAGCCACATGAGCCTCCTGAGCCACAGTTTGGCACCCCTGTCATAGGGGATAATGGAGCGCCCAGCATACATTCCCCCCCCCTTCTGATGACCCTGAAGTGGGGGGAGGGCTTCCAAACCGGAGGATCCCCTGCCACCAGCTGGGGATTGGCAACCCTAACTTCAGATGTGGTTTTTTTTGCGGAGGAGTGCTCTTCTGATTTAAATTTACAGATTAAGTTCTTTACATTTATTATATTTTGCCTAAATGGAAATTTCTGTTCACTATTGGGAGTGTCTGGACACAAATCTGACATCAGGAATTACAAAACTGATAAACCTGTAGGAGAATACTAACTTTCCAAAACATTCCACGGGTGACCTCAAAGTAGCTGTTTTACTGCAAAGGACCTTCAAGAACAGAATGGAGATGGATATTGCTGAATTACAAATTATTATGAAACTTGGAAGAAACGTCCCCGGGACTGAACAGGGATATTGGTTTCTTATTTCATTACATATGCTAAACCCATTCTCAGCATGTATAGCTATATCTTCCAATGTCTTTCTCTTTCAGAATAGTGTATCAGAATAACTTTTTGGGGTCTTGACAAACTCAAATAAGGGATATTGGCTGTTTATCTCATTACATATGCTAAACCCATCTTCCACTCTATTCTAATGTATTTTTTTTCTTATAGCAAACTAGAATGGTATTTATAATGTATGGTACTTGTTCAAAAGTAGGTGGACAGAAACAGCTCTGGGAAAGACATGTTCTCAGTTTAACGCAGACTTGCAGAGCAATAAAACCATTAACAGACTGCATTTATTGCCGTATGACACTCTCAATATCACTGTCCTGTTCTGACATGTTACTGTTTTATTGGCTTCCCATGCAAGTGCTATCCAGACCAGATTCAATTTGTTAAACTCACTATTTTGCCATTGGATTCTAGCTTTGTACTGCTTTGCATTCTTAACCACTGCCCGTCAGCTATATGTAGCTGTGCTCACTATACCCCATTTCATTGTTTTATGAAGTATGCGTGCATATGAAAGCTTACATTCGGATAAAACTTTGTTGGTCTTAAAGGTGCTACTGGACTCCTACTTTGCCAGTCTCAAAGTTGCCATTCTCTGGAAACTAATCTGGAAGCCCCCAAAGACGAAATCAACTTTCCACATTCTCCTCTCCCCCTTCTGACCTGCTGAATGTCTGTGACTAGTCGGAAATCACCCAGTCAGCTTCCAAAGCAAGAACCTGGACCAAAAAGATTGCGCTTGTTGCCCAAGCGAGATCTGTGTTTTGATGCCTATTTACGTATGTGAGTCTGCCAAAGTGGTAAAACTGCCCAACTGATGACTGCTTCTCCAAAGTGTTTAATGGAGAGGAATACTTACCCAAAGGGAAGTCTACGACCTTGCTTTGACAGGTATCGCCTTTACACATTTGGGTGTCCAATGGATCGCAGTCCCATGTGTCACATCTCAAACAGACGACCACTCCAGATGAGACTAAAAGAGATGCCAATAAGAGTAAAACAAGCATGAGTGCCAAAGTTCTTGACAATGAGCATCAGCATTTCCAGTTAGGCCCCACAGCGTTGTCCCAAATTAGACAATTTTGATTGCAAATGTTGGATTTATGGGACCTTATAGGTTGGAGAGAGGACAGTCATTCTGCATGAAATACTAAAACTCTATCAGAAGGAAGTACATTATTATTTTTTTAAAAAAAGACAAAGTGATCTCAAAGAAAGAATATGCTTGGTATTTTTACCCTCCCCACCTTTTGAGAAGTGGAAAGTTCCAGGGACCGGGCTGGTCCTTTTTGGAAGCAGTACTGGAGACTACTGTTTAATAACATTTGCGTTCTTTCCAGATGTGCAAACAGAGGGGGAAAGGGTCTTCTGCATGACAGGAGAACTACCCCACAGCCGTTCTCCAGAGTGGTTGAACATCTTCCAGGTGCTTCATCCAACTCACCATTCTCTGCCTATTTATTTGGGGCATATTTGTATTGTCTTTCCTTGAAGATGCTCTGGGCAACATACATAGTGCATTGGCTATGGGGTGAGAGAGAGAAAAGGGGAAGGCTCTGAAGCAGCCACCATGAGGACTGAAGGATTCCGAGTCCTCCCACTTTAGCCTGTTGTGTATGGGAATTTGTGTTGGGTGTTATGCTAGTTCCTGCCGGGCTCCTTGGAGCCTTTAGGACCGAGCTTGGGGACACAGAGACAATGGAAAGCAGGATCCAAGTCCTTGCTTCCTTGGACCAATCCCCAGCCCCCCGCTGGTTCAGACGGTCCAACGGTGCAGTAGAGCAGGAACCTGGACTGTATATAGTTGGCCCGGTTGGCCCAGTTCTCAGTCTTTTCTTCCAGTCATATCTGCAATGCCGTAATCATGAATAAAGCATGACGATTCCTATGCTGAGCATCTCCAAATGCATCGAACCCAGTTTATAACAGCCTCTCCTATAGATTCTTTAAACCTCAACTACCCACCACCTACTCAAGAGGGAGGGATGGAAGCTTTGATTAAAGGGTTGGAAGTGTGTAAACTGTGGGCTCCCTGGAGGTCTCTTATTTGGAAACCTGCTAGACCAGGGGTGGCCAAACTTGCTTTACGTAAGAGTCTGATAGAATAAATGTCAGATGTCTGAGAGCTGCAAGACATGAACGTCAGATGTTTGAGAGCTGTGAGACAAGGGATGGAGGGAAATAGATGGGGGGGGAGGAGGGAGCAGGAGGTGGAAAGAAAGCAACTTTAACTCTAAATGCATTCTCCAAGCTGCCAGCTGGCTTGGCTCAGAGAAGAGATTTAAAGAGACACATGCCTTCTCCAAGTCAGTCGATAGGGCAGTGGGGGCTTGAAGGTGCCACACAATATGTGTGAAATAGCCACATGCAGCTCCCGAGACACAGTTTGGCCACCCCTGTGCTAGACCAAGGGTGTACTCATTTGTGATGAAATTAGAAATTATTTTCTTCCCAAAGCCAACAACCAAACCTAATTAAAAGCCAAATAAAACCATGGCTAAGTGGAGACTGCTACAAGAGCTCCAAAATCCCTATCCAAAGGGAAATTTTTTTTCTTCACCCCACTTAAACTGGGGCTGGCTTAAACCTTCCCCTCCAGCAGAGTTGCAAGGGGTGTGATTGGTTGACAATCCCTTGGACTTGCCTGAGCCCCAAATCACTTGGTTTGTTTCAGGGTCACAGAGGAGAGGTGGGACTTTGGATGAATCTCTTATCGATTCCCCACTAGCCTTGTCCTGGTCTCATGCTCCTCTTCTCCGCAGCGCTTCCATCTGATTTTGCACAAGTTGCTGCAGGGCTGCGACTCGCACCACCTCTTTCCTGCGGCAAGCAGGATCCTCAGAAAACCGGTTTCTGCTTGCCACGTGAAAGTGGTGGGCTGAGTCGCAGCCCCACAGCAGCTTGTGTGAAACAACTCGCAGATAACACCTTGAAGGAGCTCCCCACACTGATGGCTCAGATGGTGAATTATATTTTTGCATCACTGCATGAAATTAGATCAAACCTTGAACAACTTAGGAAAAGAAGAAGAATTGCAGATTTATACCCCGCCCTTCTCTCTGAATCAGAGACTCAGAGCGGCTTACAATTTCCCATATCTTCTCCCCCCACAACAAACACCCTGTGAGGTGGGTGGGGCTGAGAGGGCTCTCACAGCAGCTGCCCTTTCAAGGACAACCTCTGCAAGAGCTATGGCTGACCCAAAGCCATTCCAGCAGGTGCAAGTGGAGGAGTGGGGAATCAAACCTGGTTCTCCCAGATAAGAGTTCGCTCACTTAACCACTACACCACATTGGCTCTCCAAACTGTAATTGTTCTTGTAAGTTTAATTAAATCCGCAAATGATGACACATACAATGGTGTTTGGCCCTCCCTAGGTTCAGTCTGAAAGGTGGATGCGCCAAGTCTGAGCCAGAAGCAGATAAATAAAGAGAAATCACACCATTTGATTTTGCAAAGAAATAAGGTCTGCTTAATTGTATATCATTATAAAAGACAGATGCCCATCTGGATGTCGAAGAAACCAGTTGTTTTTCATTTGAGGATGCTTTCCCCAAAGCACAAGATTTCAATAGATTTAAGATCTACGGAAATGCTATATAACTCCCATCAATTACAGAGGATTTGACTAAATTTTAACAGCTCCAGGTCCCCCCCCCCTTTATTACTACATTAGAAAGCTTTTCTAAGATCCAGAGAGATCTTCTCGGTTAGAGACTTTGCCAATACTACAGTTATGCCTCTATCCAACTATGTTTTGGATGGCGAGTCACTTTTTATGCTTGTAGTCTTATGACGAAAGAGCCCCGTGGCACAGAGTGGTAATGCTGCAGTACTGCAGTCCTAAGCTCTGTTCATGACCTGAGTTCTAACCCAGCAGAAGCTGGGTTCAGGTAGCCGGCTCTAGGTTGACTCAGCCTTCCATCCTTCCCGGGTCGGTAAAATGAGTACCCAGCTTGCTGGGGGGGAAGTGTAGATGAGTGGGGAAGGCAATGGCAAACCACTCCTTTAAAAAGTCTGCCAAGAAAAAGTTGTGTAAGCAACCTCACCCCAGAGTTGGAAACTACTGGTCCTTGCACAGGGGACTACCTTTACCTTTTAGTCATGTGAGGAATAGCTTACTATATCAGCTGCATAATGAATGAAAATGGAAATGATCAGTTTAGTAACCTACAATGTTTGATTGCTGAAGCTATGTGTTTTTTTTTTTTTAAAGTTGACTTCTATTCTTCTTTAGCTCTGCTCGGTAGCCCAGGTTGCCAATTCTGCCACTTTGTTCCAAATTTCCCCCTCCCAATACACTCAGTCTACCCACTTCTGATCTCCTAGAATCTCCTCCCTATCTGTGTACTCCTCCCTTTATCTCTGTAGTTCTGGCTCCCAGACTCTAGAATTCAGAGTACTAGACACCATATCTTGTCTCAAAATATCCCAAGGTCACAGCTGCTGCTTCAATCACCCCTCTATTCCTTTCTCTTCAGAGCTACTCAACTTCCTTGCTCTGGTCCTATTGCATATTCCCTTCCCAAGGATGAGAAGAAGAATGGTGGATTTGGAGTTCCTACTCACATGGAAAAAGCAGGGTCAAAAAGAGGCATGCACTCAGTAGGGCCTTCATGGTGCTGCAAAGGTGAAGAACCAGAGAGAACTCAGATCAGAAGTGGACCAATCAAGGAGTTCGATGCTGAGTCCAGGGGTTCACCTCCAGGAATTTATAGGGCACAGACAGGAGCCCCATGGCAAAAACTGGGAAGATCAACTGGCTTGGTGAGATGTTGAAAGTGATGGGAATTGGGGTGGCATTTTTCTTCTCAGAAATCCCTTAATGTTGTCCTGGAAACCAGAGCTCAGGGTTGGAGTCTGATGAAATATTTGTCTGGAACTCCATGTGATTTTGCCAGTAATGTCTGCCAGTCTCCTCTGGCCACAGTCTTGCCCCCACTGGATTGGGAAAACATGTCCCCAGACAGGCTGAAAGAGATCAATTTGTACCATATGCAATCTTCTCTTCCCAGCATTTTTGGAGACATAGACGTGTAATATTATATTGTCAATTCTGAATTCTGAGTAACAGAAAAATATCAAGACAAGGGTCGTTCTCTGAAGGTTTATGAGTAACGCAAACCAGGAAAATACACGTTATAAGTGTGGCATGCTAATTCTAGAAGGGAGGCTAATCTGTTGCAGCAGAGGTCCAGAAGCTTCTAACACCATGTCTTCTAGACTTCTGTTTTCTTTTCCTACAACAGACTAGCATGGCTACCCTGCTGGAATGATCATAGCAGAGTAAAAGAAGAGTCCATTGACCCCATAAAGATACACACAATTTGTTCCGTTATAAGGAGCCATGAATCAGAGGTCACTTCATCAGGTGCATGAAGTGTGCCTCCAGAGCTCCTATCTATTTATATTTAGGATTAGCAGCAAGAGAAAGGCAGGAGTGAGAGTTTCCCATCCCCTCCCTTTGAAACATTTCCCCATTACTGCCTTTCCAGCTTTAGGTTCTGTCTGCTGTGAAGGTCCATCTTGTGAAGTGAGCTCTGACTCAGACCGATTCCCCACTAGCCTTGTCCCGGTTTCACACTTCTCTTCTCCGCTGGGCAGGCCTGTCTTAAGGCATGGGCCTGATGGTCACTTCCCCGTGGGCCCCACGAACATAGAGGCCCCATACTAATCTGTGTACGATGCAGTACTAATAACCAGGTATTGACAGTTTGTGAATATATGAATGGATAAGCTTTTTCTTTGTGCAAGTTGAGAAAATGTTGCATGTAGTCTTGTAGACCTATACAAAGATCCTGGCGTGGGACTAACTAGACTCTCCCTGAGACGCTCCCTGCATTGTACAGAAAAATAATTTCCAACAATTTGAAATCTGCATTCCCGAATGTCGAAATTGCACTCAGGGTGTTCCATGTGCATGATGGTGACCAACTGTACAGGAGAACGTTCTTTTTCAAGACTGAAACTTATAAAAAATCAGCGTCGTAGCACAATGGGGCAGCATCGTTTGAACTGGCTTCCACTCATGTGCATGGAAAATGACATCCTGAAGACCATTGACTTCAAGCCAATAATAAAGCAATTCTCTGCTAAGAAATGCCGCGAATGCTTGTTATAATAAGAAATTCGTAGTAATTTCATACTGCGACATCTAATCTGTATGGCTTACTGAGTATTATTGTGTTTTTCAAGCCTCGTGTATTGTTCAAATGTTTATCATGTTGATTAGTTGTTGCTGCGCAGCATGTTTTTAGTGTTTCAACACTGATTTTGTTGGAAGTGCCAATAAAATAAATATATATTTAATTTTATCAACCATTTACATTTTTCCCCTATGAGTAGAGTTCACAGGGGCCCAGTGCATTGCTTTGCCCGGGGCCCATAATGCTGTTCAGATGGCCCTGCCGCTGGGCTTCCGTCCGATTTCACACAAGCTTCCCCGGGGCTGCAGTTTGCTCCACCTCTTTTGCGCGGCAAACAGAAACCATTTATTAGACGATCTTGCTTGCTGCGTGAAAGAGGCGGAGCGAGTTGAAGCCCCTGGGCAGCTTGTGCGAAATTGGAAGGAAGCCCCGTGGAGAAGAGCAGCGTGAGACCGGGACAAGGCTAGTGGGGAATCGGTCTCACACAAGTGTATGCTGGAATAAATGTTGCTAATCCTTAAACGGCCACTGGGCTTTTGTTTAATATTCCAAGTTGGTTGTTTTGTCTCTGTTGCTTTCACCATTATGTTTTCATGAGAAATCCTGGGAAGCTTTGTTCATGTACTGACTTTACTTGTAATCTGTATTTAGGGTTTCTGGCAGAGAATCCAAATGTGTACAGAATTAGAACGATATTGGAATAAAGGAAATAAGATTAGACAGACCGTCAGCGAAGGAACTGAAGAACAAAAGTTATAAAACAGTGCAATATAACTAGTAAGTCATGCAGTAAACAGTGCAGTAAACTACAGTGACATTTCCTTCTGGCAGGTCCTCCAAATAGATTAAATGTTGTGAGGAAGGTAATTATTCTTCTGATAGTGATCTTCCTTGGGCAGAATGTATGAGAATGGCTTTTGTTTAATATTCCAATTGGTTGCTTTTTCTATGTTTGTTGCTTTCACCTTTCTGTTTTCATGAGGTATCCTGGGAAACGGTGTTCATTTATTGACGTTATTTATTTATTTATTTATTTATTTATTTATTTATTTATTTCACTGCTAGAACAGGTAGTCTGTTCTTAGGGTTTCCTGTGAAGAATCAGAACATATACAGAACTAGAAAGACACCGGAATATAGAAAACTGGATAAGATAGTCATGGTTGGAAAATCAGAAAACAATGCAATGCAATTAATACTATATGCAATCAACTGTGCCGTAAACCACAGTGACATCCCCTTCTAGCAAGTCCCCAAATAGATTCAATGTTGCGAGGAAGCTAATTATTCTTCTACTAGTGATCCTTGGAGAACTGTAACTTCTTGAGTTCCTTGGAAAGAATGACTTCGAAAGCATGTTACTTATTTTATTGTTTTCATTTATACCCCACCTTTTCTCCCAGCGGAGACCCTAAGTGGCCCCCATAAAAATTCTTCTATCTTCCATATTATTCTCCAAAAAACTCTGTCAGGTCAGCTGGGCTGAGGGTGTGTGCCTGGCCCAAGGTCATAGAATCACAGAGTTGGAAGGGACCTCCAGGGTCATCTAGTTCAACCCCCTTCACAATGCAGGAAACTCACAAATACCTCCCCCTAAATCCAGAGGATCTTCATTGCTGCCAGATGGCCATTAGCCTCTGCTCAAAAACCACCAAGGAAGGAGAGCCCACCACCTCCTTAGGAAGCCTGTTCCACGGAGGAACCGCTCTAACGGTCGGGAAGTTCTTCCTAATGTTGAGCCGGAAACTCTTTTGATTTAATTTTAACCCATTGGTTCGGGTCCTACCCAACAAGCCTCCATAGTAGAGAGGCCATTCAGCCCTTGGTCTCTAAATTTCTAGTCTGGCAACCCAACCGCTATTCCACTCTGATGATATATGAATTCTGCTGGTGGTAGACAAATGCTGTGGTTTATTGTAGCCATTTGCGGAGCTGCATCTTCGGAAGCCTTTCTTCAGATGTGTGAGGCTGTTGTAATGTTTCTGGGTTCCAGTATGGAGTCCAGAAGAATGAGCATTATAAAAGTTTTACTCTAAGAAGCAACTCCAAAAGGTTTATGTAAGCACTCTTTACTAATTGAACTGGCTACTTGAACATACGACCTTTGAGACCTTCCACTTAAAAACACTAGACCAAGGGTGTCAGACTCAGTGGTTATGAGGTCATAAATGGGATTTTGTGGGGCTGGGCCATGCAGGTCATAAAATGAAATGCTAGGTAGTGTATAAATTTATAAAGGACAATGACAAATACAATTAACTTTTTTAAACTTAAAATACAAACATGCTTAGAAATCCTGCAAAATTTGTTTAAAATGGAAAGGTGAGGGAATAGCAGGATTTTGCAATGCAATTTTAAAAATAAAACATCGAGAAGAAGCACAAGGATCACAGCAGAAACTAAAAAACCATGAAATGCTCTGTCTAGGAAAACATGAAATGGCTGGGAATTGCAAGCTTCCCCCCCTTCCCCGTGTACTTAGATTGCCAATGGCTCTCCAGTGCAATATCCCCCTTTGGCGGTGGGTTCCCAAGTTAGAGTACTCAGTAGGCACCAGTTGTAAGGTCCATTCAGCAGAGACAAGCTGTCGCAAAGCATCAATTCTTTATCTGTAAGGACACAACTCCAGGAAGCATGAACTTCAGTTGTCCATAGGAACACATTGCAGCACAGACAAAGTTGCAAGGAACACGTGGAATGGATTTTCCATTAAGCTCTCTGGGCCCAAAGAGCATAGAGACCTTAACGAAAAGTCCACTCCACATTTTCTTTGCAGATTTCCTTCTTGCTGCAGCCAGCAAAGACAACGCAAAAATAGCAGGGAACTTCAGCAGTCTTGGAGCTTCAAAGGGTGAGGATGGAAGGGGGGAGAAAAGAGTCCCATAGGCCTGATTAAAGTGCCAGGTGGGCCGGTTCTTGCCCGCAAAACAAATGCGTCTGACACCCCTGGTTTACATGGTAGTCAAATGTAGGCTTCCTCACAATTTTAATGCTAGTGGCTCACAAAGTAGAATTTTGCCAACAAGAATCCCCAGCTTAGAGGAAACATGAGGCCCCCTGCTCCCTAAGCCTTGCTGTCCACAGGCTGCAACTCCAAATTTCCAGGAAATTCCCAGCCTGGAGTTGCATACCCTGTAGAGTTCAGCAATGCAACTCCTTAATTTGCATGTTGGGAGGAGTGTCGGTAGCTAGTTTGCTCCCTGTAACTTTGGTTGACTCAGGCCATTTGTCAGGAGTGGGAGGAGAGGGGCAGCCACCGGTCACAGGCCTGAACTCCTAGCAGCGAATTTGCTGCTTGGAGTTCAGTCTTGTGTGGCCCCTGCTAGCTTGCAAAAAAAATTTCAAATTATAGGCCAGTAGAAAAGAAACATTAGACATAATAACAGAGGACTCAATTCAATCCTATCATCCCATTGGACTCATTGGAGTCTATTCTATACTATATGTCAGGTCATGTTTCATTGAAGTTATTGATACTTACTGATCCTGCTTATTCTATGCCTACTAACCCCCTCTCTCTCGGCTTGGCTTCGCGAACGAAGATTTAAGAAGGGTGCAATAGTCCACGTTTGCTGCAGGCTCGCTGGTGGCTGACAAGACCAATGTGGGACAGGCAGGTCCGGCCACAGCGGCTGCAGGGAAAAGTCTGATTTAGGGTTGGTCCTGTAGCAGTGCGATTCTTCCTCAATCTCCTTTTGTCCTCAAGACCAGCTATGCGTGCGTTCTCAAAGGAAGAGACAGCCTGGTGGATGGTGTGCCTCCATGCTTTGCGATCTGAGGCTAGGTCAGACCACTGGTGATGGTTGATGTGACAGGTGCTAAGGGATTTCTTCAAGGAGTCCTTGTACCTCTTCTTTGGTGCCCCTCTATTTCGATGACCGGTGGAGAGTTCGCCATACAGGGCAATCTTGGGAAGGCGGTGGTTTTCCATCCTAGAAATATGCCCTGCCCAGCGCAGCTGCGTCTTCAACAGCAGTGCCTCAATGCTGGTAACCTCCGCCCGCTTGAGGACTTCAGTGTTGGTCACAAAGTCACTCCAGTGGATGTTGAGGATGGTGTGAAGGCAGCGCTGATGAAAGCGCTCAAGGAGTCGCAGGTGATGACGGTATAAAACCCACGATTCGGAGCCGTAGATGAGGGTTGTCATCACAACCGCTTTGTAAACATTGATCTTTGTGCCTTTTTTCAGATGCTTGTTGCTCCACACTCTTTTGTGCAGTCGGCCAAATGCACGGTTTGCTTTTGCCAGCCTGTTGTCAATCTCCTTGTCGATCTTGGCATCTGAGGAGATGATGCACCCCAGGTAGCTGAACTGCTGGACTGTCTTCAGAACTGATTCACCCACAGTGATGCAGGGGGGGTGATAATCTTCCTGGGGTGCAGGCTGGTGGAGAACTTCTGTCTTCTTCAGACTAACTTCTAGGCCGAATAGCTTGGCAGCCTCTGCAAAGCAGGACGTCATATGCTGCAGAGCTGATACCGAGTGGGAGACGAGTGCAGCATCATCAGCAAACAGTAGCTCTCGGATGAGTTTTTCCATTGTCTTGGAGTGTGCCTTTAGTCGCCTCAGGTCGAACAGGCTGCCATCGGTGTGATAGCGGATGTATACACCATCGTCATCATCTAGATCTACTGCGGCTCTTTGAAGCATCATGCTAAAGAAGATCGTAAAGAGAGTTGGCGCGAGAACGCAGCCTTGCTTTACACCTGTGCCTATTGGGAAGGGCTCCGAGAGGTCGTTGCAGTGTCTGACTTGGCCTCGCTGGTCTTCGTGTAGCTGGATGATCATGCTGAGGAACCTTGGGGGACATCCTAAACGTTCCAAGATTTGCCACAGGCCTTTCCTGCTAACGGTATCGAAAGCTTTGGTAAGGTCGACAAAAGTCACATACAGAGCCTTGTTCTGTTCCCTGCATTTCTCTTGGAGCTGCCTGAGAACAAATACCGTGTCGGTGGTGCTCCTGTTAGCTCTGAAGCCGCACTGGCTCTCTGGGAGGAGTTCTTCTGCAATGGTGGGCACCAGTCTGTTCAGGAGTATTCTGGCAAGGATTTTGCCTGCGATGGAGAGCAGGGTTATCCCCCGGTAGTTGGAGCAGTCTGACTTTTCCCCTTTGTTCTTGTATAGGGTGATGATGATTGCATCGCGAAAGTCCTGTGGTAATTTGCCTTGTTCCCAGCAGGTGACAAGTACTTTGTGAAGTGAGCTATGTAGTACTGTGCCCCCATGCTTCCAGATCTCTGGTGGAATTCCATCAACTCCCGCTGCCTTGCCACTTTTCAGTTGCTTGATGGCTTTAACAGTCTCTTCTAGGGTGGGGATCTCATCCAACTCTGTTTTCACCGGTTGAAGTGGGGTGAGGTGGATTGCTGAATCTTGAACTACGCGGTTGGCACTGAAGAGAACCTGAAAATACTCCGACCACCGGTTCAGTATGGATGCCTTGTCTGTGAGGAGCACTTGGCCGTCTGCACTATGCAAGGGACTCTGAGCCTGATATGATGGACCATATACTGCCTTCAGGGCTTCGTAGAACCCTCTTAAATCACCAGTGTCTGCACACAGCTGGGTTCTCTCTGCAAGCTTGGTCCACCACTCGTTCTGAATGTCTCGAAGCTTGCGCTGGAGGTTGCTACATGCAGCGCGAAAGGTTGCTTTTTTCCCAGGACAGGAGGGCTGAGCAAGATGTGCTTGGTAGGCAGATCTCTTTTTTGCCAGTAATTCTTGGATCTCTTGATTGTTCTCATCAAACCAGTCCTTGTTCTTCCTTGTGGAGAACCCGAGGACTTCTTCAGAGATCTGCAGGATGGTAGTTTTTAGGTGTTCCCAGAGTGCTTCTGGAGAAGGGTCTGTGGGGCAACTGGGGTCCTCAATTCTTGACTGGAGTTTTGCCTGGAAGGCAGCTTTAACTTCGGCTGACTGGAGGCTGCCAACCTGAAACTTCCTCCGAGGGATACCTCCTCTCCTGGGTGTGGGTTTAAAGTGAAGACGGAGATTGCAGCGTACGAGACGATGATCCGTATGACATTCTGCGCTGGGCATTACTCGGGTGTGTAAGACATCTCGAAGGTCTCTCTGGCGCACCAGAATGTAGTCGATAAGGTGCCAATGCTTGGACCGTGGGTGCATCCAGGTTGTCTTCAGACTGTTCTTCTGCTGGAAGATAGTGTTGGTGATGGTGAGCTGGTGCTCCATGCAGAATTCTAGTAGGAGGCGCCCGTTATCATTGCAGTTGCCAATGCCGTGTTTGCCAAGTACTCCTTTCCAGGCTTCCGAGTCTTTACCTACTCTGGCATTGAAGTCGCCAAGGATGATCACCTTGTCCTCTGTAGGGGTCTTCCGTACGAGGTTGCGTAGATCAGCATAGAACTTGTTCTTTTCTGCAGGATCTGCTTGAAGGGTTGGGGCATACACACTGAAGAGTGTTGCATGCTGCTTGTTTTGAAGTGGGAGGCGCATGGACATGATGCGATCTGAGTGACCTGTTGGCAGGTTTTCGAGTTTGGAGGCAATGGAGTTCCTGACCATGAAGCCAACGCCAGAAAGGCGGCTCTCAGCCTTTGACTTACCCGACCAGTAGAGGGCACCGTGTTCTTGAAGACTACCTTCCTCAGGGAAACGGACCTCACTGAGAGCTGCTATGTCGATATTCAACCTGAGAAGTTCGTGGGCAACTAGAGCAGAGCGTCGTTCAGGGTGACCACTGCCTACTGTGTCAAGCATGGTTCTGATGTTCCAACACGCAAGCTTTAGTCTTTGCACACTTTGTGAGGCAGGTGCATGCCTTTTCTTTGTTGTTATTTTTCGACCGCAAGTAAGGATGCCCGTTGACCGCGGCTAGCCAACTGGGGTGGGGGAGACGAGCTTTGTTTAGGCCACCTTTTCTAGGCCCCTCTCCATGTGGAGCAAGCAGTGCTGTCCCTAGATAAGGCTGCTTGGTCGTTCAGGGTGCTGCCGAAAAATGCTTTCATCTCCGGGTCAGCATCAGGCGACCAATACCCTGAACCGCCTACATGCAGGATCAGGACTGCGGCTTCCAGTGGCACCTTCCACCTGCCGTTTCGCCCCTTGCCCATCGCTGCAGGACTTGATGCGTTGTGTGTTGTGTGTGTGGATATGCCCTTCAGGCCTGCGCAGAGGAATTTTTTAGGTGAAGCGCAGTGTGCGCGGTACTGGCTCCACTTTCACCTGGGGGAACCCTTTCACCTGGGGGTCATCTGCCATGGCCCAGTAAGCCGGGACGCCGGCAGCGAGTCCTCCAGGTGGTAGGTGTTACATTAACGAGCTCTATCTGCCTGGGTTTGATGTTAGAGTTTTCCTTCTCTTAGGCTGGCGAGGTTGGTGGGCCCAGCCTGCCCATCTGGTTATACCGCCGGACATTCGGTCGCACCATGACGTAGCAAACTCTGTGAAAATGGGGGGGACCAGCGAGAAGGTGTTGCTACGGATACAGTAATGCAGGAGAGGCCATTGCAGTGACCATCTGCCAGGCATAGCCAGACAGTGACCACGCGGCGTTCACTACACCGGGAGAGGAGAGGCTATGTATTGCGCATGCACTTTCCCTGGGGGGGGGGTAGGATTCCCAGAGGGAGCCCACCCCCCACCTACTAACCCCATTGCTTAATAAAATACTATGCCACTAACCCTGAGCCCTGCAAGAGAAAGCGGAGGGGTGGGAACGAAAGATGCCAAAACTCCAAAGGCCAGTACAGGTCTTTGAATTTCAAAACGCCAAGCTCGCCTCCCTGGCGCCTCCTAAGCAAAGCAAGGACATCACCAGGGGGGAGAGTGCCTCCATCACCGGTCCAGATAAGCGGGCGTGTGAAAGTACTGCTTGCAGGGACAACTGTAGTTTTATTATGAGAAATAGTTTAAAGCCCTAGTCTTTGAAGTATCTTCATAAATGCCAGCGGTCCAAGCTATCTGTTATCACTTTCAATGAATCCATGTAGAGAGTAACATTGTTGTAATCAATAAATGAAACATAGTTTTGAACAAAGACAAGTATGATCATTTTGAAACTTCAATGAACCTTTGCTGCCACTATGAGCCTATTGGACAAAAGGTGGGCCCATAGGGTGGAATGGACTCAATTCCATCCTATGGGCTCATAGGATACAGTGCAGTCCATTCTGTCCTATGGGCCAATAAGATACAATGGAGTCCACTCTGTCCTATGGGCCCATAAGATACAATGGAGTCCACCTTTTCCTATGGCCCCATGAGATGGAATGGACTCCCTTTTGCTTTCGCCTTGCCTGCAAGAGGGAGGGGAAAAAAGGGAGGCTTGCAGTGAATCCCTGCCTCTTACAGCCACCAGTGGAATGGGTCCACCTGTCAGCTGCTAGCATTAAGAGGCAGGGAGCCATTGGAAGGCTCCCTTTCACTTCCCCACCTGCAAGTGGCAGGGGTGAAAGGGAGTCTTCTAATGGCTGCCTGTCTACCTGCCTGCCTGTCTTCCTGTCATTATTCTGTCTACCTGTCTTCTTTCCTTCGTTCCTTTCATTTTCCTTTCTCTCACAACTTTCTCCCCAACTTTTACATAACTACCCCTTCCTTCCTCTCATTCTTTCCCTGTCTTTCTGTCTTTTTCTTTCATTCTATCTTCCTTCTCATTTTTCTTTCTATCACTCCTTTCTCTCGCTCTTTTTTTACCTCTCCCTTCTGTTCTTTCTCTCATTTTTTTCTCTGTATCTTTCGCTTTCTGCCTTTTTATTTTATGTCTGCCTTCCTTTATTTTTCTTTCTCGCACTCCTTTCTCTCCATCTTTTTCATATCATTCTTTCTCTCATTCATTCTTTGTCTCTCTCTCCCTTTTTTCATTCTGTTTGTCCATTTTTCTTCCTTCCTGCCACCTACACATTCATCACCCCCCCCCAAAAAAATATTTTCTACGACCTGTTGTATTTCTTCTGACAATGGGCTTTACTGCTAATAAGACAGAATAACAGAGGCGGCTCCAGGTTTGCATGGACCCTGGGTAATCAATTCAATTCAATTCAATTTGCTTTATTACAGTCCATGACGAAATACACAGCACAATGCAGACCAACAACACCCCCAGAAAAATTGTAAAAATCTAGAGGGACCTAAAAAGGTAAAACATATGATATGGAAAATACAGATAAAAATTTAAAAGATTATACAGCTCCAGTAAAATATTAACTAGAATACACTGATTAACATTTGTTTCAGTTTCAATAGAATTTAATGTAGTATATAGAGTACTCAGGGATTAGGATAAAGTAAAATACAAGTTTGGGAATATTCAAAAATAATTTAACAACAGACAGTTTCAAGACCCTTTTGTTACATAATCCTCACGAATTCTCCTAGCTGCCAAGTATAGCTGGGATCCCTTTCCCCTGTGATATGCCCATTTTGCCTCTAACCACACCCTTAACATTTGGTCCCTTCCCTTTGGCTCTTGGTTTTCTTCTTGGCCATTTCTTTCAAGTTTCAGTTTCTTTACTCTGATGAAGCGATTATACAACATTTTGATTTGTTAGGTATTTTTCCTCCTTTGTATAAAACTAAAGAGAAGGAAATATGCCTTCTGTGATTTTATTGGAATGCTTGTCAATAAAATTAGCATCATTTTGTGCAAAAGCAGTACAAATATTGTTTCAGAAAAGCCTCCATCTTAGATAGGCTTGCCAATCCCCAGGTCCCCGCGGGAATTCTCCTGCTTTCCCAGGCTCCTTCCCGCCCCCAGTCAGCTGGTGGGGGGGAAGCCCCGCCCCCACAGCCATCATGAGCCTTTCCCCCTCTGGAGGCTTCAGTCTCTACTTGAGAAAGCCTTCCTCTTTGGATGGTGTGTCTGCGTCTTTAAGGCTGAAGGGGAGCGGAGGGGGTGGGGAGGAGGCAGAACAACATGGCTGCGAAAGGAGCCTAGACCCTCCCTTTGTTGCACAATCCTTGCAGAGGTCGTTTGCATAGTGTGAAGGTAAACTTTAACCTTTGGTTGCCCTGTGTTATTGTGAAAAACTTGAAAGTACAGCAACTTGTGAGCAGAGGTGCCAATCCCCAGGTGGGGGCAGGGGAGCCCCGGTTTGGAGTTCCTCCGGAGCTTCAGGATCATCAGAAATGGCAGGGGTGGTGGTGAGGGAGGGAAATGTCTGCTGAACCATAGGGTATAATGGAGAATTAATCCCAGGGTATCTGGGGTTCTGCAGGTACGGTTTTTTGAGGAACAGGTACCAAATTTTCAGCATAGCATCTGATGAGTCTCCTCAAAATGTTCTCCAATTTTCAAAAAGATTGGACCAGGGCATCCAATTCTATGAGCCCCAAAATAAGGTGCCCCTATCCTTCATTATTTCTAATGTGGGGAAGGCATTGAAAAGGTATGTGGTCTGCTTAAATGTGATGGCCAGAACTTCGTTTTGAGTTCAATTGTGCTTGTCAGAACTTTGTTTATGGCTCCACCCCCAATGACTCCTGGCCCCAGATATTTCTTGAATTGGATTTGGCAATCCTAATCTAAGACTACCCAAGAAAGTTCCTCCACTCTCTGAAAGTGAGTAGACCACTCCACATCCCTCCAAAATGCAGAAGCAGCTGCAGAACCCCACTCCACTGAAGATTTTCCTTTGAACAATCCAAGAGAGAGAAAGGCACTTAATTTTATCCCTCATCAAAGGATTGAAGGAGCCATAGGTACAATACAATACATAAGACAAGAAAAAACATTTGTTTTTAATATGAGTAATGTATCATTTTTTAAAAAAAAAAATCCCAAGAATAATATATCTGATGCTGCTAATTTAATCCTCCAACAAACACCCCAATCCTAATCTTTAATGGATGGTTTAAACATATGAATTCTTTGCCCCCCCCCCAAAAAATGTTTCATTCTCTTATTAAAAACTCTTCATCGGCAAGATGGCTCAGGGGTTTTTTTTATGTGTCTATAATAAACTTGACGTATACCATAAGAAATCACATCTAATGGGTCAAATAGTTGTGGTAACTGCAGCAAAACCAGTTTGACAGCATCCACTCCAGAAACATTGCATTCTGAGAAGCCTGAGACAGAGCTTTCAGGGTCAGTTTTGACAAATGCTTTGAGGTCACTTCCCAGCTTTTTTGTTGCTTCAGAATGAAACAAAAAATGCAATGGAACTTTACATCAGTTGGAAGCAACTTGACAGCACTTCAATTTATAATTTGTATGATCTGTCAAGCCACATTGCTCTGGTTTTAAGTGTTGTTTCATCATCATCATGGTTTATTACAGTCTCAAGGCCAGGATATAGTGTAAACATAATATGGAAAAGTAAAAACAGACATAGGTCGTTTTCGCACTTACCTTATTCCGGAGCGACGTCCCTCTTCACCGCGCAGCGTCTGCGCGGATTTCGCACTACTTGCTCCGCAGAACCCGGAAGTCCCGCGGATTTTGCGTCGCAAATATAAACTGGTTTTGGGCGGTTTACATTTGCGACGCAAAAGCTGCGGGACTTCCGGGTTCTGCGGAGCAAGTAGTGCAAAATCCGCGCAGACGCTGCGTGGTGAAGAGGGACGTCGTTCCAGAATAAGGTAAGTGCGAAAATGACCATAGTATACAAAAACAGAGATCTAAATTTAAGAACTAGCTGTTGTTTTTATACTGTTTTAGAATGTTGTTATCCACCCTGAGCCCATCCTTGAGAAAGGGCGGACTATAAATTGCCTAAAATAAATAAACCATCCATATATATATATATATATATATATATATATATATATATATATATATATATATATATATATATATATATATATATATATATATATATATATATATGTGTGTGTGTGTGTGTATATATATATATATATATATATATGAATGTATGTATATATATGTATATATGTATATGTATATAAACCCTTGTTTCATTAGAACTGTCTGCAACATGCACCGATAGAAGATTCCAGTTTGGGGAGAGGACAAAAAGACTTTTTTCTCCTAGAACAATGGGCTGCACTCCTTCAGCAGTGTTATAAAACCAGCCACAAACATTAGATATCAACAATGCATACAATCATGAAGAGACACATGGCCTATAAGAATATTGACCTATGTTTCAAATTACGTACCTGCTCAACGATTTCACACTTTTGTTACTAGAAGATATATCCAAATAGGCAGCTGTGTTTGTCTAAAGTAGTAGAACAAAATAGGACTCGAATGCACCTTTAAGACCAACTTAGTTTTATTCAGAACGTAAGCTTTCGTGTGCATGCACACTCCTTCAGACGAGGAACGAGGTACAGTAAGCAGAGCCACATATAGCTGGTGGGGTTTGGAATGCCAAGTGGTACAAAGTTAAAAACCAATAGCAGAATAGTAAAATTAACAAATTCAGAAAACCTTTGATCTGGGTTGCATTAGCGTGGGAAACCATAAAACAGTAACATGTCAGAATGTGAGAATGCCTGTTAATTATTCTATTGCTAATAACCTTGGGTCAAAAAGAAGGCATTTCTTTCCCAGAAGTTTTTCCTGTCCAACTAATTTTCCTTTTAACATGCAACATAAATATATACATCATTCTACTTTGCCATTAGGAAAAAGTACATTAAAATATAGCAGAAGATGGCTTTAGTATATGTAATATCCCTTGTTTGAGTATGTCAATACAAAAGCATTATTCTGATACACTATCCTAAAAGAGAAATACTTTGGAATACTGTGAATATATCACCATACTTGGTGAAAGTGGGTTTAGCATATGTAATGAGATAAAAAAAAAACAACAACATCTCTGTTCAGTCCTGGGGAGGTGTTTGTTCCAAGTTTCATAAAAGTTTGTAATTCAGCAATTTCTCTCTCCATTCTGTTCTTGAAGTTCTTTTGCAGTAAAACAGCTACTTTGAGGTCACCCATTGAATGCTTTGGAAGGTTAAAGTGTTCCCCCACAGGTTTCTCAGTTCTGTAATTCCTGATGTCAGATTTGTGTCCATTTATCCTTTGGCGGAGGGTTTGTCCTGTTTTCCCTGTGTAGAGAACTGAAGGGCATTGTTGGCATTTAATGAGATATATAATGTTGGAAGATGAGCAAGTGAATGAGCCTGAGACCGTGTAGTTAATGTTGTTAGGTCCAGTGATTGTGTTGCTGTGACAACAAAGTTGGTACTTGGGTTTATTGCAAGCTCTGGTACCAGTGTCCATGCTCAGATGAGATGTTGTATTGTTGTGGGTGAGGAGTTGTTTGAGATTAGGGAGCTGTCTGTGTGTAAGAAAAGGTTTACCCCCAGTACTTTTGAAAGAGAACTGTCACTATTCAATAGATGTAAGTTGTTGATGATACGTCGAACTGTTTTCAGTTGAGAGTTGTGTGTGACCACTAGTGGTGTTCTGTTATTGTCTTTTTTGGGTTTGTCTTGTAACAGGTTTTCTTTGGGTATCATTCTGGCTTTGTTAATCTGTTTCCTGATTTCATCAGGTGGGTACTTCAGTTCCAAAAAGGTTTGTTGTAGATTCCTCAGGTGAGAATCTCGGTCAGCAGGATTGGAGCAAATCTAATCTTATATCCTTTATTCCAATATTTTTCTAATTCTGTACACATCTGGATTCTCTGCAAGAAACCCTAAATACAGATTACAAGTAAAGTCAGTACATGAACAAAGCTTCCCAGGATTTCTCATGAAAACATAATGGCGAAAGCAACAGAGACAAAACAACCAACTTGGAATATTAAACAAAAGCCCAGTGGCCGTTTAAGGATTAGCAACATTTATTCCAGCATACACTTGTGTGAGACCGATTCCCCACTAGCCTTGTCCCGGTCTCACGCTGCTCTTCTCCACGGGGCTTCCTTCCGATTTCACACAAGCTGCCCAGGGGCTCCAACTCGCTCTGCCTCTTTCAAGCAGCAAGCAAGATCTTCTAATAAATGGTTTCTGTTTGTCGCGCAAAAGAGGTGGAGCAAACTGCAGCCCCAGGGAAGCTTGTGTGAAATTGGAGGGAACCCCAGCGGCAGGGCCACCTGAACAGCATTATGGGCCCCTGTGAACACTACTCAAAGGGAAAAAATGTAATGGTTGATAAAATTAAATGGTTGATAAAATTAAATATATATTTATTTTATTGGCACTTCCAACAAAATCAGCGTTGAAACATTAAAAACATGCTGCGCAGCAACAACTAATCAACATGATAAACATTTGAACAATACACAAGGCTTGAAAAACACAATAATACTCAGTAAGCCATACAGATTAGATGTCACAGTATGAAATTACTACAAATTGCTTATTATAACAAGCATTTGCAGCATTTCTTAGCAGAGAATTGCTTTATTATTGGCTTGAAGCCAATGGTCTTCAGGATGTCATTTTCCATGCACATGAGTGGAAGCCAGTTCAAACGATGCTGCCCCATTGTGCTACGACGCTGATTTTTTATAAGTTTCAGTCCTGAAAAAGAACGTTCTCCTGTACAGTTGGTCACCATCATGCACATGGAACACCCTGAGTGCAATTTTGACATTCGGGAATGCAGATTTCAAATTGTTGGAAATTATTTTTCTGTACAATGCAGGGAGCGTCTCAGAGAGAGTCTAGTATTTAGTCCCACGCCAGGATCTTTGTATAGGTCTACAAGACTACATGCAACATTTCCTCAACTTGCACAAAGAAAAAGCTTATCCATTCATATATTCACAAACTATCAATACCTGCACAGCAGCCAAGAAGGTCACTCAATGCACAGCAGCCAAGAAGGTCAGAGCGCCTGCTCCGGCTGCAACGCCACTGAGGATGTTCTCCGCAGCTGAGAACGAAACGTTTGGAAGGAAAACTTTCTCCAGTAGAACACGGCACTTGAGCCCGAAAAATTCTACAAACCCTAATTATCAATACCTGGTTATTAGTACTGCATCGTACACAGATTATTATGGGGCCTCTATGCTCGTGGGGCCCACGGGGAAGTGACCATCAGGCCCATGCATTAAGACAGCCCTGCCCAGCGGAGAAGAGAAGCGTGAAACCGGGACAAGGCTAGTGGGGAATCGGTCTGAGTCAGAGCTCACTTCACAAGATGGACCTTCACAGCAGACAGAACCTAAAGCTGGAAAGGCAGTAATGGGGAAATGTTTCAAAGGGAGGGGATGGGAAACTCTCACTCCTGCCTTTCTCTTGCTGCTAATCCTAAATATAAATAGATAGGAGCTCTGGAGGCACACTTCATGCACCTGATGAAGTGACCTCTGATTCATGGCTCCTTATAACGGAACAAATTGTGTGTATCTTTATGGGGTCAATGGACTCTTCTTTTACTCTGCTATGATCATTCCAGCAGGGTAGCCATGCTAGTCTGTTGTAGGAAAAGAAAACAGAAGTCTAGAAGACATGGTGTTAGAAGCTTCTGGACCTCTGCTGCAACAGATTAGCCTCCCTTCTAGAATTATCATGCCACACTTATAACGTGTATTTTCCTGGTTTGTGTTACTCATAAACCTTCAGAGAACGACCCTTGTGCTGATATCCTTCTGTTGCTCAGAATTCAGAATTGGCAATATAATATTACACGTCTATGTCTCCAAGAATGCTGGGAAGAGAAGATTGCATATGGTACAATTTTATCTCTTTCAGCCTGTCTGGGGACATGTTTTCCCAATCCGGTGGGGCAATCCAATGGGGCAAGACTGTGGCCAGAGAAGACTGGCAAACACTACTGGCAAAATCACATGGAGTTCCAGACAAATATTTCATCAGACTCCAACCCTGAGCTCTGGTTTCCAGGACAACACTAAGGGATTTCTGAGAAGAAGAAAAATGCCGCCCCAATTCCCATCACTTTCAACATCTCACCAAGCCAGTTGATCTTCCCAGTTTTTGCCCTGGGGCTCCTGTCTGTGCCCTATAAATTCCTGGAGGTGAACCCCTGGACTCAGCATCGGACTCCTTGGTTGGTCCACTTCTGATCTGAGTTCTCTCTGGTTCTTCACCTTTGCAGCACCATGAAGGCCCTGCTGAGTGCATGCCTCTTTTTGACCCTGCTTTTTCCATGTGAGTAGGAACTCCAAATCCACCATTCTTCTTCTCATCCTTGGGAAGGGAATATGCAATAGGACCAGAGCAAGGAAGTTGAGTAGCTCTGAAGAGAAAGGAATAGAGGCGTGATTGAAGCAGCAGCTGTGACCTTGGGATATTTTGAGACAAGATATGGTGTCTAGTACTCTGAATTCTAGAGTCTGGGAACCAGAACTACAGAGATAAAGGGAGGAGTACACAGATAGGGAGGAGATTCTAGGAGCTCAGAAGTGGGTAGACTGAGTGTATTGGGAGGGGGAAATTTGGAACAAAGTGGCAGAATTGGCAACCTGGGCTATCTAGCAGAGCTAAAGAAGAATAGAAGTCAACGTTTTTTTTTTAAAAAAAACCCACATGGCTTCAGCAATCGAACATTGTAGGTTACTAAACTGGCATGCACCATGCAGCTGATAAAGTAAGCTATTCCTCATAAGACTAAAAGGTAAAGGTAGTCCCCTGTGCAAGGACCAGTAGTTTCCAACTCTGGGGTGACGTTGCTTACGCAACGTTTTCATGGCAGACTTTTTTACGGAGTGGTTGTCAGGCAATGTTTCATTGAAGTTATTGATGCTTTATGATCATGTTTATTCTATGCTTACTAATACCATTACTGAATAAGATACTATGCCACTAATACCTGTGCCCTGCAAGAGAAAGAGGAGGGGTGGGAATGGAAGTTGCCAAAACTCCAAAGGCTAGTAAAAGCCTTTGAAGTGCGGAGCGCCAAGCTCCCCTCTCTGGCGCCTTCCAAGCAAAGCAAGGACATCACCAGGGGGGAGAATGCAACCATCACCGGTACAAGATAAGCAGGCGTGTGAAAGTGTTACTTGCAGAGACAACTGTAGTTTTATTATGAGAAGTAGTTTAAAGCCCAAGCCTTTGAAGTGTATTCATCAATACCAATGGCTCAAGCTATCTGTTATCAGTTTCAATGAATCCTTGTAGAGAGTAACATTGTTGTAATCAATAAATGAAACTTAGTTTTTAACAAAGACAAGTGTGATCATTTTGCAACTTCAATGAACCCTTTGCTGACAGTGGTTTGCCATTGCCTTCCCCAGTCATCTACACTTCCCCCACAGCAAGCTGGGTACTCATTTTACCGACCCTGGAAGGATGGAAGGCTGAGTCAACCTAGAGCCGGCTACCTGAACCCAGCTTTTGCTGGGATCGAACTCAGGTCATGAGCAGAGCTTAGGACTGCAGTACTGCAGCATTACCACTCTGTGCCACGGGGCTCTTTCGTCATAAGACTACAAGCATAAAAAGTGTCTTGCCATCCAAAACATAGTTGGATAGAGGCATAACTGTAGTATTGGCAAAGACTCTAACCGAGAAGATCTCTCTGGATCTCAGAAAAGCTTTCTGATGTAGTAATAAAGAGGGGCACCTGGAGCTGTTAAAATTTAGTCAAATCCTCTGTAATTGATGGGAGTTATATAGCATTTCCGTAGATCTTAAATCTATTGAAATCTTGTGCTTTGGGGAAAGCATCCTCAAATGAAAAACAACTGGTTTCTTCGACTTCCAGATGGGCATCTGTCTTTCATAATGATATACAATTAAGCAGACCTTATTTGTTTGCAAAATCAAATGGTGTGATTTCTCTTTATTTATCTGCTTCTGGCTCAGACTTGGCGCATCCACCTTTCAGACCGAACCTAGGGAGGGCCAAACACCATTGTATGTGTCATCATTTGCGGATTTAATTAAACTTACAAGAACAGTTACAGTTTGGAGAGCCAATGTAGCGTAGTGGTTAAGTGAGTGAACTCCTATCTGGGAGAACCAGGTTTGATTCCCCACTCCTCCACTTGCACTTGCTGGAATGGCTTTGGGTCAGCCTTAGCTCTTGCAGAGGTTGTCCTTGAGAAGGCAGCTGCTGTGAGAGCCTTCTCAGCCCCACCCACCTCACAGGGTGTCTGTTGTGGGGGGAGAAGATATGGGAAATTGTAAGCCGCTCTGAGTCTCTGATTCAGAGAGAAGGGCGGGGTATAAATCTGCAATTCTTCTTCTTTTCCTAAGTTGTTCAAGGTTTGATCTAATTTCATGCAGTGATGCAAAAATATAATTCACCATCTGAGCCATCAGTGTGGGGAGCTCCTTCAAGACAATGCAAATATGCCCCAAATAAATAGGCAGAGAATGGTGAGTTGGATGAAGCACCTGGAAGATGTTCAACCACTCTAGAGAACAGCTGTGGGGTAGTTCTCCTGCCATGCAGAAGACCCTTCCCCCCTCTGTTTGCACATCTGGAAAGAACGCAAATGTTATTAAACAAAATGCCAGTAGTCTCCAGCACTGCTTCCTAAAAGGACCAGCCCGGTCCCTGGAACTTTCCACTTCTCAAAAGGTGGGGAGGGTAAAAATACCAAGCATATTCTTTCTTTAAGATCACTTTGTCTTTGTTTTTTAAATAATAATGTACTTCCTTCTGATAGGGCTTTAATATTTTATGCAGGATGACTGTCCTCTCTTCAACCTATAAGGTCCCATGAATCCAACATTTGCAATCAAAATTGTCTAATTTGGGACAACGCTGTGGGGCCTAATTGGAAATGCTGATGCCCATTGTCAAGAACTTTGGCATTCATGTTTGTTTTACTCTTATTGACATCTCTTTTAGTCTCTTCTGGAGTGACCTTCTGTTATCGATGTAACACATGGGACTGCAAGCCAAAGCGCAGCAAAATTTGTGGAGGTGATACCTGTTATAGCAAGGTCGTAGACTTCCCTTTGGGTAAGTCTTCCCCTCCATTAAACACTTAGGAGAAGCAGTCATCAGTTGGGCAGTTTTACCTCTTTGGCAGACTCACATATGTAAATAGGCATCAAAACACAGATCTTGCTTGGGCAACAAGCGCAGTCTTTTTGGATGAAGACCTCTCACACATTCACAGCCACCAAATGCTGAGCAGTTAAGAAAGGACAGACTAATAGCATCTCTGAAGGCCTTATGATGTTGACATTTCTTGAAGGGACAGTGACCTACATGAGAGACAAACTGGCATATCATATACATATATGCCCTATGGAATTATCCCAGTCCAGCTCTCCCATTGACTGTGGTGTGCACTGCATTAGTGATTGGCCCATTAAATATCAGGTATACTTTGGTGGCATTGGCTGATTCCACTCCTCTCCCCCTTCCCACTGCCAACCCCAGGACATATAAGGATTGGGACACTGAGGGATTGCTAGGCAGTGCCTGTTGCTAGACAACCAACCTTGCTTCTCTCAGAAAAAGCAATCATGTTTGGTTGTGTCAGTAAAAGGCAGGGGGTAGGCCCTTTCCAGGCCTAGTTTGAGGGAGAAATTGGGCCCAGTCCTGACTAGGGCTGCCAGTTCCAGATTCATGTGAAATTCCTGGAGATTTTGTGGTGGAATTTGAGGAGGGAAGGGTTTGGAGAGGGGAGTGCCCTCAGCTGAATATAATGCCATAGAGTCCACCCTCCAAAGCAGTTATTTTCTTCAGGCGGACAGAGATCTGTTGTCTGGAGTTCAGTTGTGATACCAGGAGGTCTTCAGAATCTTTTACCTGAAGGGTGGCTACCCTAGGCCTGACTGCTTGCTACTCCTGAGCAGCAGCCTCCCTGTGACAGCCAGTGTGAACTAGCAGTTAATGTTTCAGAGTGGGATCTGCCAGGTCCAGATTCTTGCTTTGGAAGCTGACTGGGTGATTTCAGACTAGTCACAGACATTCAGCAGGTCAAAAGGGGGAGAGGAGAATGATGTAAATTGATCTAGTCTTTGGGGGCTTCCAGATTAGTTTTCAGAGAATAGCAACTTTGAGACTGGCAAAGTAGGAGTCCAGTAGCACCTTTAAGACCAACAAAGTTTTATCCGGAATGTAAGCTTTCATATGCACGCATACTTCATAAAACAATGAAATGGGGTATAGTGAGCACATATAGCTGATGGGCAGTGGTTAAGAATGCAAAGTAGTACGAAGCTAGAATCCAATGCCAAAATAGTGAAATTAACAAATTGAATGAACATTTGGTCTGGATAGCAGTTGCATGGGAAGCCAATAAAACAGTAACATGTCAGAACAGGACAGTGATAGTGAGAGTGTCATAAGGCAATAAATGCAGTCTGTTAATTGTTTTATTGCTCTGCAAGTCTGAGTTAAACTGAGAACATGTCTTTCTCAGAGCTGTTTCTGTCCACCTAATTTACTTTCTAACAAATACCATACATTATAAATATCATTCTAGTTTGCCATAAGGAAAAAAAAACACATTGGAATAGAGTGGAAGATGGGTTTAGCATATGTAATGAGATAAACAGCCAATATCCCTTATTTGAGTTTGTCAAGACCAAAAAAGTTATTCTGATACACTATTCTAAAAGTGAAAGATATTGGAATATATAGCTATATATGGTGAGAATGGGTTTAGCATGTGTAATGAAATAAGAATCCAATATCCCTGTTCAGTCCCGGGGATGTGTTTGTTCCAAGTTTCATAATAATTTGTAATTCATCAATATCCGTCTCCATTCTGTTCTTGAAGGTCCTTTGCAGTAAAACAGCTACTTTGAGGTCACCCCTGGAATGTTCTGGAAAGTTAGTATTCTCCTACAGGTTTATCAGTTTTATAAATCCTAATGTCAAATTTGTGTCCAGACACTCCTGATAGTGAACAGAAATTTCCATATAAGCAAAATATAATAAATGTAAAAAACTTAATCTGTAAATTTAAATGTCAGAAGAGCACTCCCTCCCAAAAAAAATACACCTGAAGTTAGGGTTGCCAATCCCCAGGTGGGGGCAGGGGATCCCCTGGTTTGGAGGCCCTCCTCCCGCTTCAGGGTCATCAGAAAGAGGGGGGGGGATGTATGCTGGGCACTCCATTATCCCCTATGACAGGGGTGGCCAAACTGTGGCTCAGGAGCCACATGTGGCTCTTTCACACATATTATGTGGCTCTTGAATCTCCCACTGTCCCATTGGCTATCTTGGAGAAAGCATTGTAATTTTTAAATCACTTCTAAAAGCCAAACCAGCCAAAGTCTTGGAAAATGCATTGAAAGTTAAAGTTTCTTTCCACCTTTCCTTCCCTCTCCCACCTTCCTTCCTTCCTTCCTTCCTTCCTTCCTTCCTTCCTTCCTTCCTTCCTTCCTTCCTTCCTTCCTTCCTTCCTTCCTTCCTTCCTTCCTTCCTTCCTTCCTTCCTTCCTTCCTTCCTTCCTTCCTTCCTTCTCTCAAACAACTGACATGTCTTGCAACTCCCAAACATCTGACATTTATTCAATGGGTCTTGCTCCTGGCTCCACCCTCAGTGTCTCCTGGCTCCACCCCCAGAGTCCCCAGATACTTCTTGAATTGGACTTGGCAACCCTATCTGAAGTGCAGCTTATATTTTTTTAAGTAGTCGCTAAACAATAACTTGCCAAATTAAACAATACTCACATTTTCCTTAAACAGCCCCTTCATTTGTCTAATAAAGATGACAAATACTATAGAAGAAGAATTTACCTTATAGTCACAGAACCTTTATAGGCATAACAACAACAGTATGAAATCAAGAAAGCAGGGGGGGAAAAGGTGGTTAATTAAACATTCTAAACAGACCTCTCCTCTTATAAGCACAGTAAAGGAAGTTTGCTACCACTTCGATGGCTTCAGCCTTATTTGAGGCTAGTAAGCTTACTATCTTGCTTTCATCAGATTTACCCTCCAGGGATTGCAATATAGGATTCAGATAAGATGCACGTAAATTACAGTGAAATCTACAGGATAAAAGAACATGGTCTGTTCCTTCAGTTTCCTTTACCTTACAAGATGAGCAAGAAGGGTATTTTCTATATTTGTGCGTTCAAATCTAGACCTGTCTTTCCAACTTTCCCCCCACCAGAGGGTGAAAACAGATTTCAAACATTAGATAACATCATGGGATGCGCACCGAAGGAAGGTTGTCACCTAGACAATTACACTGCCACTGCCAGCTTCCCAGATGGCGGATACATCTACATGGAAGTCAAGTGCTGCAGGGGATTGAGTTGTAATACACCTATCAGTGGTAAGTATCTGCAGGGCATTTTTTGTAGCAGGAACTCCTTTGCATATTAGGCCACACCCCTCTGATGTAGCCAATCCGCCTGGAGCTTACAGTAGACCTTTGGAGGATTGGCTACATTAGGGGGCGTGGCCTAATATGCAGAGGAGTTCCTGCTACAAAAATAGCCTTGAGTATCTTTTTTGAGACACTGCTAAAGAATTAGGTTGTTTTTTTAAACTTTCATTACCCTAAGGTGAACAAGGATCAATGCAAACATCATCTTCTTACCCCACGTCTCTGAGCGGGGAGAAGTTTCGGGGGTCGATGCTTGCCGGGGCTGCTTCCACTTGAAGGAGTGGGTACTGGAGACCTGTGGATGTCTCCACAGTACTTTATTTACAAACACGGAGGCATCACTACACCACAAGAGATCCTCTACCCTGTATCAGATATACCTAGAGAGAGAAAGTGGGATCCTACACATTCTATGTGCTTCAGCCAAAACTTCTCCCAGCCATGGCTCTGGATTTCTCTTTCTCTCTTCTATCCCAAATCCAGTGCCTTCTTAACATAGACACACCTGCAGTTGCAATCTGGGGTGAAATTCTAGCAGGAGCCCCTTTGCATATTAGGCCACACACCCCTGATGTAGCCAATCCTCCAAGAGCTTACAAGGCTCCTTTTTGTAAGCTCCGGGAGGATTAGCTACATCAGGGGTGTGTGGCCTAATATGCAAAGGAGCCCCTGCTAGAATTCCACCCCTACTTGTGATCCTGCAAGTGGGTCTCAAAATCTCTTATAATTACACCTGACCTCTAAATAGTTCTGCTAACCTCCAGGTGGGGCCTGGTGATCACTCAGAATTACATCTGGTCTCCAGATGACAGAGATCCATTGCCCTAAGGTCCTGCCCCTCCCCAAATCCCACCCTCCCCAGGCCACAGCCCCAAGTCCCCATTTATCCCCCAATCTGGACCTCACGACACTACATACATTCCTGCCACTCCCTACTGAGTGCTTGTGCCCTAAACACACATTACAAAGTCCCCAAAGTGGCTCAGTATTAGAGCATCTACTTGGCACGCAGAAGATCCCAGGTTCAATTCTTGGCATCTCCAGTGGAAAGGGTCAAGTAGGAGGTAATGTGAAAGACCTCTGCTGAGACCCTGGAGAGCTTTTGCCACTCGGAGTACAGAACACTGACCTTTTTAAAAAGGATTCACTCTGTGTGCTTGCATGTGCATGTGTGCGTACTCGATTGTGTGCCCAGAAGTCATGGTGACATCTGGTGACACCTGCTGCGATAGGACCAGTTCAGAGAGGTGGTTGTATCGCCTGCCTCTGTGTCCCAGCTCTGGTATTTGAAGGTCTCCCTTCCAAGTACTTGCCAGGGTCAGCCCTACTTAGCTTCTGAGATCCGAAGAGATTGGGCTTGCCTGGGCCATCCGGGCGAGGGATCAAAACACTGACCTTGATGGACCAATGGTCTGCTTCAGGATAGGCAGTTTCATGGGAGTGTTCATCCCATCCAACAACTTTTGATCAGATGTGTTGGGAGTTCCCTGCTTCTGCAATGCATGAGGCCCTAATTAAGACTGGGAACACAGAGCACCCAGAAGGAACTGAAATCCATCCATGACATTCTCCTAACCCAAAACAGCTGTAAGACATTACTATTTGTCTTGCTGGGCTACGTATGGCCACCAAGACTACCCAGAATTCTAAGAACAATCTGAACAGAAGTCTGTGTGAACTCTGTCACACTGAACTGGCTCTCGGTCAGAACCATTAAGGCACATGCTGAGGGGTACACCGATGTATCATCATCTTTTTTGATACACACACAAGGCTGGTCACGCTGATAAGAGGATCAGTCAGTCACAGTCAGTCACATTTTATTTGTATCCTGCCCTCCCCGACCAAGCGGCTCAGGGCGGCTAACAGCAAAACTCAGTGTATACATTATACAGTAAATAGCATTTAACTATAATTAATTAAAATCCATTAAAATTCTAAAACATTCTAAAAACATTAATACATTTAGTGCTATTCCGCTGGCAAATTTATTTGGCAATTTAGTGGTTTCAGCTGGTGAAGGCCACTTGGAACAAGATGGTTTTGCAGGCCCTGCGGAACTGTTCAATGTCCCGCAGGGCCCGCATTTCTTCTGGGAGCTGGTTCCAGAGCTGTGGGGCCATGACAGAAAAGGCCTGAGTACAGGTGCTCTGGAGTCTTACCTCCTTTGGCCTGGGGATAGTCAGCAGGTTCTTCCCTGCTGACCTCAGTGCTCTCTGGGGTTCATACGGGGAGAGGCGGTCCCTAAGGTAGGCAGGTCCTCGGCCATATCTCCCCATTGTGAATCGTTCTGCCTATTGTCCAGCAGACCTCTGAGCTTATTACAACAGTGTTTCCCAGCTGCTGTATCTACCGTTGTATTGCTATTAAAATACTCATGAGGATGACTGGCAGAGGAGAAAATGGTGTGGGCCATTCACCACAGTGATGCAGATTTCCAGTTGGGAATGGGTCTGCCCTAGTGCCCATTTGCACCACTTCAGCCATCAGCAGGCTTCTGGCCATGTTTTGTTTTAAATCAGCAGAAAGAACACCACTCTTGCATTGGGAATCTACCAATAAGAAACTAAACAAACAGCAGAAAGAAAAGATATTGGCAATGATGGTGCTGGGGTGGGAAGGTCAGTGTCAGCAGAGGTGGGTGGGACGGTACAGAAATCTGCTCCTTCCCATCCATAGTTCCTCACACATTTGGGGTACGATATGTCAAGAAAACTGTACCAAAGCCAGTTTGGGAAGACCTGCAGTGGAGCCACAGAAAATCCAGGAGGGGACAGCTCCACAATTTCATTGTGTGGAAACTCCAAATCCAACCACTTCAGTTGAAAGGAGATATGCAGAAAAACCACCCCAGAAAAAGCAGCCCTCCAGAAAAAGAGATGAACAGTCACAATAGTTAGGACACCAATCTGGGACCAAGAGCTTCCTTCCACCTTCTACCAGGATGGTGGGCTCCTTGGGCAACCCTGGAGTCCAATGGTGGAATGAGTGAGGAACTAAGAATTCCCCCAAACAACTAAAGCTATACAGAACCAGTAGAAACATCTGGAGTAGAAAGGAGTGAAACGTACTCTTCTTCCATTCTAGTCCGTTAAAACTGAGTTGTCAGGCTGGCTTCTGGAGTCAGTGAAAATTCATTCTCAGAGCTTGGAAGAGCTCCTAAAGCTATCCAATCCAGTCACTCCTGGAAGGGAGTCAGAACCAAATTCCCTTCCTCAGCATGGTGGAGTGAGTGACATTATGAAGGTACTATATTTATTCATCACAATCACATCCTTAAGTGTATTCAACACAAGAAAAAACGCTCAAACATTTCTCAGTGACTTTTATTTTAGTCTGATGGCATACCAACCAACAAATATGCACATAGACAAAAGTTATCTTCCCATTAACAAGACTGACCAGAGGAAGAATTCAAAGCTTCTTCAACAAATTAAAGGATTCCTCAGCACCTGCCATGATAGTTCAAGTCGTAAAATGGACAAAACTGATAGGGGCAAACTCCACCATTCAGTCATTCAAATTAGGTGGGAGGAATCAATAGGCATCTTAGAGGGCACTTATGGGGGGCACTTAAAGTGAAAGTGACCTAGATTTCCCATATTAGAACATCCCAGATGAAATTTATGTATATAAAAATATATATATTTTATTGGGTGCTTGACTCACAGTTGATGCCAAAGATGGGATTCACAAAAAGGAAGCAGAAGCACTTCTAAGACTTGGACAGATTAAATGGTTAGAACAGGGGTGTCAAACATGCAATTTGGGGGCCGAATCAGGCCCCTGTAGGGCTCCTATTAGGCCCCCAAGCAACCGACTGTCATATGCTTCCTTCTCCCTATATCTTGCTTCCTTCTGCATAACAACTTGCTTTGAAAAGCTTGCTCTATCACCCAGGAGCTACAGAGCAAAACCTCTATTTTCTCCATTTGCTGAGGCTCCTCCCTTGGGAAGAGGGGAGGGGAGGGAGAGCTTGCTTTGCCAGGCTCTCTCAATCGCACAGCAGAGCTACTGAGCCAAGCCTTTCTTCCTTCTATTGGCTGAGGCTTCTCCCCCCACCCCACCCCAGTCCCCTGGGGAAGGAAGGAAAAAGTCAGAGCTTTCTATGCCCAGTTTTCTGGATCCCATGGGAGAAGTACAAACAAAGCATCTTTAAGACCAAAAACTGCTAACATTTTAAGCATGTTTAATTTTTAAAAAATATAGATTTGTGTTTGTTCGTGTTTTTTATAAAGTTTATATCTCTGCTACTTAATCTTAAATAGGTACACGCGTGGCCCAACCTGACATGGCTTGGCCCAACCTGACATGCCCTGGCCCAACAAGGTCTTATTTATGTCAGATCCGGCCCTCATAACGAATGAGTTTGACACCCCTGAGTTAGGTAGAACCATGGAAGCATGTGACCGGGCCCTGTGCTGACTGGTTTCTCTTTTGGCAGTACCAAAGCCAAAGGATCGTCCTCTCAATGGGATGGAGTGCCCAGGCTGCTTGAACTCATGGCCTAGAGCAAAAGAACCATGCTCGAATGAGACTATGGTCCCCTGTCATGGCCGGGAGACTGCATGCATCTCATATTTTGGTAGACTTATTAAACGTAAGTAGAATCAGCAATCATCCCCCTCCCCCCCCAAAAAAATGTTACCATTAAAACAAAGGGAAAATGTGACTGTTTCCTCCCACCCCTTCTTCTTTTCCTGAGGCCCAGTAAAAACCTAACATCCATTTTGATTATGATCATCCTCAGATGCCTATAAAGAATTTGCATTAATAAATTTTCGCCTCTCTCCTTCTCAGCTGGGTTCTACTATCCCCAACTCAGTTTCAAAGGCTGTGCAACCAAAACTCTGTGTGACTTACTAACAGGAGACACGGAAGATGGGAAAGACCTGCTGAAACCCAAGGACACAGTAGAAGCCAAATGTTCCCTTGCCCCATATGGGAATTAACACAAGCTTTATCCTGAACGGTAGATGCAAAAGGAGAAACTCCTCTCTCTACAATGGATTCCATCATTTCAAGAAGATGGAAATGAAACTAGAATCTAGGGGAGGAGGGCAAAGAAAGTCAGTGACTCAGGACTCCTGAGCTGTTTTCTCCTTCCTGGGTGGTGGTGAATGGGAGGCAAAGGGGAAGAGGGGAGTCGATGTTTGGGACTTGGGGCTTCTGCAGAGGAAAATCTGGTGTATCGGCTGAATTTCCATTGAATATGATCCAAATAAATTGATATCGCAGCAAAAAAAGGGTGTGTTTCCTGAGTATGTATATAAAATGAACCATTTCCTGGAGTAAGAAGGTGCTGCTTGAGGGTGAAAGGAACTGGAATTTGCCTGCCTCCTTTCTGCTGCTGATGCAGAATACAGAAGATAGCAATGAAATGTCCCTGCATATAGCAGCTATCAGGCAGTCCCTCACCTATCAGCAGGCAGCCAAGGCATAGAACTTCACACGCTAATTGGGAGAAACTCTGAGCCCTCAGTGGCTGGGAATAGAAGGGCTTGATCAGGGACCTCTTGGCTTTGAGCCTTTGAATGAGGAACCGGATGGGTGGAGGCCCAGCATTCTGTCTTTCTTCCCAAAGGGCTTATGCTGTTCTCCTTTCTTTCATTTCATCCACATTACAATCCTGTGAGGTAGGTTAGGTCAAGATGGTGTGACTGCCCCAGTGAGTATACGACGCTAGTTTCTTGGGGAGGGAGACAATAGGGAAGAATGAAAAATTTGTGAGTTTGTTTTGTTGCAGTTTCAGGCACGGGGACATTGCTCTGAGATTTATGCAAGCTGGATATTATCAATCACTGGTACAGCTTTGCTTCTTTAAGATGGTTAAGTCTGAAGTGACCAGAGAAGAATACTGTTGGGTGAGCCACACTTTTGGACTGGCTTGATATTGATCTATTTGTTAAGAGCAACCTGCTTTTGTATTGATTACTGCACTGTTACACTGTTTGTAGTATTACTTGTTAGTAGAATTTTTCCTTGTTTGAGTAGGCTTTGTTATTTTACATGTTATTGTTATTTGTTATTTTGCATGTTATTTTACATATTTTTCTCCAGTTACAGATGTCATATGCTTTAGAGTGTTAAGTATTTAAGTCTTTTGTTACCCTGGGGCTTTTCTTGTATTTTACAGCCTGACTTGCACTTGAGGCTCCTTCCCGCTTCCAGTCAGCTGGCCGACGGAGGGAAGCCCCGCCCCCACAGCCCCAATGTACCTTTCCACCTCTGGAGGCTTCAGACTGCCACCATTTCACTTTAATTATTTTCCTTTTACATTTGTGGACTTACTCTGCTCATTTTGCGTAGCCGAACTTCTATATTTCCTGCTTAAAACGTTTCAATTGGGGTGTGTGTGTCTCTGATCAGAGGGCAGATGGAATACCAGTGCTAAGTTAAATGTATACAATTGCTTGGAAATGATGTCAACACTGCAGAAACAATGCACATTTAAATTACAAGATGAGGCAAGCAATGATATGTAAAAATTTCAAGTGCTGTCAGTTCTCATGCCAATTACTGCACCTTGTGGCTTTTGGAGGAGTCTTTTAAAACGCATGAAAACGTCTACAAGTTTGAAACGCTTGTAGAGAAATGACCAGATCAGAACTAGTTTTGAGAAAAACATTGCAGCAGCAGTGCCAGAACTCATCTCACCTAAACAAATGTAGATGCTTCAGACAGCAACAATGCAAAACAGTTGTGAGAAGATTAGGTAATATAAAAGGTGAGTTTCCAATGTGGTGATAGTCACAAACTGTCAGTGTAAAAACACCCAGTGTCTGCTTTGGAGTTTGGCATTATACCTTGCTGAGGCTAGGGTTGCCTAGTTGCCTAGATATTTCTCCTAGTTGGGAAATATCTGGAATTTTGGAAGGGGGTAGAGCCTGAGGAGGATGGGGCTTTGGGAGGTATTATACTTCAGCAGACTATAATGCCATAGAGTCCACCTTCCAAAGTAGCCATTTTCCCTGAGGGAGCTGATTTAGATAATATCTAATTCTGGAAGATCTTCAGGCCCCACATAGAGACTGGCAATCCTACTCACTACCAGTGTTTCCTCTTAAATGAGAGCATGAACTAGCTCACAGATTTTTAGTCTCCAGCTCACACATTTTTGTCTTGGCTCAGGAAGGATGACCCCAGAGCACAATAATTGATACAGAAGCTCACAACTTTAATGCCAGTAGCTCACAAAGTAGAATTTTTGCTCACAAGACTCTGCAGCTTAGAGAAACATTGCTCTCTACCCCCCACAGACCCCACCCTTCAAATCTCCAGGAATTTCTGAAACCAGAGTTGGCAACCCTGAGGGGGAGAGACAGCTGGAAAGCAGTTTGTGACAGTTGAAAGTGGCATTTGGTTTGAAAAGCTGCATTTAGCCTCTCGGAACTTTGTGTGAGGCAGAGAGGCGGGATTTCTGACTGAAGTAATTTCAGGCACATTTTAGAGACTGAGGAGAAAATATAGTTGACAGGGAATATAATAATATCAACAGAACAGAATATAGTTGCCAGAGAACTATAATAATATCAACAGGAATATAATAATATCAACAGAGCAAAAGAAGAAAATTGTAAAAAAGGACTAAAGAAGAAAACATTATACACTGAAGGAAAGGGGGGAGGGGAAATCTCTAGCAGTGAGAAAACCACAGACAAGCTGCCCAAATCTGGAAAACAGAAATTGTTCAGAATTGGAAAAGAAATTATAAGAACTTTATGACTTATACACAACTAGTGGGATGGAAAAGAAAACAGGAGTTCTGCGGCGTTGTAAAAAAGACTATTATATTTTTATTTTTGTGTTTACTGCCCATTTCCTCAAGATTGTTTGTTGGTTAAAGTGTACAATTGGGACTTAAGAGACCAGCATTCATATAAAAGTATACCCTAGAAAGAGGTGGGAGAAATTTTTAAGTAAAGGATGAGCCATGAACAAAATGTGGCAGGAACAGAAGAGCTGGGGCAGTCATGAGGGGAAAAAAATGATTCAGGTTGAGAAGGTATGAATAACGAACCCAAGAGATAGAAGGATAACACAAACGTGGAAATAAATATATGTGTGTGTGTGTGTGGGGGGGGGAACACAGCCAAAGGGGAGAGGGAGTGACTATTTTTAAAGTAAGAAGTCTGGGGGGGGGGAATAGAAATTGTGTCAATCCACAATTTGGTAAAGAAAGTCTTATTATACAAAATCCCCCTTGTACGGCTGAAGGAATGTAGCTGGCTTTATGAGAAAATAAATGGGAAAATGCCAAAAGTGAAGTGCAGTGAAGGAAGTGGTGGTGATTCAAGAGGCGTTTGGATGAACATATGGAGCAGAGGTCCATCACTTGCTAATAGCTCCAGGGGGGGGGAAATGGAGTACTCTGCCTGGGGCAGTGATGCTCTGTATTCTTGGTGCTTTGGGGGGCAACAGTGGGAGGGCTTCTAGTGTCCTGGCCCCATTAGTGAACCTCTTGATGACAACTGGGGTTTTTTGGCCACTGTGTGACACTGAGCCACTGAGCCAACTGGATGGGCCACTGAGCCAACATGACCTCTCTTATGTTCTTATGATTCTGAGGCGTTTCCATGCACTACACTAACAAACTGACGAGAAGAGGGAAAGCTTGATAAAGAAATGAGATTTATGAGGAGAAAGTAAGTAAAAACCAGAAGTGGTGCGTGTTCACAATGCAGGAATGGAGAAATCAGCAGCAGCAGAGTTTATTGAGCCTTCTGCTGGAACGTACAATAGGCCTTGACCTGTTAGAAACAAACAAACAGAAGCAACTTGATAACTACCATGTAGGGTTGCCAATCCCCAATTGGCACTCCCCCTGATTCAGGGTTATCAGAAAGTGTGTGTGGGGGGGTGCTGAATGTCCACTGGACACCCCATTATACCCTATGGAGACTGGTCTCCACAGAGTATAATGGAGAATTGCTCTGTGGATATCTAAGGCTCTGGGGGAGGCTGTTTTTTGAAGCAGAGGCACCAAATTTTCAGCATATCATCTAGTGCCTCTCCTCAAGAAAATCTTTAAGTTTCAAAATAATTGGGCCAGGGGTCCAGTTCTATGAGCCCCAAAGGAAGGTGCCCCCCATCCTCCATTATTTCCAATGAAGGGAAGGCATTTAAAAGGAGCACGGTCCCTATAAATGTGATGGCCAGAACTCCCTTTGGAGTTCAACTGTGCTTGTCACAACCTTGGTCCTGGTTCCACTCCCGAAGTCTCCTGGCTCCACCTCCAAAGTCCCCAGATATTTCATGAGTCGGAACTGGAAACTAGAGCTTTTCTATTTGCTAGATTAAATATTTTACCCTCCATGGTTCTACAAGGAAGATGTTTAAATATGCAGAATGTGCCCCTGTGGCCTTAATAAGACTGACACATCATTTCATGTTCTGCTTGAATGCCACTTTTTTTGAGAATATTAGAGATTACTATATTAAACTACTTATTATGGATCAGGCACTTCCCTGTACTCCCCAGGCTCCACCCCAAAAATCTCTGGGTATTTCCCAACCCAGAACTGGCAACCCTATCAGTAGTCCCACCTGGCTACATCCAGGCACTCGTGGGGCTCCAGAAAAGGTGTTGGTGGGTGCCATGTCACCTCTGGGTATTATGCTGTGGATCCCTGGCCTAATAAAAGCAGGTCAGGACAAAGATGGGCTATATTATAAGGTTTGCCTCTGACTTGGGCCTTTCAGTCTGACTGACCTCTCCAGAATGCAATTTAAAACAACTATCAATTTCTATTACAATTTCACTACCAAGTAGTTGATTTACAATATTTGAGAGATATTTGTAGGGTTGCCAAGTCTGCTTCAAGAAATATCTGGGGACTTTGGGGATGGAGCCAGGAGACTTTGGGGGTGGAGCCAGGAGCAAGGGTATGATAAGCACAACTGAACTCCAAAGGGAGTTCTGGCAGAAACATTTAAAGGGACCATATGCCTTTTTTCATGCCTTCTCTCCAATTGGAATAATGAAGGATAGGGGCATCTTCTTTGGGGGTTCATAGAATTGGACCCTTTTGCCCAATCTTTTTGAAACTTGGAGGGTGTTTTGAAGAGAAACGCTAGATGTTATGCTGAAAATTTTGTGCCTCTATCTCAAAAAAAAAAAAGCCCCCCAAGCCCCAGATACCAGTGGATCAATTCTCCATTATACTGTATGGGAATCAATCTCCATAGAGAATAATGGAGTGCCCATCAGATATCCCCCCCCCCCACTTTCTGAAGATCCTGAAGCGGGGGGAAGGGCCTCCAAACTGGGGGATCCCCTGCCCTCAACTGGGGATTGGCAACCCTACTTGGCCACTGATGGTAGTGCCGATCAAAGGAGCTTGGTCTGGCTGCTAATAAGGCTGTGAACAATCTGATTGAAGAGAGTGATGGCTAAACGCAGGGCTCATTTTGTAGCAGGAGCTCCTTTGAAAATTAGCCCCCCCCCCCCCCAATGTAGTCCATCCTCCAAGAGTGGGCCCTGTAACAAGAGTCCTGTAAGCTCTTGGAGGATTGACAACGTCAGGGAGTGTGGCCTAATATGCAAAGGAGCTCCTGCTACAAATTGAGCCCTGGAACCCATGCAACCCAGGCATGTAGTGCCATTGTCTAGTTTTGGAATGACTGCTAACCTGGTTATCCTCCATTGGTCTGGCATTTTCAGAATGCAGAAATACTGTAGTTCAAAATGTAGATAGGTGGTGATGTTCCTAAGGATTTACAGAAATCTCACAGGGAACCATTGAGCCCCACTGTTTTTTTTTTTAATTATTATTATTATTTAAAAATGGTGAGAAACTGTTTAATTTCATGCTCTGTTATTCTTTGTTTAGGGATAACTGATCTTTCTCTGCCATTTCTGGGAGCCCAACAGAATTTAGGTAAGTCTCTGTATCTAATTTAGTTGGATAATTGGATGGGCAGAGCTTTTTGCAGTTTTCAACAAATGTATGGTTGATTTGTTTGTGACATACAGCATTGCCTTTTTATTCTTAATACTAAAAAGTGCCTCTTGGGATGTGCTATTGTTTGTGGATTGAAAATGCAGAGGCATGGCCAGAAACTGGGAGGCAGTTTCTGACCACTGATCGAGGGCAAAATAGTGTCTCTCTGACAGTGAGATTGAAGTCTACAGGAATAGCATCTATGGTTGCTCATTCCTAGGTTATTCAGTTATGTTAAGGAAGAATATATGCTATTTCTGGAATTTTATATATTTCTATTCATTTATAGTCTACTTTTCTCACTTGGACTTGAGGCAAATGACTTTTTTTGTTTGCTTGTTTAATTAATGTTCTTTTGTGTATTGTGGGTCCAAAAATGCATCGAGATCTAAACCAGTTTCCTGGGATTGTGATAGTTTACTTGAAGTTTGTTGTAAGAAAGATGGTTAGCTAAATACTGAGAGAGTCGATAGATGCAAAAGATACTCAACTTTGCCTTTAGCAAATATAAAGAAAGTCACCAAGTCCGGAGCAGAACTTCCTTGCCGAGATAACTATGGCCAGTTTATATATCATAAGATCCAAGTACAATGAGATGATTTCCAAAATAATTGTGCTCAAAAAAACTTTATGCTTCATTTTTGTGATGGATCTCTTGTGATGTCAAACCAATAGAAGTTTGTGGTGCAGATCAGTGGTTTTTAACATGTTGTATCTTATGTCCCACCAATCACTTTGTCCAGGGCTAGTTCCAGGATTGCATGGACCCTTGGCCCCCCTTTCTCTTCTAATAATACCTTTCCATTTGTCTTTGTATTTTCTTTTTCATTCTCTTTTCCATTTCTCTCTGCTTACTCTGGTAAAGAGAAATCTTACCAAATTTGGATTTATATCTCAGAGTCTTGTGGTTTCTTAGTTACTTTAACTATTTTTCATAAAGCCAGGGAAAGAAAGAAAATGCCTTCCATAATTTTATCTGGTATACTGTTCAATAAAACTGACATCATTTGTGAAAAAGCAATAAAAACACTAGAGGAACGTCAGTCTCAAGGTTTGTGGAAAAGCTTCACCACTCTCATCATCCACATCTGTCCAAAATGCTCAAGCAAATGAATAATCCCAACATACCAAAGATGTTCATTTGGAACCATCAGATAGAAAGAAGGGTCCTAATGCTGTGAACAAGAGAAATATTAGTACTAACAGAATAATTAGAACAACACAAGACATCGTTCAGAAACCACTGGAGTTTAGAGAGTCAGTTTTAATTTTGTGTCAGAGAAGAGCTGATACCTCCAGGTGCCTTCTACTTCTGAAACCCCCCCCCCTTTTTCTTTGTGGTCTGGGGGCATGGCATTGCTTCCTCAAAGTCCACTTTTGTCTGATTCTTGGGAAAGGAATTCCGTCCCTCCGATGATCCTCTTCTTTACTCGTGAACAGTGGCTCCAGGTGTCTTTTCCACACACTTTCATGACTGTAGGCATTGTCAGTAGAACCAGATAGGGATAGGGTTGAGCCCCGTGCCCATACAGATTTTTTTTTGCCTTCCACCATTGCGCTAGACGTGTCCACAAAGAGAATATAATTTGGATTCTCCAGTGGAATGTCTTTAAGATCTAAGTGGATGGCTAAAACCTCTTTAACTGTGAGTGTACAGTTATGAAAACTTTCACAGAGTGAATCATTAGGTAGAAGGGCAGCTGGATTCAGGGTGGAGCACAGCTCCAATCTCACATTTTCGGAAGTCAGCCAGTTTCATATTTGAGCAGTTAAAGGCATGAGACAATTCTACCACTAGATGGCAACCTAACACAACTTTCTGAGCTTTAGAGCCATGCTGCAACAGGTATTTGCTAGAATATTTGGCGTGTGGATTCAGAACAGTGTTATGCCTTGGTTGCATATATGCATTTATGGTATGCAGGTCCTGAATGAATTTCCATACGACTTCTCCACAGGGACCTCTTTTTAGATTCTTGATTGACAACACAGGAATACTCTCTGGTTTCTTGACTGGCAACACAGGAGTACTGCAAACAGACTAGCAAGGAACCAAAATTCCCTGTTATAAGTACATAGGAACATATGAAGCTGCCTTATACTGAATCAGACCCTTGGTCCATCAAGTCACTATTGTCTACTCAGACTGGCAGTGGCTCTCCAGGGTCTCAAGCTAAGGTTTTTCACACCTATTTGCCTGGACCTTTTTAGTTGGAGATGCTGGGGACTGAACCTGGGACCTTCTGCTTACCAAGCAGATGCCCTACCACTAAGCCACCATCCCTCCACCATCAATCAAGGGCTACAGTCCCTCTTTTGCCTCTTTGGGAATTAGTGATTGGTGGAGTAGTGAGGTGATAAAAATAATGAGAACTGAGGTGCATTTTGCCAGGAGTCCCATAATCTTATATTGTAATTGAAAACTTAATATAAGAAGTGGGGAAATATTTTTCCTCAAATGCATGAAAGTTTGTCAGTAATGCCTTGCTGTTCATCCAAGCCCCAATTTCATCACACTGCATGTTGGAGAATAGGTTCAAACACAGTCTCAAAGAAGTCCATTTGTACTGTACTTTGTCTCTTCCTAACAATAGGGTCACAGGTACATAGAATTATAGAGTTGGAAGGGACTTCCAGGGTCATCTAGTCCAACACCTTGCATAATGCAGGGAGTTCAGAGATCCCAGTGACCCCTGTTCCATGCCCAAAATATGGCAGAAAACCCCTTCCAGGATCCCTGGCCAAATTGGCCTAGAGAAAAATTGCTTCCTGACCCCAAAGTGTTGATTAACATTTCTCTGGGCATGTAAGAAAAAACCACAAGAATGAAGCACTGATGCAACCCCTTCCTGCCCTTCTTCTCGTGATCTGTCTAAGTTCACAGAATTAGCATTGCTGTCAGATGGCCATCTAGCCTCTGTTTGGAAACCTCCAAAGAAGGTTCTACAAAGAGAATCCACTACCTCCTGAGGAAGCCTGTTCCACTGAGGAACTACTTTAACCATCAGGAAGTTCTTCCTAATGTTGAGCCAGAAACTTTTCTGATTTAATTTCAACCCATTTGTTCTGGTCCAACTTCCCGCGGCAACAGAAAACAACACACCATTCTCTATATGACAAGCCCTTCAAGTACTTTAAAATGGTGATCATATCACCTCTCAGTCGTCTCCTTTCCACCTCCTTCAGCCCTTCCTTGTAGGATGTGTTCTCCAGACCTCTCACCATCTTCATTGCCCTCCTCTGGGAATGTTCCAGCTTGTCTATATGTTTCTTAAGTTGTGGTGCCCCAAACTGAACACAGCACTCTGGATGAGGTCTAACTAGAGCAGAGTAAAGCGACAGCATCACTTCATGTGATCTGGACACTATACTTCTGTGTTGATACAGCCCAAAATCACATTTGCCTTTTTAGCTAGCAGATCACACTGATGACATGTTTATCTCCCTAGAGCCAGGCTACTTTGGGAGTTCAATTTTCCAAAATGTCAAAATCCATTTAAAAAATCTTAAAACAAAGCACAGTTCTGTCTAAAAAGCCCACATTCACTTTGTAGTTATCCTGTCTTCTCATAAGGAATCTTGGGAAGTACAGTTGTAGGAAGATGATAAGAATTCTGCAATTCATCCCCAGACAGGTATAGTTCCCTGTGATCTGTAGGGCAGACATTATGGTTAACACATTGATCACAAACTAACAATCTGAAGTATGTGGGAAGGTCCTTTCCTGTAAAAGGTAAAGGTGGTCCCCTGTGCAAGCACCAGTCGTTTTCGACTCTGGGGTGATGTCACATCACAATGTTTTCACGGCAGACTTTTTATGGGGTGGTTTGCCATTGCCTTCCCCAGTCATCTACACTTTCCTCCTAGCAAGCTGAGTACTCATTTTACCAACCTCGGAAGGATAGAAGGCTGAGGTCAACCCTGAGCCAGCTACCTGAACCCAGCTTCCACCGGGATTGAACTCAAGTCGTGAGCAGAGAGTTTGGACTGCAGTACTGCAGCTTTACCACTCTGCGCCACGGGACTGTAGCAGTGCCTAAGCTGTGGGTGGAACTCCCTTCCTCCTTGCTGCGAAGCCCTGCAAAGAGAGAGTGTCACTGTGATGCAGCTGGGAACTGTCCATGGTTCTGAGGTTGACAGCAGGGATGATGGATGGATGCTAGGAGATGAGTTGGCGGGCTGCCCGTACCAGCAGCACCAAGGACTATAGCTACTCTTATACCCACAACATTCGTATGTATTTTAAGTATTTATACCCCTGACTTAGACTCAAGTAGGAAAACAAAATAGCAAAACCAGCATAACATCACAAAAATATCAGAAGCATTCAGCAACAAGTTAAAGCTCAAGACTCAGTTTGCACCTAGTTATTCAAAACAAACAAACAGTTTAAATGTAGCCAAGAAAAGTTAACCTTCTGCCAAATGATGTCTAAAATAAAATAGCCTTGAACATTTTCCTGAATGCAGTAAGTGAAGGCACCTTTCACGCCTGCTGTGGTACCCATTCCAGAGAAATAGACATACCGAAGAGAAAGTCTGTGATCTGGTTGTTGCTAAGTGGATTTGGGCTGTGCTGGAGAGAATGAGAACACCAAGATTTAAATGTTTGTTGTTTTTTTTGCATTGAAGGGGAAGTACAGGAAAAACGTACGCAGAAGTTTTCATTCCTAATTTCACTGAAGGTCAGGAAGTGAGAAGCTAGCTGGGCAGTGCAGCTGTTCTTCTTTTGAAGAAACATTATTACCAGGGGAAGTGTGGCAGAGGAGGTTTATGGCCTGATAGTTCCCTTGATATGAAGAAGACAACGACTGCAGATTTAGACCCCACCCTTCTCTCTGAATCAGAGACTCAGAGCAGCTTACAATCTCCTTTATCTTCTTCCTCCACAACAGACATCCTGTGAGATGGGTGGGGCTGAGAGAGCTCTCCCAGAAGCTGACCTTTCAAGGACGAGCTCTGCAAGAGTTATGGCTAACCCAAGGCCATTCCAGCAGCTGCAAGTGGAGGAGTGGGGAATCAAACCTGCTTCTCCCAGATAAGAGTCCGCACACTTAACCAATACACCAAACTGGAAGAACCACAAGTGATTCTGCTGGGTTCCAAGGTACACTGGCTGATAAAGAACTTGGAGGGAGGTATTTCTTTCCCAGTGTGTCAGAGGCTAACATCCCTGCCCAGATCCGTTCCAGTGAATCTCTGCCATATTTGTGGAATTGCTGTGGTCATTCTGCTCTGCTAAAGAAGTATTACCCTGACTGACTTGCATCTTTCATAAGCTCTGAAGAATTTCCTCTCCATAGCCCTAAGAGGAACATTGTCACATTTACTTTTCTGTCTGGAGCCATCTATGTTAAACCTGCAGGTTTTGTAAAAGTGAGAGTCTTCCCTTCCACTGGATATCTTGATTTTTTTTTTCTAAAAAAAGTCCATAAAAATTATGGATAAGCCTTTAAACTTGACCAAACCAATGTTTTGATTTTAGTTTGTATTTCCCTTTTTGTTTTGCTTCTTCATCTTGTTTTTCTTCATATCTTTAAATAAGCTTTCTTAGAAGACAACTGTGTCTGAGAAAGATGCAAGCTTGGCATGCTAACCCTCCCTGCACTTCCCCAGCTGCTCTCACACTCTAGATGGCCTACATATGATAAAGAAACACTTGCTGCTAAAACTGAAATCTAGGTTTTAATCTTTTCACAGAGAAGGCCTTTTCACTTTCTGTCGGGACCGCTTGAGCACACGAGCGCTTAACTGGTTGGAAGAAAGAACGGTCCGGCTTCTGAGGCGTCTTTGCACCTGGAGGCACCCAGCCGCCTGGCAGATGGGATGCAGGTGCTTTGCTGAGGAGTGTGTAGAGGCTTCAGAATGGCTCTTTTTGAGCTGGCCCAATTTGGAACACCCCCCAACCTCCCCAAATTGCCCGTCTGTTAGCAGCCTGCATGTTCCCAGTGGCTAGTGCTCATGACTGATGTTAATAACCATTCTTTTGTATCTAGAACTTCTGTAGCAGCTTTCTTTTGAGAGGGGTGGGGTGTTCATTTACCGTGGCCAACCTCCAGGTGTGGCTGGAGTTCTCTTGGAATAACAACTGAATTCCAGATGTCAGAGATCAGTTCTCCTTGAGCAAATGACAGCTTCAGAGAGTAAACTGTATGGTTTACCATGAGTTCTAGGTGAAATGACTCCCTAAATTCTCTCCTCCAATGGCTCCACCCCCAAATCTTTAGGAATTTCTCAGACTGAAGTTGGCAACCCTGTGTTTAGTTTGGCTGCCTTCATTACTGGGAATGGGCCAACAGCACCAGTTGGGGGATTTAGGGAGCATTTCAGGAGTGGGTGGGGACATTACACAATGTGTTGGCATCTGCTGGAAGTGACATCAGTGTTCTGGTGACACTGGGGGCAGTGCTCTGCTTTTTAGGAAACCTCTATGGTAAAACTGGCCTAAAACCATAGGGTTTTGCCCCAAAACCAGAGCACTGGAGCAGGGGTTACTGGGGGCATAGGGGGGAGGTAGTTCTGAATTTCCTGAATTGTGCAAGGGGTTGGACTAGATGATCCTGAAGGTCCCTTTCAACTCAATGATTCTAAGTGAGGACTTGTCAAGTTTACCCCCAAACAATTCAGTCTGTGGGCTACATTTTCCTATCTCTGCCACTGCTGGAGGGCTGTGGACGGTGCCTGAGCCTTTAGCAGGGGCTCAAGCAGGCTCTCTCTCTCTTTCACACAGACATAAATGGAGGCACTTTATCTTTCACATGTTCCTTTCTCCCCCCCTGCCCTCCCCAAGTAGGCTCTCTCTTATCTGGGAGAACTGGGTTTGATTCCCCACTCCTCCACTCGCAGCTGCTGGAATGGCCTGGGGTCTGCCATAGCTCTTGTAGGAGTTGTCCTCAAAAGGGCAGCTGCTGTGAAAGCCCTCTCAGCCCCACCCACCTCACAGGGTGTCTGTTGTGGGGGGAGGAGGAAGGTAGAGAGATTGTGACTGCTCTGAGACTCTGAGATTCAGAGTATAGGATGGGATATAAATCCAATATCATCATCATCATCATCATCATCATCATCATCATCATCATCTTCTTCTTCTTCATCTTCTTCTTCTTCTTCTTCTCTCTTTAACACTAACATACGCAGAAGCTCTCTCTCACACACACCACTATGCAGGGAGGCACACAAACATTTCTCCTACACCCCCTTCTCAAGCAAGCTCTTTCTCTGCAGGCAAGGAGAAGATGTAGTGGGAAGATAGGGGAGTCCTCCACACAGTGACACTCTAGCCTCCACTCTATGGTACCATAGACGAAAAACTACTAGGGCGTCACATGACAGGCATCATTTTGTCTCCTGCTGCCAATAATCTTAAAAACTGAGGGGTTGTCAGATCGGGAGAACCCCCACTTCCAGTGGGAGGTTGGTGAGCCTAGTACACACTGCTTGGTAGCTCACTAGGCCCCAGTCCCAGATCTCGAGATTCTGCAGTCAACCCTTGCACCACAGAGCATCCAAATCCCTTCACTCCACTATTAAGAGCATCTCCAAGGTTCTGTCAGGTAGCCCGAAGTGTCTGTATGCCTCAGCTCCATAGTGCTGTGTGTCCCTGATACAAAACAATATCTGGGTAGCTAATTTTGTCTGAAAGGCTTGCTTTCTCTTTCGGGATTCCTGAGGTTAGTTGCTTACCCCACCAAAAATACTTAATGGCTTCCTGAAGTATTCCTTTCTTTGTACTGATACTTGCCCCCTTTGTACTTAGTACTTGTCCTCTTTACTCAAATATTCTAAAAATCTTATCCCTTCCCTCAGGAAACACCGTTGCCTCAAGCAATTGTTCATTTTGTAAAGACACACAAAGAACATAGATATTGTTTGCCATATCAATTTATTTTGATTATAATTCAATGGAATTTTGCCCTATACAATTTATTTCCACTGGTTTTCTCTGCCCTTTCACCACCCATTCACCTCTACCTTTGGAAAGAAAAGACCCAGGAGTCCTGATTCCCAATTACTCAAAGTGTTTAGTTCTCAACTTCCTTCCTTCCCCTCCTATAAATGGTGGAGTCTGCAGGGAAACCAGGTTTGCTGTTTCCCATCAGCCTGGGAAGGGTAGTGTGCTATTTGGTCAGTGTGGTGGGAGTGCTGGTGGCATTGCTGCATTCCAATTTGGTGATGTTGACTATGATCCCACCGTTCGATAGTCCTACTGTCTGGGTTGGAAGCGCGCATGTATTTTTTGTAGTGCAACCTCGGAATGCAAAGTTTTGTTGACCAGGAACAGGTGAAGTATCTGGGAGGGGGAAAGCAAGAATTCACACAAGTTATATAGTACACTACACACAATGCCAAAGAGTTCTAGTGTCTGGATTACTTTAGTCAGAGTTGAGAGTAGTGGAGAAGAATCGTCACACATTCTTGATTTGATATTTCCTGTTCTGTGATACTTCCTGTTCTGTGATACTTCCCTCAGCTGTCTCCAGTCCTCACCCATTTATTGTTCCCCACCCTCCATGGGGCTGTGCTAACTGAGAGGAAGCATTTAAGAGAGATCAAGTTGATAAACCAGGCTTTCTCCAAATTCCAGAGCCTCCAGGAGTGTAGTAATAGGAGAACTCCCACACCTCATGTGAACAGTAAACTGTTTCTGCATCTCTAGGGTGTTAGGGGTATAGATATGCCAACGGAGCTCTAAGAAAAAACAGATGCTCTCCATGAACATCTGGAATTAGGCCTCTGAGCTTCAAGTATCCTTGGCAGCTGATGTGTCTCTCTCTCCCTCACCTGGGAGGGGAAAGAACAGCAATTTGCCGGAACAACTCCTATCACTTGATCCCTCACTTGTTGTTTTGTTTCAACAGCTTATGCTTTCCCCATTAAAGTCAGCATGGGATTCTGATTATCAAAATTGAGAAGCGTTTTTTGGTTCTGATTATCTTTTTTTTTTGGGGGGGGGGGGTGTTCTGATTTTTTTTTTCATTATCAAAACTGAGGGTGGTTTTTTTTTTTAAGGATAAAGCTCCCCAGCTATCCCTGTGTCGCTATGATCAATTAATTGATTTATTTGTTTATTGTCTGCTTTTCTCACTGAGACTGAGGGCAGGGTTCATGCAGTGTAAGTCAATCCCAGGACTCATTGGTATATTAGACCACACCTCTGATGCCAAGCCAGCCAGAACTGTGTTCCTGCTCAGAAAAAGCCCTGCCTAATGCAATCAGTAAGAAGAGGAAGCACTCAGGTGGGCAGCCATGTTGCTCTGAAGCAGTAGAACAAAGTTGGAGTCCAGTGGCACCCTTAAGACTGACAAAGTTTTGTTCAAGATATGAGTTTTCGTGTTCATATATCTGAGGAAGTGTGCATACCTTGAATAAAACTTTGATGGTCTTAGAGGTGCTACTGGACTCAAACTTTGGTCTATTTCACCAAATAATTAATGCAATAGCACTTTTTTTTGGCTGTGAAATCAAAGTTGATTTATGGTGACTCCACTGAGCTTTCAAGGCAAGAGCCATTCAGAGCTGATTTGCCATTGCCTGCCTCTCATAGCAACACTTAGACTTCCTTGGTGGTCTCCCATCATATGAACATATGAAGCTGTCTTATGCTGAATCAGACCCTCGGTCCATCAAAGTCAGTATTGTCTACTCAGACTGGCAGCGGCTCTCCAGGGTCTCAAGCTGAGGTTTTTCACACCTATTTGCCTGGACCCTTTTTAGTTGGAGATGCCGGGGATTGAACTTGGGACCTTCTCATTACCAAGCAGATGCTCTACCACTGAGCCACCATTTGGCCCTACTTAATTTCTGAGATCAGGCTAGCTGGGGCTATTGACATCAGGCTATAGATAATAGGATTAGGATTACAGAAATCTGAAAAAGTATTATACATGATCTGAACTAAGGCTTTATACATGCAAAATTTATTTTTTTAAGAGGTCACAGATATATATGTAAAAAACTCCCAACTCCACTCACTTAAACTGTAGGAGCCAGCTCCACTGAAGCATTGAGTCTCCTCACCAATGCAGTTGACTGTCCCCTCCTTCTGGCACTCATTCTGTCCCAAGGAATAGCAGACTGGACATTCAAACCCATTGGGAATCGAGTTTGTGTTTTGTTGCACTGTAAAAAGAAACCCCTACAGTTGGCTCAGCATTCTATCTCACTGTATGACATATTTCTTGAACCTATTCATCCCCTCTCCATAAACATAATAACTGAACTAAAGGTATTAAAATTCACATTAGAAAGATTAGTAGTCCAGGAGACTATTCTAAGATTTCTCCTGTACTTCACCAGTAGCCAGCACATTTCACTGCACAACCCACAGGATCTTTTACAAGTGAAGGAGTAAAAAAGAAAAAAAGAGAACAGGGGAAAAAATAAGGTGTATTGAAAGAAATTGAGGAGTAAATTATTTAGTGATAAAATAATCTCAATTTCCTAATCTATATAATAGACTCCCAGACTGGATTCCAGGTTTTTCCAGGAAAGAGATTATAACCACGATCTCTTTCCCTGTTGGGAAGAAAGACAGGATACAAATGAAGTAAATAAATATCTCAAAAGAAGTCTGAGGGGTAGGTTAGAAAAAGCCATAGTGACTTGGTCAAGATTATACAGTAAACCTAGCTGAAGGCTTTTGAGGCACCTAGCTTCAAAAGTGCATGTCTATTATCAAGTAGTTCTCACTAATCTTTTCAATTCCAGTACAACACATGCTGTAGGTAAATCAGTGTGAAGGATGGCAATTGCATGGTGTTTTGTTCACACTAGAATGTAAAAATTAGATCTCTTTGGCCATGCTAGCTCATTAAAGAAATTAAACAGAATGAATAGAAAAATGTCCAATGTATTTAGGACTAGAAGTGACAGCTAGATTTTGAATGTTATTGTAAAAAATTAATTTCCTCAAGATTTGGTCATAGCTCTGCAATTTAAAATTATTTCAGAAGATAGTCTTAAATTTTGGCAATCATAAGAATTATGGCCTGACAAAGCCCTCCAGTGCAATATTTTCATTTTCCCTATTGGAATGTATGGCACTTACTGTCATGGCAGAGGCAAGGATATTTCGCATCTTCTGAAAAGATGAAGATACTTACCACTAAGAGCAGCACTGTTGCAAAGGTCTGTGCTGCAACAATTAAATACCAAAAGAATATGTGTACTCAGCGTGGTTGTGACAGTGTAATTGCCAGGTAGACAAGCTTTTGATGGGACACAAGACTTAAAATGAAGACGGATGCCACCAACTGTGAAAAGGAATCAGAAAGAAAGTGTAGAGGTCCAAAGGTTCATTTCAGTTGTCTCCTAATTTAACTGTTTATGCCATTCCCACTAGAGAGCCAGGTACAGAGCAAAAAAAATGAGTTGATCTGAAAAGTATTTCTCTCTGGCTCCATGGAACGATGGTTATGGAAAGATCAGGCTGACAAAGGGAAGCAAACCCATAATTTGAGCTAGGAGTACAGTCCCCTTTCTCTTTCCAGTGATTTTTTTGGATTCCTTGGAGGCAGCACAGAAGATGACAGGATATAAAGATATGTACAGGAAGTGGGCTTTGCCCCATATATGGAGTTGTATGGACTTTTTCACTGTTAGACTTCTTCAGTAATTGCATTCTGTAGCCAGCTGCTTTTCTGGAAGCATTGCTGTATGTTTAAATGTTAAGTCTTTGTCACTAAAATATATGTTTGTACACACTTTGGTGTAATAATAAGTATATTTCCAGTGTTGATTGTGTTGTTCCATATTTTCTCCAAGGGAGCTGATCTCTGCCCACTGGAGATCAGTTGTAAAAGCAGGAGATTTCCAGGCCCCACCTGGAGGCTGGCAAACTTAAGTGGGAGCATGTTCCAAAAAGCCAGGGCAGAGAAAGCCCTGGCCCTTGTCAAGGCTAAATGGACATCTTTCAGGCTAGAGATCCCACTGTAAAATACACAGTATCATCTAGGAGAGCTGGAGATAACTGTTATATAATCAATCACACTTGCTGCCAGGTCTGTTCCATGGGGCTCATTCTCAGGAAAGTATTCAGCAGCCCTGTTTGAAGATGTCCAATTAATAAGTGCTAGTCTGTTGTTGCTGATGCTACAGGGACCAACTGACAGACAAGCTATATCTTAAGCAAATAGCTAGTTTTACTCACACATTGGGGATGCCATATGGTATGAAAGGCAAGCATCTTCACTAGCTTGACACTCCTGAGGTATGATATTATCACACCGCCCTGATAAGGTCTGACATGAAGCACATTTCAGTGATGCCACTGCAGACAGGAAAGAGAGAGAATTGGTGCAAGCTCTGTAATTTCATACAACACCGGATATATAGCATTAGAATCATAGAATCATAGAGTTGGAAGGGACCAGAGTCATCTAGTCCAACCCCCTGCACAATGCAGGAAACTCACAAATACCTCCCCCTAAATTCACAGGATCTTCATTGCTGTCAGATGGTCATCTAGCCTCTGTTTGAAAACCTCCAAGGAAGGAGAGCCCACCACCTCCCATTCCCCCTCCAAACAGGGTTCCTACACTCCAGGTGGTGACTGGAGATCCTCCCGCTATTACAAGTGATCTCACATCGAGATCAGATCACCTGGAGAAAATGACCACTTTGGAAGTTGGATTTTAAGGCATTAAACCCCATCGTAGCACCTCCCATCTCCAAACCCCAGCTTCCCAACCCAGACCTGGTAACTCTACCTCCTGGATTCTCTGATTTCTACGTAGAAGACATCTTTCCTCTTATTGGAATACTTTTTGTAATGCAATATGATATATAGGAACAGATTGTTCCGACATAACCCCTCTAAAGAACAATATATCAGTATAGTTTATAGAACAACATATAGTGATTGTAATATAATGCAATGAAAACTGAAATATATTTCCCTACATAACACTGCAGCCCACTTCAACAAAAGAATAAGATTGCTGTTTGTTACCTTCACTCTTGAGAGGAGAATTAACTTCCAATAATTAGAAATGATTCTCTTATACATTTATCTCCTATTTTGACATATTTATTGCTTAAACTGTTGTTTCCCCTTAATTAAATCAATACAGCAGTTGACCACATATTCCTGTTCTGCACATCTTAAAATATCTTCATCATTTATATGCTAATTTGATGTTCAGCCTCTGCCTACAAGTTTGAATGGTTTTCTTCCATTTAATATATTTGAAGAAGTGTGCATGCACATGAAAGTTCACACCTTGAATAAAATTTTGTTGACTTCCAATCTGTACCCATATGTCTTGCCAGAGATGATTTTTAAAAGCCCAGGATTTTGAGTTCTTACTTACCAGAAGAAAAGAAGGCCCAAAGGAGACATATGCTTAGAAGTATTTTCATAGTACTGGGGAAAAGAGCCAGAGAGGACATTCATCAGAGGTAATAAACTAAGACAGTGTATACTGACAAAGGGATTGGAAACGTTATAAACCAAAGTCTAAAGGCAACAGCTGGGAATAACTGGATTGGTGAGGTGCTGAAAATTATGAGAAGTGAGTCAATATAGCATCACAGTGTAACTGAAACATTGGAGAACCAATGTATGTATAGACTCAGTTTGTACCTCACATAATTGTCTTTTCCCGACAACAGAGTACTCTAGTACCTGTTTGTGATGCAGGCTTCAGGCTACTTTGGGTGTAACTTTTTCAGCCTTAGATAATACATTATATTTAAAAAAGCATTGCAAAACACCATTCAGGTCCAAGAGGAGATATCTATAGTGCAGATTTATAGAAGGACTAGGAATAAGGCCCATTGAGGAGAAAAATGCAATGGGCTCTAGAAAGTGGCTGTGGGTGAGTGCCCCCTCCCCCATATTCCCTACACAGGAAGCAATATATGTATTTGTGGAATTATAACTGCATAGCTTTGTTGGAATTGATCCCTGGAAGAAGGATTCAATCTGAAATGGATACAAAGGACCATTAATCCTTTGGATATGGACTATTATTTTTTATAAGCCATCTACTGTGCTGCTCATGTGAACCTGTGGTATGACAATCTGTAGGAAGAAGAAGAAGAAGAAGAAGAAGAAGAAGAAGAAGAAGAAGAAGAAGAAGAAGAAGAAGAAGAAGAAGAAGAAGAAGAAGAAGAAGAAGAAGAAGATGATGATGATATTGGATTTATATCCCACCCTCCACTCAGAGTCTCACTGCCCTACTGCAGTGCTTTCTTACTACTACTACCATCATTTAATATGGGCCTATAACTATTTACCTTGTATGATGTGCCCTTCCTCCGGTGGTGCACTTTATTTACGGTTTTACTTGTTTAATTTTAATGTAGTGTTTTAACTCTGATCTGTAGGTTTTTAATTGTTATTATTGTATGTTGTGATCTGCCCTGAGCCCGTTTATGGGAAAGGGCAGAATATAAACCTACTAAATAAATAAATAAAGCCAGCTTCAAGACATAAAACTGGCTTGAAACTCAAACCAGAGCATTATCACACGGTGATCCCAATGTGATGATAAAACTTCTGAGTGACATCATCACATCAGGGGTGGCGGTTTCCCCCACTGGCTGGCAGCAGGCAGAAGCCCCAAAAACTGGGGGATCCCCCACTGGGACCTGGTGACCAACAACACTGTTAATAAGGCTTCAGAAGCATGCATGTGAAATATATGTGCCAGAGTATGACCACTTTCAGGGAGAGGTCCCACTGTAAAATATAAAATATCAACCAGGATGATATATTCTTATACAACCTATCACTCTTACTACTCTCTGACAGGTCTATTCAGTGCAACTTATTCTCATCAAAGTATTCTTAGGATTGCTGTGTTACTGGCTCAGAGGTCTCTGCACAGAAGTTGGGTCCCTGTGCCACTCTGTTTGGAGACACCAAATTTATTAGTGCTAGTCATCTGCTGATGCTTCAGGGACCAATTGGTAAGCCAGCTATGTCTTAAGTAGGTAGTATTTTTTACTCACATATATGCCAAGAAAAGCAAACATCTTCATCACCTTGACACTTTTGAGAAACAGGATTATCACATTGCCCGAATAAGCTCTGACACGAAGTATATATCAGTGATGTCACTGCAGACAAGAGAAAGAGAGAAATTAGTGCCAGCTATGTAATTTCATAGTGTATTTAACTTTACTTTACTTTACTTTACTTTACTTTACTTTACTTTATTTGATTTATATCCCGCCCTACCCCACCGAGGCGGGCTCAGGGCGGCTTACAACAATAAAAGTTAACAGAGCTCGGTTTAAATACGATTAAAATCATACAATACAATAAAATACATAAAAACCTAAAAATACATAAAACTCACATTGATATACACTATGCTACCGTTCCTTAAATCAGTCTTTCAAATTTCCAATATTCAGTAATCTGATGTTGAGATTTAATATTCAGGCATTCTGCTCACAATTGATTATATGCCAACCGGAAGAGGGTTGTTTTACAGGCCCTGCGGAACTGTTCAAGGTTCCGCAGGGCCCTCACCTCCTCCGGGAGCTGATTCCACCAACAGGGAGCTGCAATCGAGAAGGCCCTGTCCCTGGTCGCTTTCAGACGGGCCTCCTTTAGCCCAGGGATTGTAAGGAGGTTCTGAGACCCCGACCTCAGTACTCTCTGGGGAACATGTGGGGAGAGACGGTCCCTAAGGTAGGCAGGTCCCAGACCATAAAGGGCTTTAAAGGTCATAACCAGCACCTTGTACCGAACTCGGTATGTTATCGGCAGCCAGTGCAGTCCCCGAAGTCCCGGCTGAATGTGCTCCCGTCTAGGGAGCCCTAACAACAGCCGGGCAGCGGCATTCTGCACTAGCTGCAACTTCCGGGTTCGACACAGGGGCAGCCCCATGTAGAGGGCATTGCAGTAATTAACAAATAGCACTTGTATTTTCCAGTTACAACCAAGACATTCGGGTGTATCATACATTGGTGGAAGTTGGATTTTTCTGATTTAGGCAAAGAACTGAATTCCTTGGGAAGTTAGGGGGAGGGGCATAATTTCAGGTTCTCATGAGGTTCTTAGCCTCCATGCAGTACAAGGTTGTCAGCTCTGGGTTGGGAAATACCTGGAGGTTTGGGGACAAGGAGCATAGAGAGGGGAGAGTTTGGGAAGGGGAGGGAACTCAGCAGGCTATAATGCCACAGGGTTTGCTTTCCAAAGCAGCAGTTTTCTCCAGGGGAACCTATTTCTGTTGACTATAAAGTAGTTGTGATTTTGGGAAATCTCCTGCTACCGCCTGGAGGCTGGCATCCCTAGTGCGTTTCCTTCCCAGATATAATTCCCTTCTCAGGATTGTGAGTTTCTACTTACCAGGAGAAAAGAGGGCCCAAATGAGGCATGTGCTTAGGAGTGCCTTCATATTACTGGGGAACGGAAGAGCCAGGGAGGACTTGCATCAGGAGTGAATCAACTAAAACAGACTGTACTGACCCAAAAAATCAGAAGCATTTATAAGCCTCCTCATGGCAACAACTAAACTGATGAAAATGATGAGAACTGGGGCTGTGCATTTTCCCAGAAGTCCCATAGTGTCAATGTACAGTCTACAGACATTTCAAGGGATCAATTTGTACTCACATAACTGCATCTTCCCCAAAATAAGGTGCACTAGTACTGGTTTGTCACCCAGGCTCCAGGACATTTTGGGTGTTCAGAGCCAAGAGGACATATCTATAGTACAAATTTGTAGAAGGTTGGGAGGGAATTGGGACCATTTGAGCCACCTGATCTGCAGCAAAGCATTTCCTACTCTCTTTTTTCCAGGTAATTTCATTCTTGCCCTGAATGGGTCTGCAGTAGGTTTTCCAACTTGCAAGTGGATCCTAGAGTGTTTCTGGGATTGCAGCTGTTTTGGTGGGGAGGACACTCCAGCACGAATACTATAGCTCACTGGGGTCTCTCCCCTTCTCAAACCCCTCTCTCTCCAGGCTCTACTCCCTAATTTCTAGGAATTTCCTAACCTAGATTTGACAACTCTAGCAGTCACAAACCATAGGACAACAGTCAAAGTTGTGTTGGTCCTAGCTTTTACTCTGTGCTTTGTATCCTGCTACCTTGAGTTCATGTGGGTACTATGCATGCAGAGGCCTGCTGTAGAAGAAACTTCCAGAGCTCTTCAAGGAATTTTAGCTGTTCGCCCCTCCACCATACCCACATCAAAGTTGCCTACCTTTTTACAGACAAGAGGAGGAGGCAGGTTCTGCCCCGAGCCACCATGAGCCCCCAGACAAAGATTCCATCTCCTCGCCTCAGCTTGATGACCCTGATCTGAACCAAATATAACAAAATAAATCATTTGGTTGGGCTGTTACCCAATCAAATCTATCTCTCCATTGTGGCAGGCATCACTCAACAGAAAACAAAACAAAGGCTGAAACCAGATGACCAGTTCGGGGCAGCTTGAAGCCGCCCCAAAGAGAACCAGCCGGAAATTGAGCACCCCAGAGCTTCCGGACGGCACACAGAAAAGGGGCAGGCCGTGGGCACCCAGGGAGCATCTGGAACACTCTCACATCCCATCTGCGGCTCCCCAGGCACTCTTCAGACTAGGCGCGTAGACTTTTCAATTTCCCAGGGGGGGTGGAGCTGAGTCCCAGCCAGAGGCATTTGATCCAGTGACATCATAGAGAGAAGCCAGTGACATCACAGGGAGCGGCCTCCATTATCACTACCTATGAATTTATAGAGAAGCTCCCTTCCCGTAAATTTAGGGAGCACCCCCCCCCCCCCAACAATGCCCATGGACTGGGCCAAACCCAGGAAATGGTGGGAGTTTGCCAGAGGTTATAGTGGTATCGCAAAGGTCTCTTGCTGTGTCCTGTTTTTGAAATTCACTTTTAGAATAGTCACTTTAAGAATAGTCACTTTAAGATCTGCAAATATATATATCATGTGCATAGGACAAACCAATGGTCACAAATCTGACAGTAAAGGGCAATACAAAAAGCTTTAGGGGAACATTTTATAAGTTTCCCTGTACGTTCATTTACAGGAGTCTTGTTTCTGCTTCATTAATAAAGTACAATTGTACTGAAATTGACAAAACTATGGCATCACAGATACGTTTGTTTGATAAATTCATGGGTCTCTGACCCACAGCAGAATACAAAATAGTTTCTAAGTGTTTAAGTGTTTAACAAACTATTTCTGATATAATGGTGAGAGAAAAAGCTGTCCATCTTATTCTTCCCATAACACAGATATGCATGCCAGCCGAATTTATTCCCATGAGTTTCTAACCATAAAGGTTTTTTATCTAACAGCATTATCCAATCTTTGATCCATGTCAAACAGACCACATCATGATACAATCTTAAGACCGGGAGCTGAAAACCACCTCTCTCTTTGGCATCTATTAAAATATAAGAAATATGGCGACGAGAGAAAGCCGCTTTGGATAGTGCCAGCAGAAGTAATAAAAATAACAGCTGAATCTGATGAAGAAAGAGCGATGTCATACAATCAACTGCTTAAAATCCAAGGAAACAAAATTGAATTAAAATCTGCGGAAGAGTTAAATAATAAATATGATTGGTTTCAGATGCAACAAATTAAAAGCTTGATGGAAAATGATATTAAAATGGATGGAATTAGACGTGAGCAAACAGAACTGGAAAGGGTCCTACTTGGAGATAATGAAAAATTAATATCGAAAGTATATAAATTACTATTGAAATGGTTTACAGAAGAAGAAGTAGTAAAATCTCAAATGGTAAAATGGGCAATTAATGTAAATATTGAAATACAAATGGATGCATGGGAGCACCTTTGGAAGAACTCGATGAAGATCTCAACTCGTCAGAGTACTAAGGAGAATTGTTTTAAGATGATGTATAGGTGGTATATGACTCCGAAAAAGCTGGCTAGGATGAGCAAAAAGATGTCGGATAGATGTTGGAAATGTAAAAAACATGAAGGCTCTTTCTTTCATATGTGGTGGACTTGTGAAAAGGCGAAGGAGTATTGGAACATGATACAACAAGAAATCTCCAAAATTTTGGGTTATGATTTCAAGAAAATCGCAGAGACTTTTCTGCTTGGATTACAATTAGAAAAATTTCCAAAGGAAGACAGGACTTTAATTTGGTACTTGCTCTCAGCTGCGAGGGCATTGTATGCTCAGCTTTGGAAACAAGGAAAACTACCAGAGAAATGGGATTGGATTGTGAAAGTTTTATCGTGGAGTGAAATGGACAAATTAACTAAAACCTTAAAAGACTATGACTTAGACTTATTCAAAAAGGAGTGGAAGAAATTCAAAGGATATATGGAGAAAGAGTGGAACATAAAAAGATATTGGACAATTTTTTAGTATTAATTAAAAGTATTATTTTTTGATAGATTAGTGGTACCTTTAGAATTGAATTTAAATTTATAACTTCGGGGAAGTCAATATTGGAGGGAGGGGGGTGAAATATCATATGGTTTAGTGTAAGAAAAAGATAATTAAATATTGTAACCATGTGTTATTAATAAATTGTTAAAACACAAAACAGTTTCTGGGTGCTCAGTTTCTTTGAGCTCAATTTGTTGATTTTACTATTCTGTCATTGGATCTTATATTTGTACTATTTTACATTCTAAACCACTGCCTACCAGATAATTTTACTATTCTGTCATTGGCTCTTAAATCTGTACCATTTTGCATTCTGAGCCATTGCCTACCAGCTATGTGTGGCTCTGCTCACTGTGCCGGATTCCTCGTCTGATGAAGTGTGCTTAAGGGCACACGAAAGCTTAAGTTCTGAATAAAACTAAGTTGGTCTTAAGGTGCAATCGACTCCTATTTTGTTTTACTGTAGCTGTTTGCAGGGCCAGACCTGGGGGGGGGGGGGCAGAGGGGGGTGCTTGCCCTGGGCACCAACGGGGGGGGGGGCAAATTGTGTATGGAGTCCATTGTATTCTATGGGACCATAAGATAGAATGGCCCATAAGGGGGCATCATTTTTTTCATTTTGCCCCCCCCCCCTCAAAAAACATGTAGATCCGGTCCTGGCTGTTTGCTTTTTCTTTAAACCTTAACTGTGTTTTCTCACTTGAATGCTTATCCAGTCCTTGCTCAGCACATTTCTTTTAATTGCCTCCTTTTGCTGACTCATTCCCAAAGCCCTGGTGTCACTTCTTCCCAGTGGATTCCTCATCAACCAGGTGTAGGTCCTTGAGGCTTTCTGTCAGCATCTCAATCCTTCTCCTGTAAAATCTCTACTCCAGGAACCAAGATCGGTCACTGCTGTGCCATTAAGTTAGTGCTCTGTCTTCTCTCTGAAGCTGTTAAGCGCTCCTTCCTCCTACAATGAGAGCCAGTTTGATGTAGTGGTTAAGTGCGCGGACTCTTATCTGGGAGAACTGGGTTTGAGTCCCCCACTCCTCCACTTGCAGCTGCTGGAATGACCTTGGGTCACTCATAACTCTGTCAGAAGCTGTTCTCTCAAGAGCAGTTCTTGGAGGCCTCTCTCAGCCCCTCCTACCTCACACAGTGCCTGTTATGGGGAGGGGAATGGAAAGGAGATTGTATGTTGCTCTGAGACTTCTTTGGGTAGTGAATCCCTTCTTCTTCTCTTCTACGCTACAGTGGTTCAAGAGAACATGGGGGAGACTGAGGCTCTGGCCTCTGTGTCCTTTCTGTTGTCTCCTGCCAGAATAAGCAGCCTGGCTGTGGCTGGGAAGTGCTTCTCGCTTCCCGATACTTCCCCCATTAGGTCTGTTTCTCGATCCAGCTGCTCCAGTAGGTATTCCACCACTGTGGGACCCAACTCCTCTGATCCTTCCTCTGAAGAAGTGGTGTGACAGCTGGCTGGCCCATGATACCTGCCTTTTTCCAGGAAAGAGGAAGGGACAGGGAGTGGAACCTAGGGCTGCCCTCTAAGCTGAGTTAACATGAGCTAGCTCACCATTTTTTAGCCTCCAGTCTCCACACATTTTTGTCTTAGCTAAGGAAAAACCGCCCCAGAGCAAACTTATTTATGCAGTAGCTCACAAAGTAGGATTTTTACTTACAAGACTCCACAGATTAGAAAGAGTATTACCAGCTCCTGCTTGTGAAATACCTAGAGAGTTGGTGGTAGTGGCTGGGGAGGGTGAAGTTTGGGAAGGGGGGGTATGGAGTCCACCCTTGAAAGCAGCCATTTTCTTCAGGGGAGCTGATCTTCAATGTCTGGAGAGTTCAACTGAAATGTGGGAAGATCTGCAGCTCCCACCTGGAGGCTGGCAGCCCTCAGCTCTCTCTCTCTCTCTGTCATTGGTGGGTTTTCCAACATCCAGGTGGTGGTTGGAGATCTCCTAGCATTACAATTTGGCTTCAGTCAACAGGGATCAGCTCACCTGGAGAACATGGTTGCTTTGGAAGGTAGAGTATATGGCATTAGACCCCACTGAAGTCCCTCAGCTCCCCAAACCCAACTCTCCACAGGCTTCACACCCAAAATCTTAAGGTATTTCCCAACCTGGAACTGGCAAACCTAGTTATTGGGGGAAGTTGATGTTTCTTTTCAGGGGTCATTTTGTAGAAAAATAGGTGGTAGAGCTCATCCAGGGATTGTTCTGCAGCTGCACCTGCTATTCAATGGAGAATGTAGGTAGATGGGAAGAAGAAGGGGAACCCTCAGAAAGGTTCAGGAGCTGCACGCTCCTGTGAGCTCATGCTGGATTCAAGGCCTGCTTCTTTTATTGTGTTTTGCTGTTCCACATTTTCCCTTTTTGAGAGTTAAATATGAACCTGACATCTCTCCTTGCTGTTGTCTGTTTTCTTCCTTGTGTCAATTTTGAGTCAGAGTAGAATTTTTTTTTATTTTGCCCTCTTCAGGGAAGAAATATACTGAAGCTTTTTTACTTTTGGCAAGGGAGACTCTTTGGATCATATTGACTGTAGCATTATAATGGCCAGACAGACTGTTCTTTGTGATTTCTCTTTCTGGGAATCCGAATGAACCTGGCTGATGATGTCTGGAGTGTACCCAAAGGCATCATTCATAGAGCAGGACCTCTTTCTGAAAGGCTTTGGCTGCAACCAGCTTAAATTATGGCACTGCTCCCTAGAGTGGTCTTTGTACTCTGGAGGCTTGGTCAAATTGAGCCTTGGTCAAGCTGAGCCTTCTGATTCAGCTTGTCTCCTCTGAAAGGCATTTGGCTGCATGCCTGCTTGGTTAAAGGCATCCCTCACTCCTTGGGGCTGCCTAGTGTCCAAGGTGGGAGCCACTGGTTCCATTGAGGACCTGTAGTCTGTCAACTGCTCTGAAATCCCTGCTTAGGCCTGCCTAGGTTTGCCAGCTCCAGCTTGGAGATTTTGGGGATGGAGTCTGAGGAGGGGTTTGGGGAAGAGAATGATTTCAATGGGGTATAATGCCATAGAGTCCACCTTCCAAAGCAGCTATTTTCTCCAGGAGAACTGATCTCTGGTGCCTGGCGATCAGTGGTAAACCCAGGAGATCTCCATCTACCACCTGGAGCTTAGTGAAACTAGGCCTACCTCTAAAGTTGAACGCAGTGACAGAGAAGCAGTTCTGTATTGATTTGTTGTTTCAGTATTCAGCCAGATTATGAAGGCTGCTGCAGTGACAAAAGCAGCCTCAGTTTTGTTGGCTTGCTGCGCCCACCTAATAGCTAACTCTAAGCAGGGGTCATTTTGTAGAAAAATAGGTGGTGGAGCTCATTAGCATAACTCATTAGCATATGCCGCCCCCACCCCAGCCAAAAACAACCTGATGCAAGAAAGGAGAGTCCCAGTGAGCAAGGCTTGTTTGGGCTGGCTAGAGATCCAGTCAGCCCAAGCAGGCCTCGCTTGCCTGGGGCTCTCCTTGGCCACACCCCATGGTGGAAAAAGGGTGGTGTGGGCTTCTCCAGGGGCTAATAAGAGTTGCTGGGGGTGTGGCAAAGCTTCTGGTGGCTGGCTGGCAGCTCTCCTAATCCAGGAATTGTTATGCAGCTGCACCTACTATTCAATGGACAAGGTAGGTGGGGAGGAGGAGGGGGAACCTCAGAAAGGTTCAGGAGCAGTGCTCCTGTGAGCTCCTGCTGGATTCAAGGCCTGACTCTAAGGTTAACACAAGAGTAGCTCAACCTCACATCTTGAGGCTCCAGTTCTGCCTGTTAGCAGCAAATGTGATTTTTCAGGGCAGAGGCATAACTTCCTCCTGCCACCACCTCCTGCAGAGACCTCAGAACCATTCTGTAGCCTTTTGATGACAAACCTATTCAGCCCCTCTCTCAGTTCCAGGACCAACTTTCAGAAAAATCAAGGAAGCTAAGTAATGATGCTCCTCAACTGCCTTTCTTCTCAGAATAGGGGTGTTAGTCCTGTTCCACAAAGCCCAATTATTTTGGAGGCAGTGTCTTCCTGTTGGTTCCATGCATGTTTCCACAGTCCACAGCCCAGCTCCCCTCTGCATACTGGTGGAGGACTGCTGCATCCATCCTTTCTATATATTTTTGTTTTCTTTCTAATGCAGTCCTGGCTATGACACTATCAGTGGAGCGAAGTCTGACCACAATAAAAGGCACTCTGACTATGGGGTAGACTTGCTTTTCCACAACATGGAACTAAACTTGCCTTACAGATCATGCTAAACCCATTAAGGAAACCAACATTGGAACAGCTGCTATAGCAACTGCAAGCTGCAGCCTGCTAATAAGATCATTGTCTCTAGAAGTCTATCCTTTCCTTCTTCCTTTCCGTGCACCCAGCTCCATAGTTTTGCTTGCCCACTCAGATCTTGGAAAGTGGTAGTTGTGAGTTGCAGCAAGAATAAAACAGTCTTTCCTTCTCTTTTCCTTTATTTCTCTTCAGCCTCATAGCCAGAAATTTAGGGTGGCAGGGCCCAGGGGATAAAATTTTGGGTGGGGGGGCCATGGGACTTGGCTGCTTCTTCCAGCATCACAGTTAGGTACAAGGGAAAGCCCCATTCCCTTGGCTGCTGCTTCCAGTGGCCAGCCATCCAGCCCCAGCTCTTTCTCTTGCGCTCTCTCTTTTGCTCTCTCGCTCACTTTTGCTGTCACTCTCTCCTCTCACACTTTCTCTCTCCTCTTGCACTTTCTCTCTCTCTCTCGTGCTCTCTGTAGCTCTTGCTGTCACTTTCTCTCATGGTCTCTCTCACACTCTCTGTCACTGTCATTTTGCTGTCACTCTCACTCACTGTTGCTCTTTCTCATGCACTCTCTCTCTTCTGCTCTCTCACTCTCTTTCTCACTTTTGCTATCACTCTCTCCTCTTGCGCTTTCTCTCTCACTGTCATGGTTGCACTCTTGTGCTCTCTCACTCGCTGTCGCTCTCTCTCTTGTGCTCTCTCTCTCTCACTTTCTCTCTGTTGCTCTTGCTGTCACACTGTCTCATGCTCTCTCACTTGCTATCGCTCTCTTTCTCTTTTGCTGTCGCTGTCTCCTCTCACTCTCCCGCTTTCTCTCTCACTGTCGTTGCCTCTCTCTTGCTCTCTCTTGTGCGGGAAGGGGGGGGGAGAAATAGCCTGGGAATGGCGGGGCCCTTCAAAGGGAAGGGGGATTACATAGAGCGGCCTTCTTCCCGGGGCCCCCCTGTAGCTACGGGCCTGCTTATCTCCCTCTTTTCCACAGTTCTCATTCATTTCTCTCTCCCTCCACCAAATTTTCATTGTCCCCTCTCCACTTTATGTTGAAGTCTTGGTCTCAGCACCTTCTCATCCCTATCCTGCTTGGTGGGTGAGAGTGTACTTATAGTAGCAAACCTTTGTTAATATTATGAACAGAAGAGCAGAGAGAGTTAATATTTCCTCATGATCTAACACCATAGTGTAAGGATGCTTTGCTCATCTTCCATCCTTTGCAAGCACGGAAATGGAATATAATTCTTTTTTAGTGGTTCTATATGTGGAAAAGAAGTTAGTACTGGGCACCGGATTGTTATCATTATTATACTGTTGGAGGGAAATCTTTGCTATATGACAAATAATGTCATCTTTTTAATGGCAGCAGAATCAATCCCAGTGTCCCCAGTACTTCTCACCCAGCACCACTACATAACCCAGTTTACCCCTGCTTTTTTGCTAGATAAAGTTACAAGGGTAAACTGAAACAGATTTCTTGCTGATTTTCTTACTACAGAATTATTGTGACATAAAGTCTGTGTGAACTAAAGGCCACATCATCAGATGTACAAAGTGGCTCCTGCATTGGTAGACGTGTATAATTGTACGCAAATCTAAAATTACAAAATGAGACACGTAGTTACAAAGAGTATCACTGAGAGGTACAGGCTGTGCGAACGGAGTAGATCTGTAGGGCTTTTATTGGCAGGCATAGCTTGTCTGGAAAGAGGTAGGAGAACTGCTCCTGCTTCTTTTACACAACTGTGATGGTGTCTACAGACACCTGATCTCTGTGCTCACAATATTTACCAGCAGTTTGAATACTGAATGATCAAAGTAAGAGTCAAGTGCACCTTTAAGACCAACAAAGTTTTATTCCAAATGTAAGGTTTCGTGTGCTCTAAGCACACTTCATCAGATGAAGAATCAGGGTTTTTTTTATTTTTTTATTTAGTAGGCTTATATTCTTCCTTTTCCTGTAAATGGGCTCAGTGAATACAGATACAGTGAGCAGAGCTACATATCAGAATGCAAAGTGGTACAAAGTTAAAATCCAATGGCAGAGTAGCAAAAATAACAAATTGAGCAAACCTTTGATCTGGGTAACATGAGCGTGAGAAACCAATAAAACACGCTCATGTTACCCAGATCAAAGGTTTGCTCAATTTGTTAATTTTACTATTCTGTCATTGGATCTTAAATTTGTACCATTTTGCATTCTAAACCACTGCCTACCAGCTACAATATCTGTAGCTCTGCTCACTGTAATTGATTCCTTGTCTGATGAGGTGTGCTTAGAGCACATGAAAGCTTACATTTAGAATAAAACTTCATTGGTCCTAAAGGTGCTCCTTGACTCTTACTTTGTTCTACTGCTTCAGACTAACATGGCTGCCCACTTGGATCTATCTATTGAATGATCAGTTCTCCCAAGTGCCCAAAGGGCTGCAGCAAGGAGTCAACTAATCTCTTGTTTTGTTGATCACTTCTTCCAAGTGGAACCCCTGCAAAGCCAACTGAAATTTAAAACCATAACTCAGTACAAAAGAGCTTTTTTTAATCCAGTCATTTAAGAAGTTATGCTTACATACAAAGGTGAAGCACCATCAGAATGATTCTTACTGCAGTTCTCACTAACTGGCACCCAGTCAGTTACACAGATAAGAAGCTCACAGAACTTAAAGAGCTAATTGCATGCAGCTGGTGCTCAGATTAAAGGCACATAGCCAAAAGTTATGTATATACACACAGGCCGATTTAGGGTTGCCAAGTCCCTCCACAGCTCTGGAGCAACACTGTAGGATTCACAGAAAAAACTCTATGGTACAATGAATCCTAGAGCAGGGGTGGCCAACGGTAGCTCTCCAGATGTTTTTTGCCTACAACTCCCATCAGCCCCAGCCATTGGCCAATGGCTGGGGCTGATGGGAGTTGTAGGCAAAAACATCTGGAGAGCTACCGTTGGCCACCCCTGTCCTAGAGCGTCCATGGCATGGTGTGCCCGGCATCATGATGTCACTTTTGGGTGACATCATCACACAGGGCACATTGCGTGGCGATAGGGCTGCTCTTTGCTGGTGAGTTGGGACCCCCTAAACTGGGGGATCCTCCTTCCCCAGCAGGAGCTTGGAAGCCCTTGGCCGATTCCGCATTAGCCTTTGTCCCAGTCTCGTTCTCAGCTCTCAAGTTTGTGCGGGGCAGGGAGCAAGCAGGGAAAATGAAGCCCTGCTCCAGAACAGAGGTGCCAGTGCAGAATCCTGGGAAAAGATCACAGTGAGGAGCCCCGCACAGTAGTGAGGCAGGTGCTAAGTGAGGACTCTGTCATAAATTCCAACATGAGTATGGGCTGACATGATTTAGAAGAAACAGGTGAGGTCCAAAGCAAGATTTAGACCATAAGGCATGACAGTATTGAGTTATATAGCCACACAGACTCCTGTCTGAGAAATACGCATTGGATATCATCCCAGGCATGTATGTATTCATGCATGCAGGGGTGTAATTCTAGCAGGAGCTCCTTTGCATATTAGGTCACAAACCCCTGATGTAGCCAATCCCCCAAGAGCTGACAAAAAAGAGCCTTGTAAGCTCCACGAGGATTGGCTACATCAGGGGTGTGTGGCCTAATATGCAAAGGAGCTCCTGCTAGAATTACACCCCTGTATGTACGTATGTATTTCTATTTGTATCCCGCTCGCCCTGTGAACAAGCTCAGGGTGGCAGTACCCTTAGCCTGATATTTATACAACACAAAATATTTTAAAGAATCAAAACTGTGTTGCTTGTCTAAAAAATGGGACACCAGCAGGGCTTCAGTAATGCCATTTTTTTCATTTTATTTATGTGTTCCTAAATCTTGGATCACACTAGGCGGGTGGAACTTCCTACATACTACATTTCCATATTTGCATATTATAAGATACACCATGTTTTTGCTGGCACAGGTGGTTGAGTGATGTGAGTTAACATCCCTGAGGTGGAGTACATCTCTTGGTCTTCAAGGCTTGTGAACAGACCAAACACCTCCTGCAGGAATGATGTCCCACCCATCCTTGTGGGATTGCATGAATCAGCTGACAGGCAAAATTCATAGCTTTTGTATTGCTGTGAAGGAAGGTGCAAAGTGTGATGCCTGAGTCACAGAGAGGGGAATACTGTATCGATAACCCACGGCAAAAGCTCTCCGGGAAATTCTACATTTTTATAATTGTTCCAGGCAACAATTGGCAACCCTAGCTTCCTCCCATCTGGCAATTGCCAAGGCCACTTTTGTGCTAGAAGAACAGGAATGTCATCAGCCCTGGATTTTGGGGTTGAAGTCTTGTGTCCCACCTTGCCCTTTGTATTACATTCTAAAGCCCCTTCCCCCTCAACTATGCAGACCAAGATACGGTTGCCAAGTCCAATTCAAGAAAGTGGCGCCAGGAGACTTTGGGGGTGGAGCCAGACGACATTGGGGTGGAGCCAGGAGCAAGGGTGTGACAAGCATAACTGAATTCCAAAGGGAGTTCTGGCCATCACATTTAAAGGGACAGCACACCTTTTACATGCCTTCTCTTTATTGGAAATAATGAAGGATGGGGACACTTTCTTTGCAGGCTCATAGAATTGGACCCCCAGGTCAAATCCTTTTAAAACGTGGGGGATATTTTGAGGAGAAATACTGGATGCTATGCTGAAAATGTGGTGCCTCTACCTCAAAACACAGCCCCCCCCAAAGCCCCAGATACCTGTGGATCAATTCTCCATTATACCCTATGGCAGGGGTGGCCAACGGTAGTTCTCCAGATGTTTTTTGCCTACAACTCCCATCAGCCCCAGCCAGCATGGCAAATGACTGGGGCTGATGGAAATTGTAGGCAAAAAACATCTGGAGAGCTACCGTTGGCCACCCCTGCCCTATGGGAATCAGTCTCCATAGGGAATGATGGAGCGCTCAGGAGACATTTCCCTCCCCCCTCCCCACTGTCTGGTGACCCTGAAGTGGGGGTAGGGCCTCCAAACTGGGGGATCCCCTGCCCCTACCTGGGGTTTGGCATCGCTAAACCAAGAGCTAATGTTTCCAAATTTTGCTGCTGCTGAAGAGGGCTGTGGATGGTGCCTGAGAAGTTTTACTCCTCAGTAGTTCACTAGGCCCCAGTCCCAGGTGGCGCAGTTCCCCACTTGTGCACTGCTGAAGCACAGAGCACCTGAATCCCTCCCCCACCCCCCCATATTTCATAGCATGTCTGCCAGTTAGCCCCCAAAAATGGAAAGCCTCTGCTCTTTCATGCTGTGCATATTTGAGATGAAATATATCTGAGTAGGTAATTCTGTCTGAAAGATTTGTTTTCTGCTTCAGCTTTCTTGAGGCCAGTGGCTACACCCCAACGTACTTCATGGCATTTTTCAATATTCATCTCTTTGTATTAATATTGGGCCCTCACTGAAATATTCTATAAATGCGATTGCTTCGATCAAGAAGTACCATTGTCTCCTTCAATAAATTCTTCATTTTGTAAACACAATGAAAAAACAAAGATTCCTTTATTTTGATTACAATTCAGTGACCATTTACTTTTACCCCAGATTGTATGTAGCTAGTGGACCCAATTCCCAAATTTCTGCACCCATTTTCTTTGCCCTCTGGCAAAAGATTCACCTTTACCTGTGCTAAGAAGAGAGCCAGGAATCCTGACCCTCTGTGTTCTGACTACTTAGTCCCCGCCTTCCTTCCTTATTCCTTCCTGGAACCTGCAGGGGGACAGCTTTGCTACTTCCTGTCAGCCTGGGAAGGGCAGCATGCTGTTGGGCAATGTGGTATTCATCAGTGTGGTGCTGGTCAGTGTGGTGGCAATGCTGCTGGCATTACTACATTCCATTCGAGTGACATTTAATTTAACTGTTCCATTGGAGTATTCTGTTGCCTGTGGAGGAAAGGCACACGCGTTTGATGTAGCACAGCCCTGATAGGCTCCGTGTACACTAATAGGAAAAAATCCAAAACCTGTGAGAGGAAAACAGGAAGGACATTCACATAAGTTACAGACCTTAGTGGCGAAGAGAGTGTGAGTGATACTATCAAGCCTTTATACTCAAGAGTTTCCCTTCCAATGGAGGTCTGAATAGTTCAGCTCTCCAACTTCTCTCCTCTAATGTATTTTCTCTCCAGGGAGTCCTTTGTATGGAGGACTGGGGCTGCCAAAAGGGTTGCTCTCCTCCAGGTGGCACCTGGAGATCACCCAATATTACCACTTACATCCAGACCACCCAGTTCAGTTCTCCTGGAGAAAATGGCTCATTTGGAGGATGGATTCACTGGCATTCTATCCTGCTAAGATCCCTCACCTCCCAAAGCCCCATCCTTCCCAGGCTCCAACTCTCCAAATGTCCAGGTATTTCCCATCCTAGAGCTGGCACCCCTAGTTGCTAGTCTCCAGGTCAAGCCTGGAGATTTCCTTGAGGAGAGAGAGAGAGAGAGAAGGCTGCTCCCTGGAGGGCCTCCTGAAAGTCAGAAGGCCCTGCCTGAAAGTTGGGGGGCAGTGCCCCCCAGACCTGCCTGTGGCTTCAGGCCTGCAAAGGAAAAACTTATATAGAAAGATTGTCACATGTGTTTGCTCTGAGATATCCTGCTCAGTGCTTCAGCTGTCTCCTCATCCGTGCAATGGTTCCCACCTCCCAAATAAACTATGGAGTAATGCTAGGAAGAAGGGAATCTTTAGAAGTGAACATGTCAATAAAGCAGATAAGTTTCCAGAGCCTCAACAGGAGAACTCCCCCCTCCCCCCCCCGCTACATCTGAACAGGAACCTATTTCTACATCTCTAGGATGCTAGGGGCGTGTAGACATGCCAAGAGAGCAGATGCTGTGAAGGCACATCTGGAATATGGCCCCTGAGCTTCAAGAATCTTTGCCAACTGATCTGTCACTGTGCCTCCTGCACCTGGAGGAAGATAGAGTGGTAATTTGCAAGAGGGAACTGCCCTTTTAAAATAAGCATGGGAAGGGTTGAAGGATTAAAGTTCCCCAGCTGTCCCTTTGTGGCCGTGGTATGTTTACTTAGAGTCTGCCTTTTATTTATTTATGTCTTATTTATTTGGTAAATTTATATTCTGCCCTTTCCATGGTGGGCTCAGGGCAGATCACATTCAAGTAAAACCAGTCACATACACTAAAACTAATAAATACAATTAAAACAACAGCATTATATAACAAAGGCGGGTGGGCACATAGTGCAGATTGAAGTATAATCATTCAGTGGCCCAGATATAGTAGTTCAGATGATGGATCACTGTGGGGGAGGATAGCCGATGGTATAAGCAATAAAGTAAAGGGCACCCGCTTGCCTCAACTAAATGCCTGGTGGAACAGCTCTGTCTTACAGGCCCTATGGAAAGGTAACAAATCCAGTAGGGCCTGAATCTCCACAGGGGGCTGATTCCACCAGGTCGGGGCCAGGGCCGAGAAGGCTTTCTCACTGACAGATAGGGGATTACACAATGTAAGTTGATGCAGTCAATAAGAAACACCAAATAGGGAATGTGATAGGAATGAGACTACAGAAGTGTTAAAAAAAAAAGATTCATGTATTATACACTATATGATCTGAGTTAGGGCTTTGTGCAAGCATAGTTCATTTTTCAAAGAGATATCTATCAATCTTCTGAATACATAAAAAAGCAACTCTACATACTCAAACTGAAGGTACCAGTACTATTGATACATTGAGTCTCCTCCCCAAGGCAGGGGACTGGTGCCTCTGCCTGGCAGTTATCCATCCTCAAGGAATAGCAGCCTGGGCACTGAAGCCCATTGGGAGTGTTGTTTTGGGATGAGGACACTGAAAAAAAAAAGCAACTCCAACAGTTGGTTCAGCATCCCACCACACATTACTCAAATATTTATTGAAATGGTCATTCCCATCTCCCTCCCTAGAAGAAAGTTAACCACCAAGGATTTTTTTGGCTCTGCACAAAATGTGTCTAGCTGCAAGGCAGAATAAACCATGGTAAAATAAATACCAGAAGAATTACTATCTTGCAAGAATTGAGATCTAATCCCCCTATTCCAATAACATTAAAAAAAAATATGAGGTGTAGAAGACCTATAAGAAACATACATGGCAAAAGAAAAGTGGGTTCTGAGTTCTGAGTTTTCAGTGCCTAACAGAGTGGCCATAATGAAAATGGGTGGGATTTGTGTAAAGATCTTACTGGCATAGTTTAAGGCAACTGACCATGCCCAGCTGTCCTTGTGGAGCATGAAAGCTCACCTACGGTTGGAGGGGAAATTCCCACCCACCCCCACTGTTGCAGTGCCCTCAAGTGTAATACTTTCATTTTCCTCATAGAAATGCATGTTTCTCACACACAATGATGGATGAGAACAACCTTTTCACAGCTTACAAAAAGATGCAATACTTACACTGAAGTGTGTCATTGTTGCAAAGGTCTGTGTTGCAACAAGCCACAACTCCTTGGCTGTGTATGTTCTGCACTGTAGTTGAACTGTAATAGCCAGGGTGACATATCTCTGACCGGGCACAAGACTTCAAAGAGCCAGTGAAGCCAGTCACTGTAAAAGAGAATCAGAAAGAAAGCACAGAGGTCCAAAAGTTTGGTTCTGTAAGTCTCTTAATTTAACTGCTTGGGCCGTTCTCAATAATGTATGTTGGCCAACTGAGTGATTAAAAAAACAGAAGCACAGAAAACATGGAATTTGTTCATCATATGCTTAATGTTCAATAGAAAAAAAGGGGTGGAAGTTGTTGGAAGTCCTGGTGAAATATTATAGACTGGAAAGAGATATTTAAACTGAATACTTGATGAACTTTGGGTAATAAGTACAATACAGTACCTTGACTGATGGGAGGCTAATACTGGATAGACTGGTATTTAGGTAATTATTGTTTATATTGTTTGGCTCTGATTGTTTATAATGATTCACTTTGTGGTAGTTAATTAACGAAATATTGTGGAGCATTGGGAGTGCATGGGTGATTGGAGTTTGGTGAATAGTGAATGGTCCGTAGTGGGTAGTGATGGGTGATTTGTGTCAAGGGAATAGTAAATAGTGGTGAGAGAAATAGCTAACTTAAGTTGTTATAGTGTGATCATGTGAACTAATGAATTGAGTAGTTTAATTTGAATTGGAACAGGGATAAGGGGAGATATAAAATTTTTGTTTTAAAAAAAGTAAATTAAGGAGGAGATAAACTCAGCCCGTATAAGATGAGTAAGACAGGGAGATTGACACCTCACCCTCAGGGATCCCTGAACCGGTGCATGATGTGATTACACAGGAGATTGTTGAAGAATGGCAAACCAGCATGCAAATGTATTTAGCAACAGCGTTGAGTCAGATGCAGGCCAATCTATTAGATCAGATTGGAGGGCTAAATTCAAAAGTGGACGGTTTGCAGAGAAAGATAACTGATTTAAAAGTGGAAGTGTTTGGTTCACGTCAAATGGTCAAGTCTTATGGTTTGGAGATGAAGGAAATGAGCCAAAAGGAGGAAGTAATAGAAACAGTTCAAAAGCCAGAAGAAAAACTGGTTGGATTGGAGGCAGAGCAGGCAGCATATATACCAGGACAGCAGGTACAGGAAGGCTTATCTGGTGTATTGAGTGAGGCCTTGGCATCAGGAGCACAAGAGGCCCCAATGCAAAGATCAAATGATGCATGGGCAGCGATAAGGAAAATTGAGTCTTTTGATACAAAGAAAGAAACAGATGATTTACTGAGGGACAGATTAGTTGATATCGGAAAGTACCCACTTCAGAGGGGTAAACATGGAAGGGTTAATAGAAAAATACTTAAGGAGACAGTTTGGAAAATGTTTATGGATCAGTCACCAAAGATTACCGAAAGAAAGACTAAGCAGTTGAGAGAAATTCCATGGCTGATGAAGAAGAGAAGACTAAAATCAACATTAGCCTCTATAAATGACTCCAATCCAATAAGGAAGAGAGAGAGGGAAAGAAAGGGGAATAAGAGAAAGAAGGGAAAAAAAGAGATATCCTGTCAAATATACTGAAATAGAAGAGAATTAGCTTGAGGTATGGAAGTGATTACTGCCAAATGATTGGATATATAAATCTAAATAATGAATTATTGTAAAGAGGGAAGTTGGCAAAGAGACTGCTGAGGTAGTAGCTAGAGTTAAGAGAAGTTAAAACAATGGTGAAAAGGATATGTGATTGTACGTTAGGGTTTTGTTGTGTATAGAAAATGCATTCTCCATCCTTTGTGTGTGTGGGTGTTTTCGCACTCACCTTCAGCCGGCGCCGCGACCCTCTTGACGACGGAGGATCTGTGCTGATTTCCCACACGAAGCGCTGGAGCAACCAGAAGAGCCGCCAATTTCCGGCGCGAAGCCCGCTCAAGCGTTTTCCTGCTTCTTGGCGATTTACGTTTGAGCGGGCTTCGCGCCGGAAATTGGCGGCTCTTCTGGTTGCTCCAGCGCTTCGTGTGGGAAATCAGCACAGATCCTCCGTCGTCAAGAGGGTCGCGGCGCCGGCTGAAGGTGAGTGCGAAAACACCCTGTGTGTGTGTGTGTGTTTGTCTTGTTGATGTATCTTTTGTTTTTTTTTCTCTTTTTTTGATGAAAATAACAAGACTAAATGGGGGGGGGGAAGAGAAAGATTAACCACTTCTTAAGCAGATATCCTGTTTTTACTCACTCAGTGACGTTGATCCAGTGCTGGAAAGGCACATGTTTTCATAACTTGCACATTCTCGAGGTTCAGAATCAGGACATTGCCCTTTTAGGCTCTGACAAAAGTGACATCTCAGCGATGCCACTGTAAACAGGAAAGAGAGAATCAGTGCCGGCATTGTAATTCCTATTACATTTGTCAAACCACACCATTATTTTCATGTTGAACCTCAGGATTAGGATGCATCTTATCTTAGATATAATTGAAGGATCCATTGGGAAAGGAGAAGCATATGTTTTCATATTAAAAACCAAATATCCCAGTTTGCAGATGTATTTCATTTTGCAAGGTCTTGAATTTGATGCATAATTGGGACAACATGAATTTTACTTGCAATAAACCAGATGTTAACTACCCCTCTCAGTTGTCAGCTACAACAGTGGAAAATGAGAACACAGTTCCTGAGAATCCAGTGCCTTAATACTGCCCGCTTCAGAGTGAGAAATTCTTGGAGATTTGGGGGCCATGCCTGGGGAGGGCAAAGTTTGGAGCAGTGCAGGACCTCAGCAAAGCTGGCTGGGAGTTGTAGGCAAAAAACATCTGGAGAGCTACCGTTGGCCACCCCTGCCATAGAGTCCACCCTCTGAAGTTGCCATTTTCCCCAGAGAAACTGCTCTCTATAGTCGAAACAAACTATTTCAGGCCCCAATTTGAGGTTGGTAACTCTATGCTGCATTCCTTCCTTGTTTGTATGAGGGTTTAAGATTTAATGAACATTTAGAAATCAGGTTTTGGAATGGCGTTGCTTATATCAGCTCTGTTTCTGCACACAGCCCTTCATGTTGGGTTGCCCACCTGGTCTTCACAGGGGATATTAAACAGAGTCAAAAACCTGTCCATTTGGGGGTGACATTTCCTGCAATTCCACCTCCAGGCTAGTGAAACCAACCAAAAGGAAGAAAATATCCAGGATATGCCCATCGAATCCATTCTCATTGGGTTCTCTTTTGTCAATGACAGACAGCTGACTCAGGAGCTGTGCTGATCCCCCAAAGTGCAGCAGGCCTGGCCTTTTGGCACAGCACCTCTTGCTTTGCAGGGCTGAAATCTCAGGGCCAGCTGGGACCTGTTCTTAGAGTTTGGTGGATGTGTGTTGGAGCATCAGTTTTAAAAAGCAACATGGCCTTGCAGAAAGACCTGAACTCCCTCCATCCAACATAACTTATTTCCCACCTTTTATGAACAGTGTGGTTAGCCACAAAAGTGGAAGAGAAGGAGTCAGGTTCTCAGATCTTTTGGCTGTTTAGGTTAGACCACCCACCCCACCCTTTGTTTATGATTTTGTCAAAGACTAAGTACAAGGCTTTCCCACATTAACATCTGATTTCAACTATAAAAAGTCTTCGTGTACTCCATAGCAGGGACCCCAAAGTTTATTGAATTCTGTGGGCACTTTTCTATTTTGGAGGGATGGGAATGGGCATGACAGTAAAATGTCTGACAAGGCCATTCTTGTTTCCTCTAAACTCCACTAATGAAAGACTCCTTTCTGTTATTTCACTGCAAGCCTCTAGACACCTGTAGTCATATTGGTGGGATTGTATTTGTTAACTTCTATAAGCCACAGCCTGCTTCACTAGAGGCATGCCATGTGTACCTGCCTGTCATTTTGGGTCACTAATGCAGCAATATTGATATGGACTTGGAAGTCTGTGAACCCCCCTCCCCCTGCTTTCTTCTAGGTAAGCCCGGGAAACTTTCCATCTTTGGTTTTGTCCTCCAAAGGAGCAAGGACATCTGGTTTCTTCCACCCATTTTTATAGTCTCCCCATGTTTTCAAAAACCATGTGGCCTTGTCCAGGCCTCTCTTATTTGTAGAAACAGCCCAGCAGGAACTCATTTGCATATTAGGCCATACCCACTGATGCCAAGCCAGCCAGAACTTCATTCATGTGCATTCCTACTTAAAAAAAAAACACCTGCGGGATTTGCTTCAATTCCACAGGGCATGTAAGACCGAGATTTTCTGGATGGCCTTCAGATAATAGCTCAATGCCTCTGGCAAGAGTGTTCAGACTCCCTGTGGGTTTTTTGCAATAAGAATACTTAGATCAACAGGCCACATGGCCACTATTATTATTATTGACTATAGTCTGCTGTATATGACACCTATTTTACAGCATGATATTTGATTTTATTGATACGTAACTATTTTATTGTATTTATGGTACTGATTTTAATATTATTGGAAGCCGCTCTGAGGTGTTTTGCGAGGAGCTGGATATAAATGTTCAGAAGTAAACAAACAAACAAACCCTGGTCTTGTCTCTCAAGTTTCAGCCTGCAGCCTACTAGACCTATCCCCCGTCCAAGATTCCTGCCTTGTAGAGGTTGTTTATCTTATTTGACATAGTCCCTTCCCCCCCCCCCCTTTGGAACACTCATGAGGTTCTTCACTTCCAAGCTGTAGGCCACCACACATTCCCTTCCCGGATAGGATTATTCCCTTCCCTGGAGTCTGGGTTCCTACTCACCTGTGGAAAAAAGGGCCCAAAGGAGGCAAGTGCTCAGGAGTGCCTTCATCATACGAAATAAAGGAAGAGGCAAAGAGAACTTGGATCAGAGATGAATCAACAAAGGCAGCTGATGCTGAAACAGGGGACTGAAGACATTTATAAGCCAAGGGCAGGAGCCTCAATGCAACAACTGGGAAGAACTGGACTGGTGAGGTGCTGAAAATGATGAGAACTGAGGCTGTATAATAGGAAATGTAGGAGAGCCAGTCTACCAACATTTAAAGATATCACTCTGTACCTCACATAATTGTTTCTTCCCAACAGTAGGGTCCTCTGATAACTGCCACCCTGGAGCGATGACTACACACTTTTCAGACTCGGATAATACATTTTTGAAAAAGCTTTGTAAAACATCATTCAGGTCTAGGAGGGCATATCTATAGTATAAATTTGTAGAAGGATGGAAGGGAAATGGGAGCGTCCGACCAGCTGAGCAACATCTATGCCAGAGCATCTTCCCCTCCCATCTTCGCAGGTACTTAAGCCTTGCCTTGACAAATGGGTATGCACAGTCACTAGTCAAAAGGCAAGAGTCAAACCATCTTGGCCCTGGCCTTTATTGTGTGCTTTGCAGATTGTAACCCTGTGTTTCCAAAGGATATTCCCAAAGCAGCATCAGACCAGGATATTTTACATCCCATAACCCTATGGATGCCTGAGCCAGGTAGTATGAGCCACAACTGTAGGGTTTGATGGAGGAAGGCAAGTCCCTAGGATGGCTAGTGGCTGATATTCCTGAGGTGTCCCTTGCTCCATAACTCACCATATTGACCAGGAGGTGCGGGTTGTGCAAGAACTCCAAGACTTACATATTACATAGTCCACCCGCCACTCAAAAGTGCAGGAAAAAAAGAACTCCAAAGATTTAATTCCCAAGATGTGTTAACCCTCTTGTAGCATATGCCTGCCAAGGAGTAAGGAAGGGTAAATAAGAGGCTGTGGCAGTTTATGCTTCTTTTCCAATCCTAAATCTTTGGGTGGATTAAAAGTGCAAGAGAAAATGCTGGAAAGCACTCTGCATGTTCTCAGCAGCTAGTGCTCATTACAGACTTTGTTGGTTTATTAAGCAATCCCTTCTCTCTAGAACTTGCCTAGAAACTTTGTTTTGAGAGGGGTGGGATGTTCAATTTGGTTGCCTTGCTTACCGTGAATGGGCCTGTCAGTATCACCAGCCCATGGCCATAGCCAGGGTTTGTTTGTTTCTTTAAAGACTGGGGGGCTTTTTGAAAAATCAGGGGGCACTTGAATTTTTTTTAAATCCTCCCAACCTAAAAAGGCAGGGCTGGTAGACCAGGTCTTCCTGCTCTCGCTTTCCCCTCCTGCTCAGCAGAACAGGAGGGAGAGAGAGAGATGGGGCCAAGAGACACACCATGGCCACCTCTCATCCCCCCCTTCCTGCTTTGCTGGTTCAGGGGCTCTTAGTTTGGGAGGGCTTTACAGGAAGTTGGGGACAGGGCCCCCAGAGACTCTCCTGTAGGTAAAGGCCTGCACCAGACAGCTCATGGATGTTGTGGGGCTTGCACAAATGATTTCTGCTGGCTGAAGAGCAACTCCAGCAACCAGCCTGGGAAGCATTACAGGTTAGGGTTTCTTTGAACGGGGAAGTGGGGAGCAACTAGATATTCTTGAGTGGCTTATAAATATGCAGATGCTCTTGGAAGACTGCTCTTGTTCTTTAAGGCCACTACTTTGGTTGTGGTGGTTTACTGTGATAAGGAAGAACCCTTAAAAGATAGCCACATTGTGTTTTTTTTTTTTTTGTGTGGAATAGTTGTGTTCCATGGTGTCTACATATAACAGTAAAATAGCTGGTCTCTATATAGATAATCAAAGCCACACAGCCAGACATGTCTGCATACTCAGTGATAAGGCATACCCCGGTTACAGCTTTCTAAATTATCCAGTGTGTGTGTGTGTGGGGGGGAAACACAGAGGTAATCAGCACATGAAAACTTCGGGTAGTCACTAGGTGCGTGTATGTGGTTCAAATACAATCACAACCCCCCAGAACAGTCAATTTGGCTGTATTTGTGCTTATACAGCAAATCAGATTCTATTATCTGTTTTGGCTGCTGAATACAGAAGTCCCGAATAGCCACCAAAATTCAGCAGCTATTTGGCTCTATTATCCCCTATGGACCATTGACGTCAATGACAAAACATAGGGTATAATGAATGGTGGCTGGAGAGGAGGAGGTTTGAGGTAAAGGCTCCAAATTTGCAGGGCAGTTGCAGGAGCCTCTCCCCCACAGAGCAGCCAGGTTTCAATAGGATTGGACCAGAGGGTCTAATTCTAGGGGAACCTAAATAGGGTGCCCCCAAACCACCATTATTCCCTATGGGTCTTTGAAGTTAATGGCAAAACATAAGGTCTAATGAATGGCAGCTGGGGAGCAGGGGTTTTTCATGCTGTGCATATCAGAGATTAAACAATATCTGAGTAGTAGGTAATTCCATCTGAAAGATTTGTTTTCTGCTTCAGGGTTCCTGAGGCCAGTGGCTACACTCCAATGTATTTCAAGCCTTTCTTGAATATTCCTCTCTTTATACTAACATTGGATTCTCACATGGAGATTCTATAAATGTGTTGCTTTGATCAAGAAATACCAATGGATAGTATACAGGCCATCTTACTTGGGTGGCTTGGATTTGCTGAATCTGAGAGTGTATTATCAGGCTTCTATTATTGCTAACATTGTTCGTATTTTGAATTCGGACTTCATGTCGGAATGGATGCTATTACAGCAGTCTTTGGTTGTTCCTCTTGGATTAAAGGAATGTTTTTGGTTAACTTCAAAGTTTAGACCTAAGCTTGCATGAGTTTGGAGCAATGCAGAACCTCAGCAAAGCTGTAATGCCATGGACTCCACCTGCAGAACCGGCCCTAGACTGTCTGGCACCCAAGGCAAGGGTAACTTCTGGTGCTCCCCCCACACACTGGTAATGTCACGGAGTCACATGGGGGGTGCCCAATTTTTCACCCCCAGAAGGCCAGCGCCCTAGGCAATCACCTAGTTTGCCTAGTGGCAGGCCCGGCCCTGTATACTTGCCTGTTATCTTGGGTCACTAATGCACTAATATCGATATGGACTTGAAAGTCTGTGAGTCCCCCCTTCCCAGCTCCTCTAGGTAAGCCCAGGAATCTTTTCATCCTCATCTTCTTCCTCCAAAGGAGCAACAACGTCTGGTTTCTTCCACTTACTTTTGATATTCTCCCCATGTCTGCAAAAACCCTGTGGCCTTGTCTCTTAAGCTTAACACTACAACCTACTAGACCTCCTATCCCCTGTCCAAGATTCCTGCCTTGAAGAAACCCTTCCTCTTACCTGATGTAATCCCTTTTCTCTTTGGAACACTTACAAGGTTCTTCACTTCCAAGCTTCAGGCCACTGATCATTCCCTTCTCAGATATGATTATTCCCTTCCTTGGAGTTTAAGTTCTGCCTCACCTGTGGAAAAGAGGGCCCAAAAGGGGAGGTGCAACATGTGATGCCTGAGTTACAGAGGAGGAAATACTGTATTGATAACCCAAGGTAAAAGTTATTAGGCAAATTCTACATCTGTATAATTGTTCCAAGCAGCTGCGAAGCTTCCTTCCATTTGGCAATTGCCAGGGCCAGTTTTGGGCCTGAAGAGCAGGAATGCCATCAACCCTGGATTTTGGGATTGAAGTCCCGTGTCCCTCCTTGCATTGTGCATTACAATCTAGCCACCTCCCCCATGACGATTATTGACCCATGTGAAGACCGGAGGACCTCAATAAGATCCTCTGATATCTGTTTCTCACCTTGGAATAAGGTGTGTTCAGTTTTCCAGGCTTAGATCATTCATTTTAGGAAAAGCTTTGTAAAACGTCATTCAGATCCAAGAGGGCAAATCTATAGTAGATGGAAGGGAATTGCGAACATCTGAACCACCTAAGCAGCATCTGTGTCAGAGCATCTGCCCCTCTTCTTTGCAGGTACTTAAGCCTTGCCTTGGCTGACAGGTAGAAGAAGAAGAAGAAGAATTACAGATTTATATCCTGCCCTTCTCCCTGAATCAGAGACTCAGAGCGGCTTACAATCTCCTATGTCTTCTCCCCTCACAACAGACACCCTGTGAGGTGGGTGGGGCTGGAGAGGGCTCTCACAGCAGCTGCCCTTTCAAGGACAACCTCTGCCAGAGCTATGGCTGACCCAAGGCCATTCCAGCAGGTGCAAGTGGAGGAGTGGGGAATCAAACCTGGTTCTCCCAGATAAGAGTCCGCACACTTAACCACTACACCAGACTGGTGTAGTCACCAATCAAAAGGCAAGAATCAAAGACATCTTGGGCCTGACCTTTATTGTGGACTTTGCAGCCTATAATCCTGTATTTCTAGAGGATACTTCCAGGGCTTTTTTTGTAGTAGCAACTTCTTTGCATATTAGGCCACACCCCATGATGTAGCCAATCCTCCAAGAGCTTACAAGGCTCTTCTTACAGGGCCTACTGTAAGCTCCAGGAGGATTGGCTACATCAAGGGGTTGTGGCCTAATATGCAAAGGAGTTCCTGCTACAAAAAAAAGCTCTGGATACTTCAAAAGTCAGCATCAGCCCAGGGTATTTTTACATGACCTGAGACCAGAAGCAAGGAGAGCCCTGTTGATGTCTGGGCCAAGCAGTATAAGCTACAACTATAGGGCCTGATTAAGAAGGCCGGTCCCTGGGGTTGTCAGGTTGATGCACTTACGGGTGCAGAACTCATTTGCATATGCCACTCACCCCTGACATCATCGAAAGGTGTACTAGGTTATATCAGCTCAGCATCTACCTTAAAATGCTACTTGAATTATAATTGTTGTAATAAAACCATACTCCCATCATACTTTTTAAATTACTTTCTCTTTTCTCCTATATGGCCACAGTGGTATGATGAAGATTTCCATCTGTCTGCTTGATGTGTTTTGGTTATTTTTCCCATTTTGTGTGGGGAAAAACTTAGAAAGTTTGTCAAATCTTGAGATTAGCAAAATTCTCACAGGGGGTTTGAACAATGGAGCCCAGAAGCAAGTATTGGAGGGGGGGTGTTAAGAAAGAAAGAGCATAATAAGATTGAGAGGTTCTTGAGCTCCGCTTCTGTGAGCTCCTCCCAAAATGAGACCTGCCAATGGCACATAACAATGTGCAAGCTTTTGAATTCTCAGAACTCTTTCTCTGATGTGATGCAAATTTCTGCCATAGTCTGTGTGCCATTTCTGTGTTAGACGCAAATCTGATGCTGGCCCAGCTTTTTCTTTTTTTGAGCAAGTGGTCAAAAAATGGCTACATACTCTACAAATCCTAGAAAGACTTGGCCAACCAGTACCATGTCCTGGAGAGGGATTTGTTGGTGGAACCTGCAAAGTTCAGGTACAACGCCATAATGAGGTATGATGTCTTAGAGTCCACCATACAAAGCATCCATTTTCTCCAGGGGAACTGATCTCTATAGTCTTGGAGATCAGCTTTAGTCCCAAAAGTTCCCCAGGCCTGGCCTAGAGGCTAGCCTTTCTAGATAGAAGCAGCTCTCAGGAAGAAGGGAGGGGTAGGCATGATGGTGGCACCATCACCTGCAGTTGACTCAATAGGGCGCCTGATGAAAAAGCACCTGGGGGAGTTGCAGGCAGGACTGGATTAACAATTAGGGCAAGTAGGCACTGGCCTATGGGCCCCCATGCCTTTTAGGGGCCCCGGGCTGGCTTCCCCCCCACCAGTTTACCCCCCGCTTACAGTTCTTGGAGCCTGCACGTGCAGCCAGCAACTGAGCCACTCTTGACCTGACTTGCCTGGTGCGGCTGCTGCTGGTGTCATCGCCAAGTTTGCTTCTCTCCGCCTCTCCCCTGCAGCTTTGTCAAAGGGGCTTTTGAGAAGGGGCCTGCAGGCTGCAGTGGGGGTCACAGGTGAAAGGGCAGGTGCTCCAACTCTGAAATAATTTGCAAGGAGGCCCCCAATATAATAAAAAAGGCCAGCGCCATGCTGGGAATTATTAGGAAGGGAATTGAAAACAAATCAGCTAGTATCATAATGCCCCTGTATAAATCGATGGTGCGGTCTCATTTGGAGTACTGTGCACAATTCTGGTCACTGCGCCCCAGAAAAGGATATTATAGCATTGGAAAAAGTGCAGAAAAAAGGCAACTAGAATGATTAAAGGGTTGGAACACTTTCCCTATGAAGAAAGGTTAAAACACTTGGGGCTCTTTAGCTTGAAGAAACGTCAACTGCAGGGTGACGTGATAGAGGTTTACAAGATTATGCATGGGATGGAAAAAGTAGAGAAAGAAGTACTTTTCTCCCTTTCTCACAATACAAGAACTCATGGGCATTCAACGAAATTGCTGAGCAGTCAGGTGAAAACAGATAAAAGGAAGTACATCTTCACCCAAAGGGTGATTAACATGTGGAATTCACTGCCACAGGAGGTGGTGGTGGCTACAAGCATAACCAGCTTTAAGAGGGGATTGGATAAAAATATGGTGCAGAGATCCATCAGTGACTATTAGTCACAGTGTGTGTGTGTGTGTATGGGTGTTTGTGTGTGTGTATACATACACACACACACACATATTGGCCACTGTGTGCACAGAGTGTTGGACTGGATGGGCCATTGGCCTGATCCAACATGGCTTCTCTTATGTTCTTATGACTGCCTAGGGGCCTCCACAGGGTTTAATCCGGCACTGGTTGCAGGGCCAGCCCTAGACTGTCTGGCAGCCTAGGCAAGGCTAGCATCTGGCACGCCACCCCGCACTATTTATTTATTTATCTATCAGATTTATATCCTGCCCTCCCCTGACGGGCTCAGGGCGGCTAACAACAGTTAAAAGCATTAACAGTTAACAAACATAAAATATTAAAAAATAAAATATATAATGAAACATTTCCATACATATTAACGATTATGTCACGAGAATGTCACTGAGTTACATGGGGGAAACCAATTTGAAACCCCCAGGAGGCTGGCACCCTAGGCAATCACCTACTTTGCCTAGTGCCAGGCCCAGCCCTGGGGAGGTGGTTGCAGTTTGGACAGGGTGGAAAGAGTTGGTCTTAGGCCAAGGAATCAGATGGGGAAATGAGGTGGCTGCAGCATTGGTGGGCAGTGCTGGGCAGGCCCCTAGTCAACAGTGCTGCAAAAAGAAGCCAAGCCCTGGAAATCATTTGCCATGCCCCTCCAATCATCACTAGGGGTTGGGGTGAAATCTGCCACAACTTTCTCAAATGTAGATTCTCCATGTAATAAAGGAATGGAGATTTTTTTAAAAATTGAATCCAGTCACAAATGTTCTAAGGGTGAATTATCTTTGCAGTTGGCTAGAACAGAATGAGTAATTACCAGGTCTGATTGTAAAAGCCTGCAGGGGGTAGAGAGAGCAAAATGATGTTGGAGTGAAGCAGAGATTAAGGAACGAAGAGTTACATGCAAAACTAAGCAAAGTGTCCCACAATAGAGGTGTGGCCTAATATGTAAATGAGTTCCTGCTTGGCTTTTTTTTACCAACCCCCCCTCCAAAAAAAAAGCCCTGGAGGTGGTGGTTGCAGTTTGTACAGGGTGGAGAGAGTTGGTTTCAGGTCAAGGAACCAGATGGGGAAATGAGGTGGCTTTGGCATTGATGGGCAGCACTGGGCAGGTCCATAGTCATGGTGGCACAAAAAGGGGCCAGGCCCTAGAAATCATTTGCCATGCCCCTCCAATCAGCACTAGGGACCTGGGTGAAATCTGCCACACATTTTTCAAATGTAGATTCTCCATGTAATAAAGGAATAGAGATTTTTGTAAAAAATTGAATCCAGTCGTAAATGTTCGAAGGGTGAATTATCTTGGCAGTTGACTGAAACAGAAAGAATTAGCAGATCTGAAGAGTCCCAATTTTAATACCCTGAGGGAGTGGAGGGAGTAAAATGACGTTGGAGTGAAGCAGAGAGGAGAGATTAAATAATGATGAGGTAAAAATGATGTCGTAGTAGAACTAAGCACAAAAATGTGTTCAATATTAGTTGTGTAGAACTCTTATTGCTAGGGAAATTATTTGTGATAGAACAGCAGTCAAATAATAAGGGATTTAATTCCAGAGGGAAAGGAGCAAAAATCTTCTTCTGCAAATATATGCTATGCCCATAGAAATTATTTACGGGGGTAGGTAGGTTATGATGTTTGCTCTGAAGAAAGAAAGTTGCTGATAAAGGTTCTGTTCCCTGTAGGCACTCTAGGGATTGTATCGCTGTTGCTTGGCTGTATACATGTTCACTTAGAAAAGAATCCTATTTATAATTAATCCTATGCATGTTATTGTTTTCCTTGTTTACAGTCCACCTCTTTCACGGAGATTCAAAACAGATTACACAGTCAGTCATGTAAGAAATGTAATGAACAATGTAATAAACAAAGGAGAAATTGGGGTAAATAAAAGATGGATTAGCTACTTATTATGCATAGGATTATCGGAAAAAACACTCAAAACGTACAGAGATTACAAATCAGTACACTCCTGAAGCATGGAATTCCAGTTCTAGGGATGCCAGACTCCAGCTTTCTTTGTGTATATTTCTTACAGGTCCATTTGTTCCACATAAAGTGGGTCATTAGTAATTGGAACAGGGGGATGAGCCTACCATTTTTTGCAAGATAGACATTTTTTCTTGTATTCAAGACAACTCAGGTTATGCTAACAAGCAGCTAGACAAATTTTGTGCAGTGTCAAGACATTTCTGAACCCTCCAAAGCATTTGTTTTCTCCAGGGGACCTGGGGATTGGGAAACCTGCAATTGCCAGGGCCAGTTTGCGCTTGAAGAGCAGGAATGCCATCAGCCCCGGATTTGGGGGTGGCAGTCCCATGTCCCTCCTTGCATTATAGATTGCAGTCTAAAGCCCCCTCCCACACAACATTTCAGTCCAAGGGCTAATATTTCCTAACTCTGCTGCTACTGAAGGGCTGTGGATAGTGCTTGAGAACTCACTAGTAGTTCACTAGGTCCCAGTCTCAGGTCACGAGGTTCCCCACTTGTGCACTGCTGAAGCACTGAGCACCTGAATCCCCCCACCCCTTTCATATCATCTCTAGGATTCTCCCAGTTAGCCCAAAAGGACTGAATGTATTTCATGTTGTGCATATTGGAGATAAAACATCTGAGTAGGTAATTACGTCTAAAAGATATGTTTTCTGCTTCAGGGTTCCTAAAGCCAGCGGTTACATCCCAAAGTACTTTGTGGCATTTTTCAATATTCCTTTGTATCAATATTGGGTCCTCACATGAAAATTGTATAAATGTGATTGCTTTGATCAAGAAATACCACTGTCTCCTTCAACAAACTGTTCATTTTGTAAGCACACAGGGGAAAAAACACATAGATATTGCTTGCAAAGATCACTTTATTTTGATTATAATTCAGTGAACATTTATCTGTACCCAAGATTTCATTTAGCTAGTGGCCCCGATACCCAAATTTTTGCACCAGTTTGCTTTGCCATCTGGCTACCCATTCACTTATACCCATGCTAAGAAGAGAGCCAGGACTCCTGCCCCTCCATGTTTTAATTACTTAGTCCCCACCTTCCATCCTCGTTCCCATAAATGGTGGGATCTGCAGAGGGACAGCTTTGCTACTTCCTGTCAGCCTGTATAGTGCGGTGTTGGCCCGTGTGGTCTTGGGCAGCAAGGTAGAAATTTTGGTGGCATTGGTACATTGCAGACGAATGACATTGATAGTGCCTCTGTTGTTGGATAATGGTACTGGCCGTGCTGGAAAGGAACATAGGTTTCGTGTAGCGCAGCCCCGGAGGGCAAGAATTCCTGTATTAGGCAAAATTCCCGTACCTGTGAGGGGGAAACAGGAAAACATTCACATAAGTTACAGAGTAGGTCCTTAGTGGTGGAGAGAGTGTGAGTGATATTATCAGGCTTCTGAACTCAATACTTCTCATGGTGGATTTTCCCCATCTGAATAGTCCAGCTCTTCAGTTTCCCTCCTCTAATGAATTTTCTCTGCAGTGAGTCCTTTGCATGGAGTCAGGGCTGGCTCTACCACTAGACAAACTAGGCAATTGCCTAGGGCGCTGGCCTTCTAGGGATACCAAATTGGGCATGGCAATTCATCTGTTTTTGAAAATTGGTTATCAGTCCACAGTGTGTGTGTGGGGGGGGCAGGCCTGCCGCTCCCAGCAGACTCCCGCACCCCCCCCCCACAAGCCCCTTTTTGGCTTTTTTTGCTCACGCATAGCACATGGCATGATGACGTCACGAGTGACATCATCATGCAGAGCAACATGGGGAGAGAGTGACTGGTGGTGCACAAGAGTGTTGCCACACTGTCGCTTTTCCCCTGCACCGACTGGCCACTTTTAAGCAAAAAGTGTCCACCATGCTCTTTGGAGGCTTCCTTGGTTTTTTAGTGGCGCCCGGCCACTTTCAACCTGAAAGCGGCCGGGCACTGCTAAAAAACCACGCTATTCAGAGGCAGCCACTTTCTGCTTAAAAGCAGCCGGGCAGCACTAAAACACCACGCTCTTTGGAGGCTTCTAAGGACGCCTCCAAAGAGCATGCTAGCCGAGCCACCTTCCAGCCAGGGAAGGGGAGTAAGGGGTCACCTCATGACACCCCCAGGCAGCGTGGCGCCCTAGGCAGCCGCCTACCCTGCCTACTCCCATGCGCCAGCTTTGGGGAGGGCAGCACCAGAAGTTAGCCTTGCCTAGGGTTCCAGATAGTTTAGGGCTGGCCCTGCATCGAGTAGATCATTTAGTGAGGACTGGGGTTGCCGACCTTCACATGGCATCTGGAGAGCTCCCACTTTTCCAACTGATCTCCAGCTATCAGAGATCAGCTTCCCTGGAGCAAATGGCTGCTTTGAAGGGTGGACTCTATGGCATTGCACCACGCTGAGGCCCCTCCCCAAACCCCACCCTCTCCTGGATCCGCCTCCAAACTCTCCAGGTATTTTCCAACACAGACCTAGTGACCCTAGGGTAGACTGGGGTTGCCATAAAGCTTGCTGACATCCAGGTGGGACCTGGAGATTACCCTGATCTCCAGACCACCCAGTTCAGTTCTCCTGGAGAAAATGGCTCCTTTGGAGGCTGGATTCACTGGCATTCTATCCTGCTAAGATCTCTCAGATCCCAAAGCCCCACCCTCTTCAGGGTCCACTCCCCAAATGTGTAGGTATTTTCCAACCTAGGGCTGGGAACCCTAGTTGCCAGTCTCCAGGTTGAGCCTGGAGATCTTTCTCTATTGCAGCTGATCTCTAGACAATAGACGTCAGTTCCCCTGAAGAAAGTTGCTGCTTCAGAGGTTTGACTCTATAGCATGGGTCTCTAGTGTGATTCTTGCAAGAAGTGTGGCACCCTCCAACACTTTTTCTGCCACCTTGCAAGGGTTTTTAGGAACTCAGTGTGGCCAAGTGAGGCTGTTGCTCAGCAGGGCTTCTGGGTTAGTATTGGGGATCTGATTGGGTGTGCACATTCTAATAACATGATTTCAGCACAAGCATCCACTATAGTGTTTGTTTCATTCTCTCTCTATACTCTTTTCTGGTGAATACTTTAGAACCCCTTGTCCTGTGTATTGGGAATGCCTGTGTATGTGTGTGTCTCTGCCTCCTACAGTGACCATTTTGTGGTTGCCTCCCTCTCTCAAAACAGCTATTTCATAGATTGTTTGTTTAGATTTACTAGGTTGCCCATTCCCTGCAAGCCGGGCTCAGGGTGGCTTACAGCAGTTTGCTAAAATAACATACATAGTATTAAAATCAGGGATTTTTTTTTAGCAGGAACTCCATTGCATATTAGGCCACACACCCCTGATGTAGACAATCCTTCAAGAGTTTACAGGGCTTTTATTACAGGGCCTAATGTAAGCTCTTGGAGGATTGGCTATATCAGGATGTGTGGCCTAATATGCAAAGGAGTTCCTGCTAAAAAAAAAAGAAGAAGAAGAAGCCCTGATTAAAATACATTAATGCAATTCATCATAGGGTTGCCAGGTCCAACTCAGGAAATATCTGGGGACTTTGGTGGTGGAGCCAAGAGCAAGGTTGTGAACTCTGGAGGGAGTTCTGGCCATCACAATAGTGGGAGGCATGTCCTACTCTGATACATTTGGCAACTGCTTGACACAAGAAAGAACTACATTGAAGCACTGCCAGCTACTGAATAAACTGGATTTATGCTTTTAAATTGAGATTAAAACAGCTCTGGGTTGAAGATGGTTTGTTAATCACTCAAAATTGAGATACCCACAAATCAGCTTGGATGAAAGCACTAGATGAGAAACTGAAGAAAGCTGGAATGTTGATAAATTATATGTTTGAGCCATCTCAAATCCAAAGTTTTTTCTTTGATCAAAAATTATGTCCTAGAAATCAATTATAGTAGTGTGATTTCAAGCAGGGCATGTCCATCAAGTAGGGAGATTTAGGCAGCCACTTAGGCCAGATTGGGCCCTTATGCCTGCCCCAGCCTTCATGGTGACTCATATTGCCCTGGAGGAGAGTCCTCTGGGAGCCTGGAAGAGGCTGCATGCTGCCTCGTCTCTTCCATGGCACCCACCACACCCAGCCACCTTCTGCTGGCCCTATATGGACAAAGGCAGAGGGCAGGAAGGTGTGCATACCACCGCATTGCTCTGGCTTCCACTTCTGGAAGTCAGAACGATGGCACCGCAGTGCACACCCTCCCCTCCCTCTGCCTTTGCCTTTGCCTGCGTGGGGCCAGCAGAAGGCGGCGAGAGCAGCAGTGAAGGTGGCAAGCATGAGTGGGGGTGGAGGAGAGTGGGGCACCTAGGGCACGCAACACCCTAGGACCATTCCTGATTTCAAGCTCACACAGAGTTTGCTCACCCCTTTCTTTTAGTTTTCCTTGCTCAAAATCTTTAACCCCTTATCTTACCATCCCATGTTACTGTAGAGCTTTTTGGTTTGCA